>NC_092379.1:71195544-71543270 GCF_030028105.1 Mobula birostris
AGCCTTGATATACTGAGATTACCCCAAACCTCTTTTCTCCTTAAAATGCTTTGTAAGTTTTCTGTCTGTGACCAAGCCTTTGGCATTCTTCGAAAGCTTGCCTGCAGATTTTGAGTCTAGCATCTTGAAAAGAGCTTGAGATTTTAAATATGTTTGAGGCATAATCTTAGCTCAGGATGGTATACTTTGCCAATATTGCATCTGCTGGTGGTTGACGGGGCAATGCAGAAGCAGCTGTATTCTGTTCTGAGGTCTGTGAGTGAGTTACAGGGGTGTACCAATGCTTTGCCTTCTGCTTAGAGGGAAGTTTTGACTGTGTATACAGCCTTTGGAATTTCACTATTGGGCAGCACATTTAGCACAAAACCCATGTTGAATGCCAGGCCAAAACTGAAAGTAAAGATTATGTTGCTGACAGTCACAAATCAAATGTGTGACCTCTCTGTTTCTGTTCACAGTACATTGAGTCTCCAGATGTGGAGAAGGAAGTGAAGCGACTGCTGAGCACAGATGCTGAAGCTGTCAGTGTCCGTATCCTTTCTCATCAAGTAGGGGGTGGATTTGTGTATTTGGTGCAGCTTGGGGAAGTCCACCTTTCACAACCTGTGGACTGCAGTAGTATGGAAAATGGAGCAGTGGGATAACAAGCAGCAAGCTGTCAGGGAAAGTAGGTTGTTTCAGAGATATTTACTGAGGGAGACCTTTTATTGAAGCTTAAAGAACTTAAGATAGAGGAGCATTCAATTAAATCATTGCTGTTTTGAGTCTTTGCTTCAGCTGCTGCTTCCTCATATTCCCATCAGGTTTAAAGGGATATGGGCAAATGCAGACAGAGTTTCTCAAGACACCCAACACCACCACCTCCTTTACACCAACATCTAGAATATAGAGTCATAGAAAAGTACAGCACAGAAATAAGCCCTTCGGGCCATCTAGTGTATGCCAAAACCATTTAAGCTGCCTACTTCATGACCTGCACCGGGACCATAGCCCTCCATATCCCAACTATCTATGTACTTCTCGAAACTTGTTTAAGTATTGAAGTCGAGGTGGCATGCAACACTTGTGCTGGCAGCTCATTCCACACTCTTGCAACCCTCTGAGTGATGAAGTTTCCCTCATGTTACCCCTAAAATTTTCACCTTTCACCCTTAACTCATGACCTCTGGTTGTAATCCCACCCAACCTCAGTGGAAAAAAGCCTGCTTACATTTAGCCTATCTGTACTCCTCATAATTTTACATATCCCTATCAAACCTCCTCTCAATCTTCTATGTTCCAAGGAATGAAGTCCTGACCTATTCAACCTTTCCTTATAACTCAGGTCTTCCGGTCCTGACAACATCCTTGTAATTTTTCTCTGTGTTCTTTCAGACTTATGTACATCTTTCCTATAGGTTGTTGACCAAAACTGTACACAATACTCCAAATTAGGCCTCACCAATGTCTTATACAATTTCAACATATCATCCCAACTCCTATACTCAATATTTTGATTTATGAAGGTCAACATGCCAAAAGCTTTCTTTACGAGCCTATCTCCTGTGACAGCACTTTCAGTGAATTATGGACCTGTATTCCCAGATTCCTATACTCTTCCATACTCCTTGGTGCCCTACCATTCACTGTGTAAGACCTACCCTGGTTGGCCCTACTGAAGTACCTTGCACTTGTCTGCATTAAATTTCATCTGCTATTTTTCAGCCCATTTTCCCAGCTGATCTAGATCCCTCTGCAAGCTCTGATCGCTTTCCTCACTGTCCACTACACCCCCAATCTTGGTGTCATCTGCATATTTGCCGATCCAGTTCACCGTTATCATCCAGATTGCTGATATAGATGACAGACAACAGCGGGCCCAGCACCGATCCCTGTGACATTCCTCTAGTCACAGGCCTCCAGTCAGAGAGGCAACCATCTACTACCACTCTGGCTTCTCCCATAAAGCCAATTTACTACATCATCTTGAATGCCAAGTGACTGAACCTTCTTGACTAATCTCCCATGCGGGACCTTATCAACAGCCTTGCTAAAGTCCATGTAGACAACATCCAGTGTTTTGCCTTCATCACCTTTCCTGGTAACTTGCTCAAAAACCTCGGTAAGATTGGTTGGACGTGACCTGCCACGCACAAAGCCATGCTGACTATCCTTAAATCAGTCCATGTCTATCCAAATACTCATGTATCTGGTGCCTTAGAATACCTTCCAATAACTTTCTCACATCTGATGTCAGACTCACCGGCCTATAATTTCCTAGTTTGTATTTCGAACTTTCAATATACCCCTTGCTAATCTCCTCACTGATCTAACTATCATCCATGTACTTCTCCTTGGTGAATACTGATATGAAGTACTTATCAAGAATCTCACCTGCTTCCTCTGGCAGCACGAATAAATTCCCTCCTTTGCACTTGAGTGGACCTTTTCCCTAGATACCCACTGTTCTTAATCCTTGTACAAATTGCCTTTGGGTTCTCCTCAATCCTGATCATCAAGGACATTTCACTCCCACTTCTTTATTGTTTCCTGTTTTTTTTTCCCCTGAAGAGCCTAGTCCAATTTCAACTTCCTAAACCCTGAATATGCTTCTCCTTTGATTAAATTTGTAACATCTCCCTTCATCCAAGATTCTCAAGCCTTGCCATCTTGTCTTTCACCCTTACAAGATCATGAGAGGAAACGTTCTCTGAGAATCAACTCCATCGGGCAGCTTTCAGGTCCGATTCATTTCATTGAGGTCAGATGTTGAGCACAGGTCTGGGTGTGTGTTTCTTGACTCAAGCCTTTCTCAGGATGGGAAGTGATAGCCGAGGATGAAACAAAGGAAGTTGAGAACCAGGGATCACTGCCAAACCTCGACAGCTCTTCACCAGGATCATCTGGGCACAAGCAGGGACACACCTCGGCAGGTAGAGTATTTGTGGAGAGAGCTTGATATGGACTGGTGTCTGAGTCCATCGGCGGCAAATTCCTCTGCTGAATCCTCTGCACGTTTGATTTTTCTTCCAGTGGAAAGAGATGAGTTACGTGAGATCTTCAATGACATCAGCAGCAGCAGTGAGGAGGATGAAGATGAAGGTGACCGGCACGATGATGAGGACCTGAATATTATGGACTTGGAGGAAGACCTTGCCAGGCGACCGCAGCAAAAACACGATGAAGGGGATGGTCAAATGAAGCCAAAAGAAGATTCAAACCAAATGGCTAAAGGTAGTGGTCTGTACTGCTGGCCGGCCTTCCCTCCTTGCGCCTACAGTGACACAGCTGGTTGAGCCATTGCTTCACATTTCACTCCTGA
Source organism: Mobula birostris (assembly GCF_030028105.1). NCBI lineage: Eukaryota > Metazoa > Chordata > Chondrichthyes > Myliobatiformes > Myliobatidae > Mobula > Mobula birostris. The sequence continues at coordinate 71,198,846 of NC_092379.1, forward strand.
CCTTTGGGTGCTGTCTATGCGGAGGTGGCACACTCTCCTTGTGATCACGTGTGCTTCCCCTCCCAGTGCTTCAGTTCCTTCCACATCATGTTAATTGGCCACTGTAAATTGTCCCTGGTGAGTAGATGAATACCTTGGGGGAGGCGGGGGGGGGGGTTGATGAGAATGTGGGAAAAGAAAATTGGATTGTGTGGTTGATGGTCAGCTGTTTCCATGCTATATCTCTCTATGACTGTGGCTACAAACCTGTCCTTTTTCATAACCAAATGTGCGAGCTATTCATTAGGTATTATTTTAATATGATTGACAGACACTGCCCTTGTCCAGTTGCTGCATTATCTTATAGCTGGACTGTGGTCTCTGAAGGTTACTGACACGGAATACAGTGTACACACCAGGTAAAGCCCATGTGAGTGTCAGCTGTGAAGTCGATTCTCCTGCAGGTTTGTCCTGGTTGAGGATAATTAGCCCATTCTTTTGGTTGGTCCAGTGATCACGTTTTCACTTTCAGCTGTTCCCTTGTTTTTATTTTCTGGTCTCGGGCTTGTAGCGAGAGTGGGTTGCAGTAAACTCTCATAACCTCTCTGCTTTCCCAACAGTGGCAGAGTTCAGGTACGAGATTGAGAGCCTGCAGAAGAAGCTGCAGCTGACCCAGGAGAAGAGGAAACGACAGGAGGACCTGATCATGAAGGTGGAGAACCTGGCATTGAAGGTGAGTGTTGGAGTATTATGCTCACTTCCTTGTCCTTGTTTAGCACCCACTGGGACACTTGGCCCATTCCCTGTTCTCCTAACAACACTCATTTCTCCATACAAGGCTCCTTCATTTTCTGCATTAGTTGTCCCCAGTCTGTCCAGTTGGCTTTCCCACTGAAACACATTCCCATCCTCTTCACCAAATCTCTTCTGATGTCTGTCGCCCCAATTCTCCAGCTCCATTCCAAACATTGCCTGCCTACCAGTTGCTTCCAACGACCAGCCATCTTCCACCACTTGTTCACCCCCACTTCACTTGTGTCCATTAGATCCTTTGCCCCTCTATCTCTTTCTTCCCCTTTCCCTCTTTCTATCTTCCTTCATTTTCCAACCCCGTCCATCTCTCTCTCCCTCTCAATCTCTCTCTTTCTTTGTTTCTCCTTTCCCTCCCTCCCTCTCTTTCTTTCCCCTCGCACCTGCACTCTTGGTTTTGTTTTTCCCTTCCTTACTCATCTCACTTTCTTCCCATTTTCTCTCCCTCTCTTTCTCTTTCCAACCCATTTTTCCTCTCTCCCTCCATCTCTACCTCTTGCCTCTTTCCCTTCCCCCCCTTAACTCCTTCCTTCTCTTTCCTTCCCTTTCTCTCTTCCCTTTTCTCATTTCTCTTTCCTGCCTCTCTCCCCTCCATCCTCTGCTTGGTTTGCCTACAGTGAAACTTGAGTGTTCAGAGCTTCAACCTGGATGCCACAGGGGTATTGTTCTTGTCTGTCTCTGTGGCGCTGTGATTTAGTTGGATACTTATTGAGTACAATACTGTGAGGTGATGGGAATTGCTGGGTAAACCAGCCATAACTCTCACTGCTGGCTTTACAGAGGTTGTTTTGCCTTTCACCTCTCTGAAGGCTGATTTATACTTGTGCGTATGGGCTACACTGTAGCCTGCGTGGTAGGCCTGATTTATACTTTTGCGTAGCCTTACGCCGTAGCGAGCATGTGTAGTTGTGTCAGTGTCGCTCTGCAATTCACCGCCAAAATGCTAGCTGGCGGTGGGGTCTCTGTGTCACTGTGTTGCGTTTCTTCATGAGAGGCATGGACGAGGAAATGCGTTTCAAATATTTTCGGATGTGGGCAGGTAGATTTGATGATTTGGTTCTTCGTCTCCAACCATTTATTTTGCTTCAGTGTACAGACGTGGCGGAGAAAAGCAACCGGAAATGCGATGCTACCAAGCGGACCAATCACAGTTGTTGCGGTCTGCGTCGCTGCGACGCGTGAGTTACATTTTTGGGGAGGTGCACGTCACCCTACGGCGTAGGGTACGTGGTACCTATGGCGTACATTTGACGCAGCAGTATAAGTTGGGCTTTAGATGTTGACACTGATTGGCCAGTTGTTAATATGACTGCTGTGAGTTGCCTACATGTTCAAAATTTCACACAATCAACACCCTTGTGTTTCTCACCCAGAATCGTCTGCAGGCCGTTGTTGATGAGATCAAACAACAGGAAGAGAAAGAAAAGCTTCAGGTGAGACTTATCGCACACTCTCCCTCCCCTGCCTCTCATTCCTCTCCATCCTTGTCCCTTTACCTCACCGCCCCTTCCCTTCATCTCTCCTTCTCCTCTTGCCTCTTCCTCCATACTTTCTCTCACTTCACATGTCCCTCCCCACCTCTCACTATCCCTCCCCTTCCCCCTGCCTTTTACTGCTCCTCCCTGCTCAAAGTGAGCTATTCATGTTTGCAACTTGCCCATCCTCTGGGTTTTTCCCCCCCTCCCCCTTTTCCTTCTCCCTGGGCCTCCTGTCCCATGATCGTCTCGTATCCCCTTTGCCAATCAACTGTCCTGCTCTTGGCTCCATCCCTCCCCCTCCTGTCTTCTCCTATCATTTTGGATCTCCCCTCCCCCTCCCACTTTCAAATCTCTTACTAGCTCTTCCTTCAGTTAGTCCTGACGAAGAATCTCTGTACCTCTTCCTAGAGATGCTGCCTGGCCTGCTGCGTTCACCAGCAACTTTGATGTGTGTTGCTATTCATGTTTCAAGCTTCTCTGATAATCAAACAAAATAATTGGAATTTTATTTGTGCATCGTTATTCTATATTATTGTTTTTATGTTTGTTATTTCTGTCAGGGGCGGTTGAAGTTGTGGAGAGTAGGTCTGGTCGGGCTTTTTTTTCTCTATTACTGCTACTATTGTCAGAGAGATTTATTTGTGAATAGTTTGTCACCTTTTGCACCCATTGCAAAATTATAACACCTTGTCACTTCCTTTTACAGCTGGCTTCTTTACAGACACAATTGGAGACCCTGCTGAATCAATGACCAAAATTGTCTCTGTAGCTTTTGTATGGACAAGCAGGATGGACAGTTTACTGCACACAGTGCCCGAAGTTTATTAATGATCAGAATTGGTTCTGTGAAATGTGCAGGAAATGTACATAAGCTCAAGGCAAAACGCTAATAAATAAGTTTTTGAAGAAGAATGACTGTATGTTTCTGCATTTTATTCCTTTCATACTCTAAATATCAGCATCTAAGTAGGCCCTCATTGAATTGCCTCCTCATTGACATGACGTATTAGCTAAGACATCTCACAACCTGAAGTCAGTGGCAGGGAAGTTCTGGTGGTTTCCACACTGTGGTTGTACATGACTTGCTATTGGTGATAACTGGGGCTATGCAAGTAGGAAGTTTGTTGAAGTCTCTGATGCAAAGTACTTTGTGCAGTGTTTTCAGTCTCAGAGGGTACTATGCACAGAGGATATTATCTGTGTCCTGACCAGTGCTGAACTGCTCGAGTGTTCCAGTACAACACAGAGGGTGCTAAATGTGAGAAGAGAGCCACATCATTGAACACCCACACTTTAATTCAAATAAATGCAAACTATTGCATTGTGGGAAGACAAACCAGGGCAGGACTTGCACAGTGAATGGTCAGGCCCTGGAGAGTGTTAGAACTAAGAGAACTTTACTTTATTGTCGCCAAGCAATTGATACTAGAGTGTACAATCATCACAGCAATATTTGATTCTGTGCTTCATGCTCCCTGGAGTACAAATCAATAGTAAGTAGTAAAAAATTAAATTATAAATCATAAATAGAAAATAGAAAAGGGAAAGTAAGGTAGTGCAAAAAAACCGAGAGGCAGGTCCGGATATTTGGAGGGTACGGCCCAGATCCGGGTCAGGATCCGTTCAGCAGACTTATCACTGTTGGAAAGAAGCTGTTCCCAAATCTGGCCATATGAGTCTTCAAGCTCCTGAGCCTTCTCCTGGAGGGAAGAGGGACAAAAAGTGTGTTGGCTGGGTGGGTCGTGTCCTTGATTATCCTGGCAGCACTGCTCCGACAGCGTGCGGTGTGAAGTGAGTCCAAGGACGGAAGATTGGTTTGTGTGATGTGCTGCGCCATGTTCATGATCTTCTGCAGCATCTTCCGGTCTTGGACAGGACAACTTCCATCCCAGGTTGGAACTCGCGTTGCAGTTAGATAGTTCCTTCAAAAGTAGTGATAAAGGTATCAGAGGAGGTGTTTGGCGCGCTGGCCCTCGTCAGTTGGAATATTTAGTACAGGAGTTGGGACATCATGACAGGACTGGTTCAGAGGAGAGGCACTTTATCTCCCTCAGGTGTAGAAGACTGAGAGGTGACCTGACAGAGGTTTAGAACATCACGAGGGGCGAATAGCCAAAGTAGGGGAATGCAAAACCAGAGGGCAAAGCTTTAAAAGGGACCTCAGGGGCTGTGGGTATATGGAACCAGCTGCCGGAGGAAATGTTGGCGGTGGGTACAATGACATTAAAGATTAGCTTTATTTGTCACATGTACGTTGAAGCATACAGTGAAATGTCAATAACCAACCAGCCGAAGCTGTGCTGGAGGCAGCCTGCAAGTGTCGCCAACATAGTATGCCCACAACTCACTGACCCTACCCCTAACCGCGAGGAAAGCGGAGAGCCCAGAGGAAACCCATGTGGTCACAGGGAGAACATTAAAACTCCTTACAGACAAAGGTATAACCTGCGTCTTGATACTGTAACGGCGTTATGGGAACTGCTACACTTCCGTGACAGACAGCTAGACTTTTACCTAGATAGAAAAGATTTAGAGATATGAGTCAAATTCAGACAAGTGGGACGAGCTCAGTTAGGCAGCTTGGTTGGCACAGATGAGCTAGACTGAAAGGCTCACATCCCTTTTGCTGTATAACTATGACTCTCCCTTCCATAACTCAAACTGCACATATTAGGTTACCATAGGCGTGCTGCACTGAAGGGCCCATTTCTGTGCTGTTCTCTGAATTGGAGAGTTTCCCGATCGAACCCCTCCTGCATTTGCAAGACTCCCCCAGTTGGTGCCTACTGCTTGCTTCTAGCGTTTATCTTTTGGAAGTCCTTCTTGCAGCCATTTCCACACTTTTTGAGGCAGTATTCCAGAGAGTAATAAGCAAAGTTCCACATGTCTTCTCGAGCAGGTCAACCAGCACCTACGGAAGGAAATGAACCATTGCCCCTTCGGGCCAAGACCCTGCATCGGGACTGGAAAGGAAGAGAAGAGAACAGAAGCTGGAATAAAAGGGTAAGGAGAGAGTAGGAGCACAAGCTGGCAAGTGATGGGTGAATCCAGGTAAAGGGGAGAAGGCAGGAGAGCGGGTGAGGAGGGAGGAAAGGGAATAGTGTGAGGATCTGGGAGGTGATAGACAGGTGGAAGACGCAAAGATCTGAAGAAGGGATGTTCACAATGGGCATCCGGTCTCTGTACACTTTCATCCCCTGTTAGGAACGCCTCAAGGATCTCGTCTCTTTTCACAACAGACCCAACCAGTACCCTTCCTCCATTAGGCAAAACCGGTACTCCCTTACCAACTATTCTTTCAGCCCTTCCCACTTTCTCCAGACCAAGACGTATACATGGGCACCTGCACGGATCCCAGCTGTGCCTGCTTTTCAGTCGGCTATTTGGAATATATCATGTTCCGAACCTACACCAGTAATGTCCCCCAACTCTTTTCTCTGCTACATCTACGACTGCACTGTTGCTGATTTCTGCACCCATGCGGAGCTTGTCAAATTCATCAACTTCACCTCCAACCACCACTCTACCCTCTCATTCACCTAGTCTTTCTCTGACACCTCTCCCCCCATTCCTGATTTCTCTGTCTCCATCTCTGGAGACTGATAGCTGCCGCCATCTTTTACAAACACATTGACTTCCACATTACCTTGACTACTCCTCCTCCCACCCTGTCACTTGTAAGGATACTATTCCCTTCTGTCAGTTCCTCCATCTCTGCTGTTACCACCGGCATCTCTCCCATTTCCCACACATCTGTCATCACCCCATTCCCCCTCACCAGAACAGGGATAGGGTTCTCTTTGTCCTTGTCTTACCATGAGCCTCCGTATCCTGCACATAACTTGCTGGACCTTCTGCCATTTCTAATGGGATCCCACCACCAGGTACATCTTCTCCCCCCCTTGCCTTCTGCAGGGAAATGTTACAGCTGCCCCTGCAGTTCTTCCCTCACCACCATTCATGGTGCAGCTGAGGAAGCATTTCACATGTGAATCAGTGCCATTTATTGTATCTGGTGCTCCCACTGTTGATTCCTGGTGTAGATTAGGGAACTACTTTGTCAAGCTCCCTTGCTCCATCTGCTGCAGCAAGGAGGATCTCCTGGTGGTCACCCATTCCCGCAATGTCATGTCTGTCCACAGCCTCCTCCACTATCACGTTGAGGCCATACGCAGATTGGAGGAGCAACACCTTGCATTCCGTCTTGGTCGTCTCCAACCTAATGCCAGAAACATTAATTTCTCTAACCTCCAGTAACCATTCCTCTCTGTTTTCCCTGCCACCTTTGCTTTCCCTTGCCCCCGTGACCCTTTACTCCTTCTTCCTTTCCCCTCCTTCATGAACTGCCCATCAGCCTCACCTTTCCCCACCTCCTTCCATTTATTCCATTGTCTACTGTCCCCTCCAATCAGATTCCTCCTCCTTCAGCCCGTTGCTTCTTCCTCCTCCCAGCTTCTCATGTCATTCCCCTCTTTTGCCCCAACCTCATCCTCTTGCCTTTTCTCTCCCACCTAGATTCATCTGCCAGCTCCTGATTCTCCAACTCCCCCACCCTTTCATTCTCACTTCCCCCTCTTCCTTTCTAGTCTTGCTGCGCCCGAAATGTTGTTCATTTTTCTCCATACATCCTGCCTGACCTGTTGAGTTCCTCCAGTCTTTTGTGATCACTGCTACAGATTTCCAGCATCTGCAGTCGTCCTTGTGTCTTGCCTGTCTTCTCATTATCCACTAATCAAATTAAATTTTATCATGATACTTATGTCATCTAATCTGTTAAACCACCTATTCTTGTGGATCTCTTAAATCACCACTAAATCTCCCATAAATGTTCTCCGCTCCACGAGCAAACCAGCTGTTTAATATACTGTAAGAGAGTGTGGGTATATACAATTAATATATGGTGAGAATGTGACAGATTTATTTCACTCTCGATTGTAAACAGGAGAGGTTAGTATTAGGTTATCCACATTAAACTGTCGGTGGTATGGACAGAGAGCAGGATAGTCTCAGGCTACAGAACAAGTTTTATCAGCTGCTGAGGTGGGTAGAGCAATGGCAGATGGAGTTCGTTCCTAATGCGGGAAGTCAAGGAAGGGGAGAAAAGGCAAACTGAAGGTGGGGCTTTAGGAAGCATTGAGAAATAAGGAGATCTTGTGTGCAAATCCACCAATCCCCATCAGTAATCCTTTCCGTACAAGACTGTGTGGGGGTATGCATAGAATATACACGTAAGCCAAGGAATCCCTGCACATACAGTCATGATGAAGGGTCGACTGTTTGTTTCTCTTCATAGATGCTGCTTGACCTGCTGAGTTCCTCTTGCCTTTTGTGTGTGTTGCTCTGGATTTCCAGCATCTGCAGAATCTCTTGTGTTTATATAGGATACTTGCTTTCATTAGCTTGGGCATTAAGTATAAGAGCTGGGAGCTTATAGCACTGCATTATAAAATGAGCAAGGCCCCAGTTGGTATTCTGTGTGCAGTTCTGGTCACCTCAGTCTAGCAAGGTTCTGATTGTGCTGGAGAGGGTGCAGAGGAGGTTCACCAGGACCTTGCCTGCAGTTCACCAGGAGTTTCGTTTATGAGAAAAACTTGAAGAGAACATTGCATGATGCGCACACACATCCTTTGCTACTAGCGCACAAAGGAATTTAACCTCCACACAAAAGGTTGTCACCCTTCACCTCGTTGGCATGTTAAGTATATTTCACGATGGTACACAATCACATTTCATTTTGATATTATTACATGCTGTTATATAGTATATGAGAAATAAGGCCCACTGATGTGTATTATTTTATTTCTTTTAAACAATGAGCAACAGACTGGGCTTGGTACTTTATTATCCTTAGAATAGTTCCAGGTTTACATCCCCTTAAAACTTCAGTGCGCACATGTTGTTGTCACTGGTCAAAAAAATTGCACAGCACAAGATTTTTGTGCACGCTGGTCATTACAAATTAGAGGGAACATTGCACAGGAGTGGTCTCTTCAGGCAGCCATGTCTGTGCTGAGCATGCCCCGAAAGCCCAGCTCCATGGTCGTGGTCTATATCCCCCAGTTCCCTACCTGTTACATTTGTCAAAATGCCTCTTGAACATTGCTTCTACCACTGTCCCTTTCCCATTCCAGCGTCTACTACCTTCTTGACATGTCAATCAAAGAACGTTTATTATCAAAGTATGTATAAACTATACAACCTTGAGGTTTGTTTGCTGACAGGCAGCAACAAAGCAAGAAAACTGAAGAGCCCAATTTAAATAAAGAGCAGAAACACCATAACCACTAGGCAGAGAAAGAGGAAAATGCAATCAACAGTATTCCAGACCAGATTGAGTCCTTGGATTCGCTCCCTGGAGCAGCTGGAGTAGTAGACCCAAGCCTTGATCTCGTTGATCAAATTAGCAGGACAAAAATGCTGCTAAATTCGCAGAGATGGTGGCCAGCAGAGAGAAGAATGAACACCACAGGAGAGCGAGCGAGATCAGCCCGACCCTCACCTCCATACTTGAGCTTTCCATTCTATCTGGACCAGCATTTAAATTGCCCAAGGACAATGAGCAGTGCCTTGCTCTAGGACCCGGATCCCAGCACAATGACATGCTTGGGCTGCACAGCCCGCAGTCGTTATCAATCTCACCAAATCAGCTCGCGCGCTCGGAGTGATCGAACCTCACAGTCTCCAAAGCTCTTCCGCATCGACTCCTCTCCAAATCATTCACTCCATCAGCAGCCACATCTCAAACACGCTGTTGCATTTCAGCTTTGTGATGCTCCCGCACGGCCCGACCTACGAATCAGTTTCTACCCAATTTCTACCTCTCTCAATTTCACACTGTGCTATCGTGTTGCCCCTCTGCATCCAATACTCCAGAGAAACAATCCAAGTTTGTCCAACTCCTCTTTATAGTTAGTACTCACCAGTCCAGGTAATATCCTCCTGAATCTCTCCTGCACCTTTTCCAAAGCCTCCACATCCTTCCTGTAATGCGACAACCAGAATGCACACACACTACTCCAAAAGTGGCCTAACCCAAGTGTTATACATGTAACATGCTGTAAGGTTTCACTGCTAATGTCATGGTTTCTCTGTAGCAGAAATGTTTGGGTTATGACTAGAGATAATGAGGACTTTGGAATGTGTGCCGTCCAATGAGAGACATATTGCTTCTTTCTTGTGGGTCTGAGAGAAGGGGTTCGCGGTCTTTTCTCAGTGAGAGATGAAGAGAGAAGACACGAATAGAGATGGTTAGTAGACCGCGGGGTGCAGTGGACTTGGAATGAGAGTCCAAGGGTTGGCAACGCTCGGAGGAGGTTAACAGGAACGAACAGATGGGAAAACCAACGTGCGCTCCAACGTTGTGCATTAGACTGTTTCATGAGAATGGGTTCTTTTTCTTTTTTGTTTCTTTACTAACCATATAGTCAAATTAAGAATTATAAACCTCAATTGTTTAATCGCATATTGTGTACTGTTTGTTATTTCGTGGTACTGATTTGTAACGGGGAACACATCACGCAGCATCCACCCAAACAAGATTTCTCAAGTTTGGCCGGGCCGGAGGCTGTCTACCCGTAGATTAAGCTGCTAGCCCTGAACCTAAGGGTTACATGCAGCTGTAACATGATTTTCTGACTTCTATACTCATTTCCTTGACTGAAAAAAAGAAAGTTTCCCATATGCCTTTTCTTAACCACCCTACCCACTTCTGTGTCCTCTTTCAGAAAGTTACAGACTTGCACTTAAAGATTCCCTGCACACCAATGGTCCCGAGGGTCCTGCAATTTGCTGCTACTTTCCTTTTGCACGTGATCTCTCAAAATGCATCACTTCACGCTTGCCTGGATTAAACTTCATCTGCCATTTCTCTGTTTAGCTGATTGATATCCTGAATCCTTTGACCACCTTCCTTACCCTCAGCTAATTTTTGTGCCCTTTGAAAACTGCATCTACATTTTTTTTATTCGGAGTTCCAGCACAGGTCCATACCAATAGTCAGAGACCTCCAGACTGAATAATGTAACTTCCCATCACCACTTCCCTCTGTCTTCCATGAACAAGCCAATTGTGATCCCAATCTAACATATTCCCACTGATCCAATGTGTCTTAATCTTCTGGATCAGCCAACTGTAAGGGACCTTTTTGAAAGCTTTATTAAATTCCAGGTAGACAAAATCCACTGCCCTAATACCCTTCCAGATACAAGTAGATTCTGTTTCTAAGAATCTTCAATAACTTTCCTACCACTGATGTGGTAATTTCCTGGTTTGTCCCAATTTCCCTTTACCAAAGGAACAAAATTGACCATGCCCCAGTCCTCTGTGATCTTGCCTGTGGCTAAGATCATCTGAGCAGCTGACTTTTTTAAAAAGACTCCTGCTCCTACAGGAGATTGAGGTGATAGATAAGAGCTACTGGGAAGTAGACACCCCAGGATTGCAGGAGACAGGAAACTGGGTGACTGTCGTGAGAAGGGGGGGGGGGGAATGCACAGCCAGCGCAGAGTACACTTGTGGCTCTTCCCCTCAATAGTAAGTACTGTATACAACTTCAGATACTATTGAGGGGGATGACCTACCGGTGGGAGGGTGGGGGAGAGCCACTGTTACTGGGTCTCTGGCACTGTGTCCGGTGCTGTGGCTCAGAAGAGCGGAGAGGTGAAGGGGACTGCAGTGTTGATAGGACATTCCCTAGTCAGGAGAATGGATTCTGTGGGTGCTACAGAGACACCCGGATGGTACGTTGCCTCCCTGGCACCAAGATGAGGGACGTTTAGGATCGGGTCCGTGGCATTTTAAAGGGCAAGGGTGAGCAACCAGAAGTCTTGATGGGTATTAGAACCAATGACACGGGTAGACAAGGTGAGGAGGTCCTGGAGGGATTTTAGGGAGCTAGGTAGAAAGCTGAAAAACAGGACCTCCAGGGTAGTATCGCTGGATTGCTGCCTGTGCCATGCTCCAGTGAGGGTAAGAACAGGATGATTTGGCAGGTGAATACATGGCTGAAGAACTGATGCAGGAAGCAGGGGTTCAGACTTCTGGATCAAAGGAATCTCTCCTGGGGAAGGTAGCACCCGTACAAAAGGGACGGATTATAGCTGAAGCCAAGGGGGACCAATATTCTTGTGGGCAGGTTTGTTAGAGTTGTTTGGGAGGGTTTAGACTAATTGGGTGGGGGATGGGAACCGGAGTGATAGTGTTGAGGATGAGGTAGTGGGTTACAAACAGGGGCAGTGTGTTGTGAGACTCCTAGCATGGGGAGGCTATTGTCAGGGCAAAATTACAGTCAACAGGATGAGTTGCAACGTAAAAATTGGACAAAATTGAAAAGGGTGAATACAGGACTGAAGGTGTTATATTTGAAGGCGTGCAGTATACGGAATAAGGTAGATGAACTTGTAGCACAGTTACAGATTGACATGTATGATGTTATGGGCATCACTGAGTCATGGCTGAAAGAAGATTATAGCTGGAAGCTTAATATCCAAGGGCACATTGTATCGAAAGGACAAGCAGGTAGGCAGAGGGGAGTGATGTGGCTCTGTTCGTAAAAAATGAAATCAAATCATTAGAAAGAGGTGAGATAGAATCGGAAGGTTTTGAGTTGTTGTGGGTAGCCTAAGGATCTGCAAGGGTAAAAAGACATTGATGAGAGTTTTAAACCCAAATTGTAGTAAGGATGTGGTCTACAAATTACAATGGGAGATAGAAAATGCATGCAAAAAGTGCAATTTTACAATCATCATGGGGATTTCAATATGCAGGCAGATAGGGAGAATCAGTTTGGTCTTGAATCTCAATAGAATGCTGACAAGATGGCTTTTTAGAGCAGCTCGTGGTTGAACCCACTAGGGTATCAACTATTTCTGGATTGGGTGTTGTGCAATGAACCGGAATTGATTAAAGAACTTAAGGTAAAAGTACCCTTTGGGGTAAGTGATCATAATAAGATTGAATTCACCTTGAAATTTGAGGATAAGCTGAAGTCAGATGTATCAGTATTACAGTGGAGAAAAGACAATTAGAGGCATGAGAGAGGAGATGGCCAAAATTGATTGGTAAAGAACACTGGCAAGGATGACGGCAAAGCAGCAATGGTAGAACTTCTGGAAGTCTTTTGGAAAGCACAGGATATAAGAAGTATTCTGAAGGCAAGATGACACAACCATGGTAAACAAGAGAAGGCAATGCCAACATAAAAGCCAAAGATAGGGCATATTATAGAGCAAAATTAGTAGGGACTTAGAGGATTGGCAAGTAGTTAAAAAAACAACAGATGGCAACTGAAAAACTCATTAAGAAAGAAATGATGGAATATGAAAATAAGCTAGCCAATAATATTCTAAAGAGGATACCAAAAGTTTCTTTAGATATATAAAGTATAAAAGAGAGGTGAGACTGGATGTGAGACCGTTGGAAAATGATGCTGGAGAGGTAGTAATGGGGGACAAGGAAATGGCAGATGAACTGAATAAGTATTTTGCATCAGTCTTCACAGGGAAGACTCTTGCAGTATGATTGAAGTTCCATTGTATCAGGGTTCAGAAGTGTGCGAAGTTGCTAGAATTTAGAATTTAAAATTTACTTAAATCTTACATCCATCCCACAATGTGAGGGTGTAAAAATCTTTGCGTTATGACTCGTTGCAATGTACAGACGTGAATTTAAACGTCTCATGGCTTGTAGAAAGAAGCTGTCCCGTAGCCTGTTGGTTCTGTCTTTAATGCTGCGGTACTGTTTACCAGATGGAAGCAGTTGAAACAGTTTATGGTTGGGGTGACTGGTGTCCCTGATGATCTTCCAGGTCTTCTTTCTGCACCTGCTGCTGTAAATGTCCTCAGTGGAGGGAAGTTCACATCCACAGATGTGCTGAGCTGTCGGTACCACCCTCTGCAGTGCCCAGTGATCAAGGTTGGTGCTGTTCCTGTACCAGGCTGTACCACCAGTCAGGATGCTCTCAATGGTGCCCTTGTAGAAGGTCTTGAGGATTTGGGGGCTCATGCTGAACCTTTTCAGTTGCTTGAGGTGGAAGAGATGCTGTTGTGCTTTTTTTAAACCACAAAGCCTGTGTGTACAGTCCAGATGAGATCATTGGTGATGTGTATACCGAGGAACTTGAAACTACTCACCTTCTCAACTGCAGACCCATTGATGTTGAAGAGGTCGAGCCAGTCTCCATTCTTCCTGTAATCCACAATCAGATCTTTTGTTTTTTGGACATTGAGGGAGAGTATCAACCTCTCCTCTGTAGGTTGTCTCATCACTGCTAGAGGTAAGGCCATTCAAAGTCATGTCATCTGCGAATTTGATCAGCAGATTGGAGCTGTGGGTGGCAGTACAGTCGTGGATGTAAAGGGAGTAGGGGAGGGGACTCAGAATGGAACCCTAGGGGCACCTGTGTTGAGGGGCAGAGGGGCAGAGGGGCAGAGGTGAGGGAGCCCATCCTGTCGGCGATCCGATAGGAAGTCTAGGATCCAGCTGCACAAGGTGGGGTGCCAGCGGAGGTCTCTGAGCTTCCGGTCTAGTCTGGAGGAAACTATGGTGTTGAATGCTGAGCTGTAGTTCGGGAGCAGCATTTTAATGTTCAGTATGCATCCCTCTTCTCCAGGTGTTATTACTAGGGAGAAGGTTCTTAGGAAACTGAAAGGTCTGAAGGTAGATAGGTCAGCTGGACCAGATGGTGTACACCTCAGGAGATTGTGGAGGCATTAGTAATGATCTTTCAAGAATCACTACATTCTAGAATGATTCCGGAAGCAAATGTCACTCCACTCTTCAAGAAGGGAGAGAAGCAGAAGAAAGGAAATTATAGGCCAGTTAGCCTGACCTCAGTGGTGGGGAAGATCTTGGGGTTGATTGGTTTTGGACACCTGGAGGCACATGATAAAATAGGCCATAGGCAGCTTGGTTTCCTCAAGGGAAAATCTTGCCTAACAAATCTGTTGGAATTCTTTGAGGAAATAACAAGCAGGATAGACAAAGGAGAATTGGTGGAGGTTGTGTACTTGGATTTCCAGAAGGTCTTTGACAAAGTGTCACATTTGAGGCTGTTATACCAGGTTAAGAGTCCGTGGTATTACAGGAAACATACTAGCATGGATGGAGCTTTGGCTGATTGGCAGGAGGTCAAGAGTGGGAATAAAGGGAGCCTTTTCTGGTTGGCTGCCAGTGACTAGTGGTGTTCTACAGGGGTCTAATTTGAGACTACTTCTTTTTAATGTTATATGTTAATGCCTTGGATAACAGAATTGATGGCCTTGTTGCAAAGTTTGCAGATGATACAATGACAAGCTGAGCAGCAGGTCATTTTGAGGAAGTAGAGAGGCTACAGAAGGACAGACAGATTAGGAGAATTGGCAAAGAAGTGGCAGATGGAATACAATGTCAGAAGTGTATGGTCATGTACTTTGGTAGAATAAATAAAATTGTGGATTATTTTCTAAATGGACAGAAAATTCAAAAATCTGAGGTGCAAAGGGACTTGGGAGTCCTTGTGCAGAATTCTCCAAAGGTTAATTTGCAGGGGTGAGGAAGGCAAATGTGATGATAGCATTCATTTCAAGAGGAATAGAATATAAGAGCAAGGATGTGATGTCATGGCTTTATAAAGCACGGGTGAGGCCTCACCTGGAGTACTTTGAGCAGGTTTGGGCCTCCTTTCTCAAAAAGGATGTGCTGGCACTGGAGAGGGTTCAAAGGACATTCATGAAAATGATTCCAGGATCGAATGGCTTCTCATATGAAAATCATTTGATGGCTCTGGGCCTGTATTCAGAAGAATGGGGTTTACCTAATTGAAACCTATTGAATGGCAAAAGGTCTCAATAGAGTGGACGTGGGGTGGGTGTTTCCTATGGTGAGAGAGTCCAGGACCAGAGGACACAGCCTCAGAGCTGAGGGGCCCTTTTAGAACGGAGATGAGGAGGAGTTGCTTTAGCCAGAGAATGGTGAATCTGTGGACTTTGTTGCCACTGGTGGCTACGAAGGCCAAGTCGTTGGGTATAATTAAGACAGAAGTTGATAGATTCTTGATTAGTCAAGGCATGAAGGGATATGGGGTGAAGGCAGGAGATTGGGGCTGGGAGGAAAAATGGATCAGCCATGATGAAATGGTGGAGCAGACTCGATAGGCCAATTCTGTTCCTATATCGCTTGGTCTTATGATCTTACATCAGATGTAGACCTCTCCACTAACAGCTGCCCCCAATCTACTCTCTGCAGTTACCGTAAAATGCATTTGTGTTTGGACTTCTCTCAGGTTATTACTTTCCTCTGAGGGTCAAACTTATACACTATTATCTGAAAAACATAGATGTTCAGATATTTATGATCTGTACACAGTGATATTTATGATCACTATTCCCAAAATTCTCTGTCATTGAAACCCCAACCACCTGGCCAGACTTATTTTCTGGTGCAAGGTCCAGCATAGGACCTTCCCTGGTGGGATGCTCGAAACATTCTAGGATGCACCTTATAAATTCTGCCCCTTTGAAGCCACTGGCTCTAAGGGAGTCCAGTCAATATTGGGGAAACTAAAATCACCCACTAACCTGTCGCTTTCACAATTTCTCATAATGTTATCTGTTCCTCTAACTTCTGCAGGAGTCTGCTTTGGCTGGGTTTGCTTACCTTGGAGAAGGTGAGGCTGAGAGAGGACCTGACCAGTGTACATAAGTATGAGGGACTTGGAGAAGATTCATAATTTTCCCCCGCCAGGGTTTGTCCATAATCAGAGGGGGTGTAAAGAAGAATTTTTCACCCGGGGTGGTTGGAACCTGGAACGTCCTGTTTGAGGGAATGGTGGAAAGAGAGACGCTGACAGCGTCGAAGTAGTATCTAGATGAACACGCATCACCAAGTTACAGAAGACTGAGGATCAAGTGCTGGTAAATGAAATCAGTATAAATGGGTACCTGATGGTTGTGGGCCAAAGGGCCTGTACCCAATAACTCGGCATTCAGCTGGTCTGGGAGATCTTTGTCTTCCCCTGATCGAGCCACACATGGGTTTTCTGATTGATTCCTGCTTGTGCCTTTCTTCAGCTTAACCAACCCTTTCACCAAAAAAGGACTTACTTTTTCCACTATGAGTCCAGAGCATTAAGCTTCACTATTGTCCACTTCTGCAGAGCCCTCTACTTCCAGCCTGTGCCTTGTCATTGGAGTCTCTCTCCACTGGGTGGCAGCAGCTGATCAGGCTACTGGCAGTTTCTGTACAATCTCTCAGAAAGTGACTGCACTAACCTGAGGTACAAAGTAGCAGGGAGACAGACTGTTGCTTGATCTCTGCTGCTGTCTATTTCGGGGGAATTGTAATGAGGTACTCCCCTCAGAAGCTGTGACAAGTAGAATTTCAACTGGATGGACTGTGAGAGTGAAACCTCTCCGACTTAGCAGATCTGTAAGCCTCACGCTGAGGATGGTGAGAGTGTCTCGCCTATGTGACAGAAGACTTGTTCTTTTTGAAATTTATTCATGGTGCCTGTTTCTAATTTCCCTGAGGGCAATTAAAGGCATTATACCAAAACACACAGCACTTTTTGTCGGGATAGTGAGAGAAGATGCGGAGAGAACGTTTCCGCTTGCTGAGGTCCCCAGGACCATGGCTCACAGAATTAGGTGACGTCCACCCAGGGAATGTTCCTTCAGCCAGTGGGTGGAGAAACTTTAAATCCACTTCCTAAGGGCTGTGAGGCTCAGTCACTGAGTTATTCATGTTTGATGTTAAGTGAATCAAAGCACATGGGATGGGTGCAGGAGTGCGGTGCTAAGACAAAGGAGCAGTCGTAGTCTTACTGAGATGCAGAACAGGTACAAAAGGCTGAATGGCCAGGTGATCTTTCATTACAGTCGTCACCGCTACAGAGTGATTTAATTCCAATCTTTACTTCAATTCAATTCAAGTTGAATTGTCATTCAGCCGTACATGAATACAGCCAAACGGGACAGCGTTACTCTGGGGCCAAGGTGCAAAACACAGAACCAACAGTCACACACAGCACAAAGCACACATAGCACATGGAAGACCGTAAGCACGTGTAAGGTATCAGTAAAATGCAGCCATGCAAAAAAACAAATCCTGACCCTGAGCCCATGAATGCTGCAGAAGTCTGTAGTGTATCACAATACAGCTTGTTTCCCAGTGAGCGAACATTGGGGGGTGCAGCACCATCTCCAGCCTGGACACTGCCCCCTGCTGGAGTGCACTGGCTTCAACACCTCTCTCCTGGTGCTTATAAACTAGCAACACCGCAGCTTGAGACCGTGAGTCTGTGAATGTTGCGGAAACATGCAGTTGACCACAATGCAGCTTGTTTTCTGGTGAACACTGGGCAGGGGGTGGCAGCACCAGCTCCAGCCCGGACACCGTGCCATACTGCCTCCAGAGGAGTGCACCAGCTTTGACACTTCTGGCGGCTGTGAGCAGGCGACGCCTCGACTTGAGGCCTAGTACCCTCTACAACAGAGACCACGCAGTTTCCCTCACCATCCACCCCTGCTGTCTGCCAGTAAATCAGAGATTTGGACTCACACAGTACCAATGTCCAAAAGGGTCTTGCAAACACAAGAAAAGCGACTAAAATGGTCGCTCACTATTTCACTGCGCGTCTTCTTTGCGCACAGACTCCGCCGAAGCCTCTCTGACACAAGCAGCAGCCCAATATGCACCAAGTCCAGCTGCTTTTAAATAAAATATCTGCTTTAAAATAAAATAATTTTAACTCCACAAGTGCCTTGATGGGATTTAAATGTGCGCCTCCAATCCACAGTCAGAATCTGAGTACCTACTCTGCTATTAACATTAACAAATATATTCGCAAGCAGAATCTGCATCTGAGGGGTAATTAATTGTCTGAAAGATCAGCCACCTCCTGCAAACCACACCCCCCGCCTCACTCCCCCCCTGCTGATCTCTGAATTCTTGCAGCTGTACTAAACCTTGGTTAAGCCACAGTTGGAGTACAGTGTGCAGTTCTGACGGCCCCATCACGGGAAGGATATGGAGACGCTCATTGGGGCTAAGAGAAGATGTACCAGGATACTGCCTGGAATGGAGAGTATTAGCTGTAAGGGGAGGTTGCATGAACTGGGATTGTTCCCTTTGGACTGCTGGAGGGCAAGGAGAGACCCGGGGGAAGCCTATGAAGTTATGAGAGGCAGGGCGAGGGTAGAAGGCCAGAATTGTCTTTTTTTCCCCTGGGTAGAGATGCCAAATGCTAGGTGAGAGGGGGGAAATTTTAAAGGAGATGTGCCTGGAGAGTGCTGCTGAGGGGTGGTGGCAGAAGCAGATATGATATTGGCATTCGAGAGGCCTTTAGATGGGCAAGTAGCTATGCGGGGGGTGGAAGAATATGGATCACGTACAAGAGAAGGAGTTAGTTTAATTTAGCATTGTTTTGGCACAGAGATTGTGGGCCTATTACTGTGCTATACTGTTCCATCTTACTAGGAGCATCTCTGTTTTTGAACACCTTCCTCTGAGGGCTGTGCCTTTAACTATCACCGTTCAACATTCGGAGGCAGCTGCCGAGTTCCTCTAGCATTTTATGTGAAGGTTCCACGTTCACCCTTACCTCTGAGCAAGCTGCGGCCTCGTTGCTTGGGTCATCTTGTCTGACGTCTTTGTAGCTCTTTGCAACAACTTACCTTGTTAAAAAAAGTTACCTTGTTTAAATGCCAGCCCAGATTTATGAGAAAGACATCGCTTGCTTCCCTCTGCTTTCTCCATGGCGCTGAGACGATGAAGACTGCCCTGGTTGGTGTGCTCCATGCCCGCAAATCTGACGGACTGGTACTGAGGCTTTCGGCCTGCTCCAGGATTCAGATATGAGGACTCAATTTGGTTTGGAATGTTGCTGCTCGCTTCTAATGTTTGTGTGGTTTGTGTTTCCTCCCCCTTTCTCTGAGTACCAGGTGTAGGTCTTTATTTTATTATTTTAATTTGGTTCTTTTGAGTTTCTTGCTCTGAGGCTGCCTCTGAGCAAAGAAGTCTCCAGGCTGTATTATTTATACATTCTTTGATAATAAATGTACTTTGAAACTTTGAGATAGATGCAGGTGGTGCAGTGATGCTGCTTTGGTCCCAGCTCCTGCTTTCACTCAAATAAAAAATCAGCCGCTGTTGCTCTTTCTGGAGGTGCTGGTTCTATCATTAATGTGAATGGTGGCTTATCGCTATTCCAACATCGCACAGCCCAGTGTCACAAAGAGCAGCTTACTGGGGGGAGCTGTGGGTTACGGGAGGAGGTGACAATGGGACAGCACGAAAATCGCCCGTGCTGACTACTAACCACCATCTACACTAATCCCACGTCATCCCCTCCACCTTTCTATCACCTCTGCCAGATCCTGCTGCTTGCCTACACAGGCAGCTAATTAACCCATCTCTCTGCACACCATCTTTGGGATGTGGGAATGAAATGGAGCTCTGGGGGGAGACAAAGCTACACGATCATAGGATGCAAACTCCACATAGAAAACACTCGAGTCAGGATTGAGCCTGTGAACCTTCAGCTGGGGGGGGGCGGTGGGTTTGCAATGGCACTCTGAGCTGCGGCACTGCACTGACAGTGTGCTCTGAGTGTTGAGGAGGGGATATAGGGAGAAGGTGACCGTGGGCCGTAGCAGGGAGATATGGCTAGGACAGTGTTATGGAGAGCAAGTGGTTATTAGTTACTGACTGAGCTGCAGTGTGGACTTGGCTCTTTGAGCCACACTGCCCAGCGATACCCCGGTTTAATGATCGCCTAATCACAGGGCAATTTACAATGACCAACTAACCTACCAACCAGTACGCCTTTGGACTGTGGGAGGAAACTGGAGCACCCGGAGGAAACCCATGCGGTCACGGGGAGAGCACACTGTGGCGGCAATTGAACCCGGATTGGCTGTACTGTAAAGCGCTGCGCTAACCACTAATCTACATCTAACCACTACGCCACCATGCCGCCCCGTAAAAGAGTTTGGGATGGGAACGGTAAGGGGAGGAGAAAGCAGGCTTTGAATATCAAAGGCCAGACACAGCTGGCGAGAGGCAACGGGGAAGATGGAAGAACTCGAGGGAGGGTGGAGGCTGGAGAGGAGTCTCAGGGGCAGAGGGGGATCAGGGTGATACTGGGCGAAGGAAGAACAGAAATAGACTAGAAAGCTGCTGTTGAGGCAGGTGAGGGAGAAACAAAGCAAACGTGAGGAAAGTGAGTGAAAGAGGGGAGGCTGAGGGACTGGAATGTTGGTGAGATCCGATGCTGAGAGCGAGTGTTGAAGGGTTAACAGTGAACGAGTGTGGGATCTGGAGGAATCACAAACATGAGACAATCTGCTGATGCTGGAGATCCACGGCAACACACACAAAATGCTGGAGGAACTCAGCAGGCCAGGCAGCATCCTCCCCTCCCCCATCCCCTTACTCTGACTTCCCCCCTTCCTTTCCAGTCCTGAAGAAGAGCCTCGGCCCAAAGGGCCGACTCTTTACTCTTGTCCATACGTGCTGCCTGGCCTGCTGAGTTCCTCCAGCAGTTTGTGTGTGTTGCTTTAGATCCAGTGGGACTGATCTGGGACTGCTACAGCCGCTGATTTAACAAACCTAGTATTGCTCTGCCAATTTATGTTCCATTCTGTACCTCGTGTATCAGTGATGTCGTCATTAATAATTGACAAGTTATTAATATCTCCAAAGTACATTCCTGTAATTCAGGCTGGTGCGGTCGTCTGTCATTTCCCCCAGGAGCTGATTAATAGGGATGCTGATTATATTTCATAGCTGAAGTATGGAGCTTTCTGAATCTGTACAACAAGATTAACATGTTCGTTGCAGGAGACAGCTTCCTCCTGACTCGGTGTATTGGTGCTGGGCAGCAAGGTGTGAAATCAGAGTCTGCCTGATGCAGTTTGATGGAGGTCTTGGTTAAAGCAGTAACATTACAGGAAAGTGATCATTTAACACAATGTTAATTCTGAGCAGTAATATTAACATGGAACTCCAAATTATGATAGTTTAAAAACCATGTCTGGATCAGTGCTGGTCTTATTTAACCGTCCTTACTCAGAATGGTCTATCGGCTTCCATCTGCTTGTTTGATCTATAATGCCTTTGAACTGGTTAGGTGAGACGCAAGAGTAAATACTGAGAGACAGTAGCTGTTCATTTTGTGTGATGCCCAGAAAATCATTAGACATAGGAGAGGAATTAGGGCATCTGGCCCATCAAATTTGCTCTGCCATTCCATTATGGCGGAGCTATTATCCCTGTCAATCCCATTCTCCTGCCTTCTCCCCGTAACCTTTGACACCCTCACTAATCAAGGACCTGTTAACCTCTGTATTAAATATACCCAATGACCTTGCCTCCACTGCCATCTGTGGCAATGAATTTCACAGATTCACCATCCCTGGCTAAAGAAATTCCTCTTCATCTCTGTTCTAAAGAGATATCCTTGTATTCTGAGGCTGTGCCCTCTGGTCTAAGACTTCCCACTACAGAAAACATCCTCTCCACTTCCACTCTATCTAAGCCTTTTAATATTCAATAGGTTTCAGTGTGATCCCCCTAGCGAGTACAGATACAGAGCCATAAAACATTAACCCTTTCATTCCCTGAATCATTCTCATAAAACTCCTCTGGACCCTGTCCAATGTCAGCACATCCTTTCTTAGCTAAAGGGCCCAAAACTGCTCACAATACTCCAGGTGTCTGATGCCTCCACCATCTCTTCAGCTTCATCTTTCAGAACCTTGGTGTGTAGTCCACCTGGTCCAGGTGACTAACCTACCTTCAGACCTTTCAGCTTCCCAAGCACCTCCTCCTTAGTAATCGCAACTACACTCACTTCTGCCTCTTGACACGCAGGTTTATGGCATTCTGCTGGTGTCTTCCACAGTGAAGACTGATGCAAAATACTTATTAAGTTTGTCTACCATTTCTTTTTTGCCCCTTTACTACCCTTCCAGCAGTCCAATGTCCTCTCTCTCCTCTCTTTTACTCTTTATGTATCTGAAAATCTCTTGTATCCTCTCCTCCTGTATATTATTGGCCAGCTTACTTTTATATTTTATCTTTCCTCTTCCTATAGCTTTTTAGTTGCCTTTCGTTGGTTTTTAAACACAGCCCAATCCTCTAGCCACCCACTAATTTTTGCTATATTGTATGACCTCTTGCTTGTATGTTATTTTGCTTCCCTTGTCAGCCATGGTTCCCTCACTCTCCCTTTAGAGTACTACTTCTTTGGGATGTATGTATCCTGCGCCTTCCAAGTTGGTCCCAGAAACTCTACCCATTGCTGCTGTGCCGTCATCCCCATTAGCGTCCCTTCCTAATCAACTTTGGCCAGCTCCTCTCTCATGCCTCTGTAGTTTCCTTATCTCCACTGTGATACTACTACATCTGATTTTAGCTTCTCCCTCTCAAACGGCAGGGTGAATAGTGAATTATGATCACTGCCTCCAAAGAGTTCTTCTACCATAAGCACTCTAATCAAATCTGGTTCATTACACCACACCCAATCAATCCAGAATTGACTTTTCCCTGGTGGGCTTAACCACAAACTGCTCTAAAAAGCCATCACATATGCAGTCTACAAATCTCTTCTCTTGGGATCCAGCACCAACCAGCCTGATTTTCCCAATACTGAATTCCCTCATGATTATCGTAACATTGCTCTTTTTAAAAGCCTTTTCTATTTCCTGTGGTAATTTGCACCTTATATCTTGGCTACTGTTTGAGGCCTATGTATATAAGTTCCATTAGGGTCTTATTACCCTTGCAGTTTCATAACTCTACCCACAAAGGTTTCACGGTTTCCTATCCTACATCGTCTCTTTCCGAGGATTTGATTTCAACACCTTGCGAATGAGTAATGAGACACTAAGCTACCTTAAGAACACAAGACCTCAAAAAAATAGGATCAGGAGTAGGCCACATGGCGTGTCAAGCCTGTTGCACTGTTTAACATGACCATGGCTGATCTATGGTAGCCTCGTCTCCACTTCTGTGCCAGTTCCCCATAATATTCAGCTCCTCATTCTTTCGAATATTTATCTATCTCCACGTTAAATATATTCAATAGCTCATCCTCCACCACTCTTGGGGGCAGAAATTTCCAGAGGTGCACCAACATCTGAGAGAAGAAACTTCTACACATCTCAGTTTTAAAGGACCACTTTCCTAATATTGTTTCTATTTCCCCTCATACATTACTTTCCCACCAATGCAACCTTTACCCTGTCAAGTCCACTTATGATCCGATGTGTTTGATTACAGTCACCACTCATTCTAAACTTAAATATGGATCCAAATTTTCTTGCCTCCCTTGATAGATCAACCCTCTCATCCTAGAAAATTAGCCTGGTAAATCTCCTTTGGACTGTTTTAATGCTACTATAACCTTTATTAGGCAAGCAACCAAAAAGAGTCACTGAGGCCTCAGCAACATCTGAGCAATGGTAACAAAACCTCCCTTTCTTAAACTCCAACCACTTCACAGCAAATGCCAGAATACAGAATATTAATCTGCAGCATTATCGGCCGGAGAAGTGTCTATGTTGAGCTGTATTAATTTACTGCATCAATTGGAACAGTATCAGATTGAGTTAATGGTTACGGTAATATTGATTTGTGTGTGGTACAGTTTTACAGAAGCAATTAACAGTATTAAATCACTGAAATTACAGCATACTGGGGCAGTTCCTATTTGGAGTACTATTCTTTGAAAATCAGTTAGTTGGTTTGAAAATCAAAAAATTGCAGACGGAGTAAATTGCAAATAAAATCAGGAAATGCTGGAAATATTCAGCGGATTTGACCGTGTCTACAGAGAGAGAAAAACAGGGTTACTGTTTCAGGTTGATGATGGAGGTTGGAGATAGTGATCTCAGGTTAATAACGTTGCAGGGGAGACCCTTCCCGGGAAGCATTGTATCTGTGTTCCCTCACAGACTGGTAGAGAGAGAACTGACGTCAGAGGCTGGGGAGCCGTCACAGAGGAGCTGATGTTGAGGGGTTGGGCTGTGGGGGCTAATAATATAGGAGGGTCAAAGGCCAGTGGGCAGTGGCACAGAGCCAGAGGCAGTGAGGTGGAAGATTTGGTTAAGTAGTCAGGACCACTGTAAGTAGATAGGAAGGGTGGTGCTGGCACAGGGAGGAACTGGGAGGAAGGATAGAAGGCTCAGTGTGCAGACAGGTGGGTGGAGAATGCTGTCTTGATCTCATCTCCCAACTGACACAAGGAAGTGCGCACTGTTGGAAACTGGGTGGTGAGTTTGCACTTTCCCCAGTCCTGCCGAAGGGTTTCGGCCCGAAATACCGACTGAGCTTTTTCCCACAGATGCTGCCCGGCCTGTTGAACTCCTCCTGCATTTTGTGTGTGTCGCTCAGATTTCCAGCTCCTCCAGATTTTCTCTTGGTGGTGAGTTTTCCCTGGCAGCTTCCCAAATTGACAACCGCGGTGGGGAGCTGTGTGAGAGCTTTACCCAAGCTCCCTGGAAGTGTCAGATAAAACAGTACACATAGCCAAAGCCCTGTCCATTCGCTGGTTAACCTGGGATCTGCATTCCCTGGCACCCCGTACAAAATACAAGGCGGCACATAAGTTTATGGACTCTTTGAGGTATCTGAGAAGGCTCAGCACGTC
The DNA here is from genome assembly GCF_030028105.1 of Mobula birostris. Classification (NCBI taxonomy): domain Eukaryota; kingdom Metazoa; phylum Chordata; class Chondrichthyes; order Myliobatiformes; family Myliobatidae; genus Mobula; species Mobula birostris. The sequence goes on from NC_092379.1 coordinate 71,223,740, forward strand.
CACGAAGATTCTGTAGAACTTGTACAGATCTTCTTACTGGTTGCGTCTCCGCTTGACATGGAAGCTGGTCTGCTGTGGCCGAACGGGAGCCTGCAGAGTGGGTAAACACTGCTCAGTCCATCACAGTTTCAGGACTTCCCTCCATTCAGTCCCTGTGCACAAGAAGGTTAACCATACTGTTGAGGTTGTTTGCCACTCTGTCTCTCCTCTGCTTTCAATGAGAAGGTGCAGGAGCCTAAAATCCTGGACAACCAGACATGTTCATCTCCACTGCTATCAGACTTCTGAACCAGTGACCTATTTCATGCCTCTTCCCTCTGCTGCCATGTTCCTGAATACTTCTTTGCTCTTGTCACTTCAGTATTTCATTTTGCACTACCTCGGTTTTCACTATTCTGTTGTTTTTCTATCGTTTCTGTACTTCTTGTATTTATTACCATCAGATAGGAAGTATAGAAGTCTGAAGGCACATACTCAACGATTCAGGAACAGCTTCTTCCTCTCCGCCATCCGATTCCTAAATGGACATTGAAGCTTTGGACACTACCTCACTCTTTAATATACAGTATTTCTGTTTTTGCACATTTTTAATAATCTATTCAATATACATAATTGATTTATGTGTTTATTTATTATTATTATGTTTTATTTTATTTATTTCTTTTTCTCTCTCTGCTAGATTGTGTATTGCATTGAACTACTGCTGCTAAATTAACAAATTTCACGTCACATGCCGGTGATAATAAACCTGATTCTGATTGTTGCCATGTGCACTGTTCACTCTGAGCTTCACGCAAACAAGGGCTTTCAGTGCATCCTGCTGCATATGACAATAATCTTAATCTAGCCCAACTCTTCTCGACTGTGGCCACAGTCAGGTAGCAGAGAATCCAAGTCACTGGGGAAGGGAACAACCCAGTGGAGTCTCCTTCTGCTGTTGGCTGTGAGTTCAGTAAGAGTTGGTTCATGAAGTGGAGCTGGTTCCCTGTGATCAGACACCTTCCCAATCTTCATTATTTTTCATGCTTCTGACAAGAAGTGGATTGAATTTGCCTGAATACTGTGATCTGCTCAATCATGTATTTAATGCAGAATAACCTAGGCGACTGGTTTGCATTTAAGCTCACTGTTCCAAAATAATGATTTGCATTTTCACAGATTCGGGACATACTGAACAACTTCCTCACCTACATTGAAACTCTCACCAGCCTACGAAAAAAATTCTCTGTTCTTCAGGCAGAACCTCCCTGATCCACAGTATGTTATACAATCATCTACATCTAATGGAGAGACAGGGAGCACTGTGAATTAAATTCTCCCCTCAGAGCTGGCAGCTCACAACTCCTTTTAAAGGTATATACTACAATGCCTCAAAACTGCCCCTACCATAGTGTGGCACTCAATTAGTTCTGCCCCTCCCACAGAGTAGCACTCCCTTGATACTGCCCCTCCCACAGAGTAGCACTCCCTTGATACTGCCCCTCCCACAGAGTTTTACTCCCTCGATACTGCCCCTCCCACAGAGTAGCACTCCCTTGATACTGCCCCTCCCACAGAGTAGCACTCCCTCAGGTCTGCCCCTCCCACAGTGACAATTCTCGTCACTATACTGGAAGTGTCCCCCAGGACAGGGTCTGTCTCTAAGGGAAACAACCTTCTGTAATGGTCACCTATCAAGCCTTTTCCATTTAGTTGTGTAACAACTGTCCCATTCTCAGCCCTATCAGACGGTTCCCATTCCTCTGCCTAATAAGATTAAACCGCTGAGCCAATTTACCCACAAGGATATTGGGTTCAGGTGTAATCCGGCCTTCTTGTACAGGTCATTCCTTCCGCAGAAGAGATCCGAGAGATCCAGAAATCTGAAACTCTGAGAGGGAAAGGGAATAGGCAGCCAGTACGGAGTACCCCGGTGCTATTCCCCTCAGTATTAAGGGTACCACTGTTGTGGGAGGAAACGACCTACCAGGGGAAAGCCACAGTGACCACATCTCTGGTTCAGAGTCTGGCTCTGTGGCTCTGATGGGGAGGGAGAAGAAGAACTGGAGAAGCATAAAGTGGATTCTGTGGATGTGAAAGAGACACCCAAATGTAGCCCCCAGGGATGCCTTGCATTGAGTCACCAGCATTCTAAAGATAGAGCGTGAACAGCCGGTAGTCATGGTACATATTGGTACTAATGACATAGGAAGGTAAAGGTGAAGAGGTCCTGAGGAGAGAATATAGGGAGTTAGGAAGAAAGTTGAAAAGCAGGACCTCTAACATAGTAACCTCAGGATTGCTCTTTGCAAGTAAGGTAAGAATTGGATGACTTGGCAGATGAATGCATAGCTGAAGGACTGTTGCGGGGGGCAGGCTGTCTGCAGAAGGATTTTGACAGATTAGGAGAATGAGAAAAGAAGTGGCAGGTGGATATATAGTGTGGAGAAGTGTGTGGTCGTGCACTTTGGTAGAAGGAATAAAGGCTATTTTCTAAATGGGGAGAAGATTCAAGAATAAGAGGTACAAAGGGACTTGGGAGCCTTTATGCAGGTTAACTTGTAGGTTGAGATGGTGGTGAGGGAGGCAAATACAATGTCGGCATTCATTTTGAGAGGACTAGGTTATAAAATTAAGTCTGTAATGCTGAGGTTTTATAAGGCACTGGCCAGACCACAGTTGCAGAACTGAAAGCAGTTTTGGGCCTCTTTTCTAAGAGTAAATGTGCTGGCATTGGAGACCGTTCAGAGGAGGTTCACAACAATGATCCTAGGAATGAAATGGTTAATGTATGAGCAGTGTTTGATGGCTCTAGGCCTGTACTCGCTGCAGTTTAGAAGAATAAGGGGAATCTCACTCAAACCTATTGCATATTGAAAGGCCTAGATAGAATGAATGTGGAGAGTATGTTTTCTATAGTGGGTGAATCTAGGACAAGACGGCACAGCCTCAGAATTGAGGCATGTCCATTTAGAACAGAGATAAGGAAAAATTCCTTAGCCAGAGCGTGGTGAGTCTGTGCATTGCCACAGACAGCTAGGGTTGCAAACTTTCTCACTCCCAAATAAGGGACAAAAGTAGCAGTCAAATACGGGACACTTGTGTTTACCCCGAGAAAGACTACCATGACCATAAAGCCTTGCGCGGGCATCTGTGTGCGCATGCGTGACGTGTGCATACATGATGTATGCATGTGTTTACGTGCTGATTTTTTTTCTACGAATCAGTTTTGACGATTCTGTTCAGTGAAACTACACTGTACATACATTATTTCTACTTTATATAGGTTGTGTATTTATCATATCATTCCTGTGTTATTTGGTATGATTTGGTAGGTTATTTTTTGGTCTGGGAACGCTCAAAAATTTTTCCTATATAAATTAATGGTAATTGCTTCTTCGCTTTACGCCATTTTGGCACAAAAGCTTTCATAAGAACACTCTACCTTAGCGGGGGAAACACAGGACAAGGGCGGTCCCGTATGGGACAAACCAATTTAGCCCAATATACGGGATGTCCTGGCTAATACGGACCTTACAGACAGATGTGCAGGCCAAGTTGTTGGATATATATAAGGCGGAGGCTGATAGGTTATTGATTAGTCAGGACTTTGAGGTTACATGGAGAAGGGTGGAGATTGTGGTTGTGAGGGATGGTGAAGCAGACAATAGGCTGAATGGCCTAATTCTGCTCCTATGTCTTACAGGTTTATGGTCTTATTTCAGCTATGACACAGTTAGTAAGTAGCTGTGCATGGAATCAAGCTGTTAGATCTGCTTGGAATGACACCCCACTTCCCTATGTTAAATACTAAAATACTTCCAATTCCATTCACATGGGGTGCCCCAGTGTAGCTCCATTGTCTGCCCTGTTGGTCAGTTTCAGAGCCAGAGTGGGTCACTCTACCTGGAGAGACTATTCCAGGTGAGAAGGGGCCAGCCATGCAGATTGACGGTAAGGGTGCTGCAGAGCAAGATCATAGTGCCCGGTAGAGATACAGCCAGTGACAGGCTCCTTAGTGCACTGTATCCATGCTGAAAATCAACCACCCATTCTCACCAGTCCTGCACCCATCCCATTTTATTCTCCTCACATTCCCATTGATCCCCCCAGATCCTACCACTCCCCTACACTGGGGTCAACCTACAGTGGCCAGTTAACGCACCCACCCGCAGGTCTTTGGGCTGTGAGAGGATACCGGAGTGCTGGCTGGAACAGTGAGAGCATACAGTTGTCATACTTTACTTAGTTACTCTACTTCATACTTCATTGTCGCCAAACAATTGATACTAGAATGTACAATCACCACAGCGATATTTGATTCTGCGCTCCCACTCCCTGGATTACAAATATTAAATATTAAAAATATTAGAAATAGTTAAAATTAGTAAATATCAAAAATTTAAATTATAAATCATAAATAGAAAATAGAAAAATGGGAAGTAAGGTAGTGCGAAAAAACCGAGAGGCAGGTCCGGATATTTGGAGGGTACGGCCCCGATCCGGGTCAGGATCCGTTCAGCAGTCTTATCACAGTTGGAAAGAAGCTGTTCCCAAATCTGGCCGTATGAGTCTTCAACCTCCCGAGCCTTCTCCTGGAGGGAAGAGGGATGAAAAGTGTGTTGGCTGGGTGGGTCGTGTCCTTGATTATCCTGGCAGCACTGCTCCGACAGCGTGCGGTGTAAAGTGAGTCCACGGACGGAAGATTGGTTTGTGTGATGTGCTGCACCATGTTCACGACCTTCTGCAGCCTCTTTTGGTCTTGGACAGGACAACCTCCATATCAGGTTGTGATGCCCTGGAAGAATGCTTTCTATGGTGCATCTATAAAAATTAGTGAGGGTTTTAGCGGACAGGCCAAATTTCATTAGTTTTCTCAGGAAGTAAAGGCACTGGTGGGCCTTCTTGGCAGTGAACTCTGCTTGGTTGGACCAAATTTTCAACAAATCAAGGAAAATCTCATGTAGGTAGAAAGCCATTAAAGGAATTAGATTCCATTAACATTAGAGGAGGTATTCTGCCTTTCTCTCCTAATCAGGTCTTTGTGTTACTCCAGACCCAATAACGAGGTCAGCCTTTAACGACGCCACCCACCCCCTTTTTACAGGCAGTTAAGGATGAGTCGCAATCCATGAAGGGAATATTTTCATTTTTCTCTGCCATAGTTGGATGCATCAGCAAGGGAGATGAGGCTGAGTACAGGGCTTTTTGTTAAATGCACTGCTGTTTTTCAGTCAGAGGATTGTAATGAGCTTTTTGGGTCTGTGTGGGGTGCTGGAGAGCATTGGGCTCTGAGGTCTTTAGAACAGCAGAATTAGTTAATTGTTGTTTAATGAGTGTACAGTACGTGTGCTTGCAACACTGTGTGTCCGACAGAGTGATCAGCAACACTGGGGCTCCACAGGGGACTGTCTTGTCTCCCTTTCTCTTCACCATTTACACCTCAGACTTCAACTACTGCACAGAATCTTGTCATCTTCAGAAGTTTTCTGATGACTCTGCCATAGTTGGATGCATCAACAAGGGAGATGAGGCTGAGTACAGGGCTACGGTAGGAAACTTTGTCACATGGTCTGAGCAGAATTATCTGCAGCTTAATGTGGAAAAGACTAAGGAGCTGGTGGTAGACCTGAGGAGAGCTAAGGTACTGGTGACCCCTGTTTCCATCCAGGGGGTCAGCGTGGACATGGTGGAGGATTACAAATACCTGGGGATATGAATTGACAATGAACTGGACTGGTCAAAGAACACTGAGGCTGTCTACAAGAAGGGACAGAGTCGTCTGTATTTCCTGAGGAGACTGAGGTCCTTTAACATCTGTTGGACGACGCTGAGGATGTTCTACGAGTCTGTGGTGGCCAGTGCTATCATGTTTGCTGTTGTGTGCTGAGGCAGCAGGCTGAGGGTAGCAGATACCAACAGAATCAACAAACCCATTCGTAAGGCCAATGATGTTGTGGGGATGGAACTGGACTCTCTGACAGTGGTGCCTGAAAGGAGGATGCTGTCGAAGTTGCATGCCATCTTGGACAATGTCTCCCATCCACTACATAATGTACTGGTTGGGCACAGGAGTACGTTCAGCTGGAGACTCATTCCACCGAGATGCAGCACAGAGCGTCATAGGAAGTCATTCCTGCCTGTGGCCATCAAACTTTACAACTCCTCCCTTGGAAGGTCAGACACCCTGAGCCAATAGGCCGATCCTGGACTTATTTCCTGGCATAATTTACATATTACTATTTAATTATTTATGGTTTTATTACTATTTAATTATTTATGGTGCAACTGTAACAAAAACCAATTTCCCTTGGGATCAATAAAGTATGACTATGACTATGACTATGACTATATAGTTAAGGATGATGGTGAAGTGTTCATTAACTAAGTCTGGAGACCTTCCTATCCTGAATGGCCATGGTTGGAGGTATTTCCCATCATCCTGTGGGATTTAATGTTCAGTGCTGCTCTCAGTCTGACCAGTGGAATTGTCCTAAATAACTACACCTGGTTTGAACTGTCAGAGACAGCAGAAGCCACTCAGCCCCTCATGTTAGCTATAGAGGACAAAAAGGGGCCTTTTCACCCTTTTGCTCTATCATTGAGTACAGGAGATCTTAGCTCCTGGACCTCCTCATGATTAGATATGCCCATTTGTCTCTATTTTTGAAACCTTTTTCCACATTCTTCATCTTTCTACTAGCAAATGTTTGTCCAGCTTGGAAAGTCGAGTAACGAACCCTCCAGTAGGGTGCGGTGTATGGAAACCTAAGGGGACAGTAGAGGTGTGGAGGGACAGGCCCAGGAGGGATGTACAAACTCTAAACTCCTCCAGCGGAGTGTAGCCCAGCACATAGTCAAAATAAAAGTTCAAAGTAAACTACATTATCAAAGTAACACACATCAAAGTTGCTGGTGATTGTCCAGCTCTTGGCTCCATCCCTCCCCCTCCCGTCTTCTCCTATCATTTTGGATCTCTCCCCCTCCCCCTCCCACCTTCAAATCTCCTGCTAACTCTTCTTTCAGTTAGTCCTGACGAAGGGTCTCGGCCTGAAACGTCGACTGTACCTCTTCCTAGAGATGCTGCCCGGCCTGCTGCGTTCACCAGCAACTTTGAGTTGTGTTGCTTGAATTTCCAGCACCTGAAGAATTCCTGTTATTTATATTATCAAAGTACATGTATGTCACCATATACAACCCCGAGATTCATTTTCTTGTGAGCATACTCAGCAAATCTATAGAATAGTGACTATAACAGGATCAGTGAAAGACCAACGAGAATGTAGAAGGTGACAAACTGTGCAAGTACAAATATAAAAAAAATAGCAATAAGTAACGAGAACGTGAGATAATGAGCTAAAGAATCCTTAAAAGTGAGATCACTGGTTGTGGGAATATTTCAATGATGGAGCAAGAGAGTGTAGTTATCCCCTTTTGTTCAAGAGCCTGATGGTTGAGGGGGAATTAACTGTTCTTCAACCTGGTGGTGTGAGTCCTGAGGTTCTTGTACCTTTTACCTGATGGCAGCAGCGAGAAGAGAGCATGTACTGGGTGGTGGGGGTCTCTGATAATGGATGCTCCTTTCCTACAGCATTGTCTCATGTAGATGTGCTCAATGGTTGGGAGGGCTTTACCCGTGATGTACTGGGCCAAATCCACTACCTTCTGTGGGATTTTCCATTCAAAGTTTATGTTGCAACCAGTCAACACACTCTCCACTACACATCTACCACAACTTGTCAATGTTTTAGGTGTCATGTCAAATCTCCATAGACTGCTAAGAAAGTAGGGGTGCTGCTGTGTTTTCTTTGCAAATGCACTTACGTAGCTGGGTCGAGGATAGGTCCTCTGCAATTGGAAAAGGGAACTTGGTTCCTTCCTGTCCGTGTATTAAGCACTTGAATCTCCAAGGAAGAGAAGGTACTGATGAAGTACCTGTAACTGAGGTACATGTACATGGGTACATGGAAACAGCATGGGAAGAGGGCACACAGTAACTTGGAAAAGTCAAAAGACAATCAGGATGCACAGAGGAAACAAGTAATGACAATACAGAGGAGCATTAAATGGCAAGATATTTTACGAATATTAATTATCGAAAGGTTGTGATGAAAACAGAGCCATTAGACAGATAATAACCATGAATAGAAGTCAGCAGGAATATTAAGACATTATTTTTCTTCAATACCTATGGGGAAGATCGAACAAATGGACATGACATTGGATGATGTGATGATTAATGCATTTAAAAAAGAAAAATGAGGTATATTAAGTAGGCTAATCACACCCAGAGATGATAAGTGCCCTGGTCTACATGCATTATATCCATGTAATTTCAGTCAGGTACCAAGGACATTACTGCACGTATTTAATAATTCTTTAAAAAAAGTGTTGTGCCAGAGGACTGGAATATTGCTCATGGTAATTCAGAATTTAAGAAGGATAGATCTGAATTATACAGCGGTCAGTTTAACATCACCTGCAGGAAGAACAGGATGATTCCAGCTGAAGGAGAAGTGAGAAGGACACTGAGATGCAAGAAATATATTTGAAAAAGCTGCCAGTTCTTTTGAAAGATTCTAAATCTGAAATGTTGACTGTTTCTATTCCCATCTGATCTCAGCTGGCCGACCTGCTAATATTTTTATTTTAGATTTCGAGCATCAGCAGTTTTCTTTTGAATTTTTCCAGTGAGTTTTCAGCACAGATTTCAAAAAGGAGGGTCTTGCCTGACTGACCTTCCTGGAGCTTTTGAGTGGGGAGCAGAGAGAGGGAATGATGGCAGTTTAGTAGATACCTTGATTTTCAAAGAGCCTTTGATAAGGTGCCCAGTGACAGAGTGTTGAAGGAATGTAGCAGTGAGTGACAAATCATGGGACAGATTATTGTCTGAATCCAGGAAGGAGTTTGGCAATAGGTTTGGGCACCACTGATGCCGACAGTTTCCATAAACTGTTTATATCTTGGAATTAAGAATGCAGTTTCTCAATTTGGTGTCAGATTAGGGAATGGGAATGTTGTAAGAGAACCAAAATGAATGTGCAGAACGTGTAAGTAATGGAGAAATGCGAGGTAGTGTATTAGGAAGAAAAGAGACAGAGATTGCAAATGCTGGAGTGTGGAGCAAAAGTGAGGCTTTGGAAGAAATCAGCATCAGGCAGTACCTGCGGAAGGAAATGGACAGCCAATATTTTGGGTCGAGACTCATTTAGGCTGAAAGGTTAGAGGGGAGTTAGCCAGTGTAAAGAGTTTGAGGGAAAACGGTGGGACAAGAGCTGTCAAGTAACATTTGGATCCAGATGAGGAGGTGTTGATGAGGTGGGCGGATGGAGTGGTGAAGATAGCAACAGAGGCTTGGGGTAATAAGTGGAGGCAAAAAGGAGCTGCAGATTATAGGACATTTCCAACCACAGATGCTGCCTGACAGGTTCAGTTCCTCCAGCATCTCATTTTTCCTACTGCACGTAGAGAAGGGAGATCACTTATTACTTGAAAGTGTGAGTTTGGGTGGGGCAAAGGTGCAAAGAGATATTGGTGAACAAATGCACCAAGCCCTCAAAGCCAGACCACAGACCATCAAAACTATGAAGAAAAGCAAACCAAGCCTTTTTAATGTATTTCCAGAGGGAAGTTAGACTCACTTAGAGAACTGCAATGAGAAATTAATGAACTGTGGATGTTGGAAATCTGAGATGAAGGTAGAGAATGCAGATCAGGCAACATATGTGGAGCGAGATACAGAGTGAATGGTCCGGATTCAGACACAGGGAATGGGAGTGGGAGAACTGGGAGTTCAGATGAAAGGTCTTCTGAAACTCTGCTGTTCTCTCCAATGCTGACGAGTGACTGATGAATTTCCTGCTTGAGTTTTTTTCACCCTGGAATTCTGCATTCAATTCTGCTTGTCATTAAAAGGATGTAGTAGAGCCAGAGAGGGTGCAGAGATGACTTGCAAGGGTGGCGGCAGAAATGTCAGAGAAAACATTTCAGGCAAGTGAAACAGATTCACAAGGGAAGAAGACTTCTGGTATTCCTGTAAAATGATGGAAGGTTTCTATAGAGGAACTAAGAAAGGTTTCTTCTTGGGGAGAGGAATAAAAGTAGAGGCAATTGATAGAAGAGTCATCTGGAAACCTAACAGAATAGCTTCTTTCCTCAAAATGTGGGGAGAATGCAGAGTTCCCTCATGCAGGGAGAGGTTAGGAACGATTTGGAGGTTTCGTGAGAGCCTGGAGGAGGAGGAGGGAACAGAGGGTCACACTGATAGACTGAGATGGGAATTAACAGGAGGAGCAGACACACTAGCACGCACTGGCTGGCCAGAAGGGCTGCTACTGTATATATCCCATGGAATGCTTTGCCAAATCTGAGTTCTGATCTGAGGGGGGACTTATGGGAATGGCACATTGGCACAATTTTCATTCTATACCCACTCAATATTAACAATTGAATGAAGTGTGTGGTGGATTTGGAGTTGGAGTGAACCACCAGGGTGTTGCCTCCCAGCCCATGGTGATCACCAGCTATTTATTGGGAACAGGGGCTCCTCTTTATCTTTGCACTGTGAGCTACAGCTGTCAGCTTCAAATAAGATGAGTATCTCAGCAGTGAGCTGTGTGGGAAGCCACGAGTTCAGTCACCTTCCAGTGCTGACCATCAGAAAGTGTGGTTTACGTTTTATGAAGTAGATTAGATGAAGAGTCTGGCAGCTACGATCGGGTTGTAGTGCAATGGACTGGTAAAAGCTTCCGTGCAGGAAGTAATCTGGTGCTCTGTCTCTGTGCAGCCTGTTAGTATTTTTTTACCTCAGACACATGTCACCCTGTGATAGAAGCAAGTCAGGATCACTGAAAAATAGATGACAAGCAACAGGAACTCAAGCTGTTAATATCAGAGAGCTTTCAAATATCCATGGGGATCATCCTTTGCTTGGACCAAGCTTTCAGATCTCTTCAATTATACATCTCCGATCCACTGTCCTCCTAGTCACATGCTTGCTTCTAGAGCTCTCTCCCACTCCCGGCTGGTGGCCAGAGTCTCCAAAGACTGTAAACTCGACGACAGATACTTGGGCTGAGGGAACCCCTTCCACAAAGCTCAGGGAGTTTAAGGAGTTGCTGGGTAATGATTGGCCCCATGGCCTGTGGCACACTCACGAGTGCTTTTACTGTTTGAGTCAAAGGTTGTACTGTGGATGGGACATTTTCTTGTGGAGGCACAGGTGAGCTCCTACTATCTTGTGCAGTTGACTAATACTTTGTTTTTTTTACAGGATCTTGCTGTGAGTATACTGACAGCCATGTGCCCCACACCATGACAGCAGACACAGTTTAAAGACACCTCACACCATGACAGCAGACACAGTTTAAAGACACCTCTGAATGTGCAGCTTTCGGGGTCATGAGGAACCACTGCTCTTGCATTCTATCTCTCTCTCTCTCCCACTTCCGACCAGCTCTTCAATATCACCCTCTCAGTGACAGTTCTCGCCTCTCTGCAAACTGCTTTCAGGTCAGGGGCCTGTGCTACCCCTTAGTAAGTGTGATTGCTGGGATAGAGTGACTCTTCGGAGAAGCTACAGGAGACTTGGAGGTCATAGTTGCTTTAGAGTCACAGAGTCATTCAACATAGGAACAGGGCCTTCTGTGCCAACTATCAATCCCATTTTATACTGCTCACACTCCCAACAACCTGTCACTCACACTCTATGGGCAATTTACTGTGGCCAATTAACTACTGACCTCACACGCCTCGGCACGTGGCTGGAAACCAGAGCCCCTGGAGGAAGCTGACACAGTCCAAGAGAGAACATGCAAACTCCACACTGACAGCACTCAAAGTCAAGACTGAACCTACTTCTGACCTGGGAGGTTGTGGCTGCAGCACTTTGCCACCTGTACATGATAACATTCTGATAAAAGCACTCTGATAAAACTCTCCATTTACCCCCAATGACTGGTTCTTCTCCACAATCTGTGATAATTTCCTTTCATTCCTACCACTCTGTTGATTGGTTCCTAATGCCCCTCTTTCTTTAGTCAAATGCCCCAAGTTTGCAGTCTTTGATCACCAGCCTTCCTGCCACTAGAAATAGAAGAAGGCCGCACAGCATTTTGAAGTTTTCTGTGGAATCTGCCCCTAACATTTTGTGAAACAAAAACCACACACACACAGAACACTGGAGGAACTCAGGAGGCCAAGCAGCATCTATGGAAAAGAGTATAGTCGATGTTTCAGCCCAAAACGTCGACTGTACTTTTTCCCATAGATGCTGCCTGGCCTGCTGAGTTCCTCCAGCACTTTGTGTGTGTGTGTGTTAATCGGATTTCTAGCATCTGCAAATTTTCTCTTGTTCTGTAAAGAAAACATTGTGACATTGTGCTGGGACATTATTATCCATAAATAATGGAATCGGAACACAGTTTCTAAATCATGGACAACCCCAATTAGATGAGGCAGTGTTGGTGGGTGATAACCAGTGGGGACGGGCATCTTCTTCAACGATTGGCACACTTACAGAATGATAGTGTTTGCTAAATAACCATTAGCAAAGGTCACTCTAAGACATTTGATACTGATGATAAAGATGAGGTCACGCATTGTTTGGAAAATAGGTTTCAAATGGTGGCAAAGGGATGGGTGAGCACAAGTACATTAATCATTCAAAGTAGGACAGAAATTATATTTTTTCCTAAAGTAAGCATGAGTGTTTATTTCCATAAGGATGTCATTGAAAAGCTGAGGAGATGAGCAACTTCAGGCAAAGTTAGACCCCAAGTGGCACTCTGCATAGTTCCATCTGACACCTTACAAAGTGCTACAGACACACTAAAAGGGTACAAGATAGATTGAGGAGGTCGACTCTGTGCTGTGAGATTTCGCACATCACTGAGGGAAGAGCAGATAAGCTCTAAATTCAATAGCTCCTCTTGTTCCATATAGGAATGTAATTACCACTGGCTAGACAGAGGTCCTGAGTCCAGAATTTTGAAAATAAATGGGCAAAATTCTGTCTTCTGTGGGTTGAGGGATTAAGGGATCTTTCCTGCGGGAGCGTCAGGATAACTCCATGTCCTACCATGACTCCTCATCTCTGTGAGGCGCAAGTTCCAGTCATTCCACAATGACAATAACTTTGTGGCCGACAGTTTACAACATAGAACATAGAAATCTACCGCACATTACAGGCCGTTCGGCCCACAATGTTGTGCCGACCGTGTAACCTACACTAGAAACTGCCTAGAATTTCCCAATCGCATTGCCCTCTACTTTTCTAAGCTCCATGTACCTATCTAAGAGCTTCTAAAAAGACCCTATTGTATCGTCCTCCACCACCATTGCCGGGGGTGCATTCCTCGCACTCACCACTCTCTGTGTGAAAAACTTACCCCTGACATCCCCTCTGTATCTTCTTGCAAGCACCTTAAAATTATGCCCCTTGTGTTAGCCATTTCAGCCCTGGGAAAAGCTTCTGGCTATCCACACGATCAGTGATCACCTTATGCACCTCTAACAGGTCACCCCTCATCCTCTGTTGCTCCAAGAAGAAAAGGCCAAGTTCACTCAACCTATTCTTATAAGATACACCCTCCTAGGAGGGGCTATCCCCCCCGGCTAGACGTTTCCTCTAGCTCAACCCAGGGTCACTTAGAGACCCCAGCCTTGGAATCACACCTTCGTTTTTTTTAATTATTCGCGTTTCTTGGCTCTTATTTGTTCAGGGAGTAGATCGATTAAATTATATTCTGCAAATTTCAATGATATACTAACAGATAAATACACATGGCTAAAGACAAAGTAAAATTCATTTCTTTTAATGTCAATGGGCTGTTGAATCCAGTCAAGTGCAGTAAAATTCTATCAAAAATGAAAAAAGAACAAGCCCATGTAGTATATTTACAGGAAACTCACTTAAGTGATAATGAGCATGGAAAATTAAAGAGAATGGGTTTCACTAATTTGTTTTTCTCCTCATATAAATCAGGACATAGAAGAGGAGTTACTATTCTCATCTCAAGCAAACTAAATTTGAAAAAATATTCGAAATGGGAGATAAGGAGGGCAAATATATTCTGGTAAGGGGGAATATAGATGGAAATCCAGTTACTTTATTGAATATATATGCACCCCCAGGAAGTGATATTAGTTTCTTCCAGAAAATCACTAATATTATAGTAACGGAAACAGAAGGTCTCTTGATATGTCGGGGAGACTTAAATTTACAATTACAACCAAAGTTAGACTCTTCCAATAGAAAAACTTATGAAACAAAGTCCTTCCATAAGAAAGTTAACACTCTTTTTGAGGATGTTGGTCTAATTGATATATGGAGGGACCTTTTCCCCGACAGAAGGGATTACACTCATTATTCTGGCCCCCATTCTGTATATACAAGAATAGATTATTACATAACATTTGGAAAAGATAGAGATAAAGTAGTCGCCTGTGGAATTGGGACAATAGATGTAAGTGACCATGCACCTATATATTTATCTGTTGATTTTGACTTACAACCAAAGAATACTATTTGGAACCTAAATTCAAGTCTACTCAATGATCCCTATTTTAAGGAAAAAAATTAAAAAAGAAATTGGCCTTTACTTAGAATTCAATGATAATGGAGAGATTTCACCTCCCATTCTATGGGATACTCTGAAGGCTGTCTTAAGAGGGAAAATTATAGCGATTTCTTCATATGAGAAAAAAATAAGGAATAGAACATTAGAGGAATTACAAAATAAACTGAAGGAACTAGAAAAAAAGACACAAATTGAGTTTGGCACAGGACACACTAGAGGAAATTTTAAAAAATTAGGAATGAAATTAATATTTTGGCTACACAAGAAGTTAGAAAAAAATTAATGTTTCTGAAACAGAGACACTACGACAGTGGATCAGGTGGATATATGGCAGAGTGGTATAAAGAGTTTAGAAGTGGGTTAGTCCATGTTTTACTCCCCACACTGAACTGGGTCCTGAGAAAGGTGCAAATGCCACCCAGCTGGAAGGAGGTGATAATCTCAGCTGTACCGAAAGAAGGCAAGGATAAAATGGAATGTGGGTCATTTAGACCAATATCTGTTCTTAATGTGGATTATAGAATATTTACCTCCATCTTGGCCAAGCGATTAGAAGAGTTTCTACCCACTCTGATACATAACAATCAGACAGGTTTTATACAACAACGCCAAACACAAGACAAATATACGAAGGACATTTCACATTATGGATCATATAAAAAAAATGAAATTGAAGCAATAGTGATAAGCGTGGAAGCTGAAAAGGCATTTGATTCGGTTAATTGGAATTTTCTTTACAGAGTTAGTCTACATGACACAATTATTAAAACTATACAGGCACTATACAACAATCCTCCTGCCAGAATTAAAATCAATGGATATTTATCTAATAGTTTTACCCTAGAAAGGGGCATGAAGCAGGGTTGTGCATGGTCACCGCTACTCTTCGCATTGTATCTGGAACCATTAGCTCAATACATCAGACAAAATGAAGATATCAGAGGATTTACTATTAAAGGGACAGGGCATAAATTGGCCTATTACGTGGATGTCATTTTGATCTACCTAGGGCAACCAACATACTCTTTACCTAAATTGATGCAATCCTTTGAACAATATGGCCAATTATCAGGATACAAGATCAACATACATAAAACCGAACTACTTTCATATAACTATGGACCACCAAGAGAAATTGAAAGTAGATATCCTTGGGCATGGCAAACAGAGTCTGTCAAATATTTGGGCATCATTAGGCCAAAAGATTTGGCAAAATTATCAGAATGCAATTATCAGCCTTTATATAAAAAAAATTAAGGAAGATATAACAAGATGGAACCTAATTCCTTTCCTTGGTCTCAGTTCAAGGATTGAATCTATTAAAATGAATATACTGTCCAGACTACTATATCTCTTTCAGACCCTACCAATAGAGATTAACCAAAATCAATTCAATGAATGGAACAAGATGCTATCAAGCATATATGGCAAGGTAAAAGGCCTAGGGTTCATCTCAAAACTTCGCAATTAGCCAAAGAAAAGAGGGGATGGGGCCTACCTTCTTTTAGAGATTATTATTTTGCAGCACAATTGAGAGCCGTGATATGCTGGTGCAACCCATCATATGATGCTCAATGGAAAAACATTGAGGAGAGGATACTTTCCATCCCCATACAGGCAAATTTGGCTGATAACAAGCTACAAAGTTACATAAATAATATTGACAACTCGTGGGTGAAATAGACTCTTAAAATATGGAAAACTATTATAAAAGAATATAAACTAGAGAGAGACATTGCAATTCTTAAATGGTGTACATATGACTCGGATTTTACGCCAAATGAACCAGATGCTAGATTTAAGGACTGGACAGCTAAAGGAATAACAGCTATTTGAAATATAATGAAAGAAGGAACACTGTTCAGTTTTGAAATGCTCAAAGAGAAACACTTATTAGAAAAACAAGACTTTTACCGGTATTTACAGATGCACCAGTATGTTATTAGGATGGTTAAAAATGTAACCAAGGCAAGTACATGTCTGATAGAGTTATTTAGAAAAGCATATAATTCAGACAACGGTAGTAGAATAATTTCAAGCGTGTATAAGGGTTTGCCAAATCTTAAAACACATTTGACTTCATACATTAAAACAAAATGGGAGAAGGAAGGAGGGATAATAATATCTGAGGAAGACTGGACAATACTATGGAGGTATCAATGGAAGTGTACCAGTTCACAGAAATGGAGGGAGTTTGGGTGGAAAAACTTGGCAAGATATTTTATTACACCCTCTCAGAAATCCCATTATGATAGTAACCCCCCTGTTTGCTGGAGAAATTATGGAAATAAAAAAGCAAACCATTATCATATTTTCTGGGAATGCCCCATTATCAAAGACTATTGGAGTGGGATACATAATGCCCTAAAGGACATCTTTAAATGTGAAATACCCTTAGAGTAAGACCATATATTTTGGGTATATACCTCAAGAATGGTTGAAAAGAGATAAATATTTAATGAATGTACTGCTGGTGGCTGGTAAAAAGACCCTTACCAGGAAATGGTTATCACAGGAGACCCCAGCTTTAAATGTATGGATGGAAATTACAATGGACATTTACAAAATGGAGAAGATAACAGCATCTGTTAATCATAAGTTGGAAGAATTTGACTCATACTGGAAAAAATGGGTTAACTACATAAGACCTCATAGGCCTGATTTTATTCTCACAATGAATGTTGTTAAAAAAAGATCACTCCCTACTCTGTACATAGTTTTCTTCTTTAGATTGTTTTTTCTTTCCTCTCCTTTCTATAAGTGTATACCTCAGATAAATATTATGTGGAGATTTGTGACAAATATGATTATATGATATATATGTACAGTATGTGAAATACATCTTATGGAAATGTTTGTTTGATTGTGAAATTCAATAAAAAATAAATTACAAAATAAAAGATATGCCCTCCAATCCTGGCAAAATCCTTGTAAATCTCCTTCTTTAGTATCTGCATCCTTCCTGTAATGAGGTGAACAGAAATGAACACAGTACTGTAAGTGGGGTCTTACCAAGGTCCTATGTAGCTGTAACGTTACCTCATGGCTCCTAAACTCAATCCCATGATTGATGAAGGCCAATGCACCGTATGCCTGCTGAACCACAGAGTCAACCTGTGCAGCAGCTTTGAGTGTCCTATGGACTCGGACCCCAAGATCCCTCTGATCTTCCACACTGCCAAGATTCTTATCATTAATACTATATTCTGTCTTCAAATTTGCCCTTCCAAAATGAACCACCTCACACTTATCTGGATTGAATGTCATCTGCCACTTCTCAGCACAGTTCTGCATCCTATCGATGTCCCGCTGTGACCTCTGACAGCCCTCCACACTATCCACATCACTTCCAACTTTTGTGTCATCAGCAAATTTACTAACCCATCCCTCCACTTCCTCATCCAGGTCATTTATAAAAATCACAAGGAGGAGGGGTCCCAGAACATAGAAACATAGAAAATAGGCACAAGAGTAGGCCATTCGGCCCTTCGAGCCTGCACCGCCATTCAGTATGATCATGGCTGATCATCCAACTCAGAACCCTGTACCTGCCTTCCCTCCATACCCTCTGATCCCTTTAGCCACAAGGGCCATATCTAACTCCCTCTTAAATATACAGATCCCTGCGGAACACCACTGGTCACCGACCTCCATGCAGAATACGAACTATCTACAACCTCCCTGTGCCTTCTGTGGGCAAGCCATTTCTGAATCCACAAAGCAAGGTCTCCTTGGATCCCATGCCTCCTCACTTTCTGAATGATCCTTACATGGGGAACCTTATCAAACGCCTTACTGAAATCCATATACAGTACATCCACTGCTCTACCTTCATCAATTTGTTTTGCTTAATATAAGCTTTATCGTAAATTTCCAGCCCCAGGAACAATAGGAGCTTGTCCTTTGGTCTGACTGAGGCTTTCTTTCAGCCCTCCAGTCCCAATCTGAGCAAACACCGATTCCACTCTCTGGAATAATACCAGTGCCAGGTGCTTCACATGTCTTCAGATGTTACAATATCACTGATATCTCAACTATAACAGGCTTTACAATGAGTGAGTAAATAAAACCTTAAAATCTTCACACTGACCAATGACACTGCTGTGGCAATGAACCAGCTTACTGGAGTGAGATGGGTCACGTGGTTGAGTGGCACACAACAATAACCTCTCACTCAAACTCAACAAAACTGAAGTGCTGATTGTTGACTTCAGGAAGAGGAAGGAGGGCAAAAATGTGCCAGTCTGCGCTGGGTGGATCAGTGGGGGAGAGACCCAGCAGCTTTAAATTCCTGGCTGTTAACGTATTGAATGAACAGTCCAGGGCCCAATACATAGACGCAATCAAAAGGATAGTGAGCCAGCATTGCTACTTTCTTAGGAGGATGCGGAGGTTCAGCTTGCCACTGAACACTCCAACAAACGTCTACTTATGTACTGTTGAACGTGTCCTGACTGAATGCACCATACTCTGGTAAGGCAAATCAGATACTCAAAAACATAAAGAGCTGCAGAGAATCATGATACTTCACTTGCAAAATTGGTAGGGGTCATCTACTGTATCCGGTGCTCATGGTGTGGCCTCTTGTATATCGGTGATCGGGAAACCACTTCACCAGCCACCTTCCCCCCACCCCCACCCCGCTTCACCATTCCCTATTTCTGTTTCCATCTCTCACCTTATCTCCTTACCTGCCCATCACCTCCCTCTTCCCTTTCTTCCAAGGTCTTCTGTCCTCTCCTATCAGATTCCGCCTTCTCCAGACCTTTATCTCGTTCACCAGTCAGCTTCCCTGCTCTTTATTTCACCCCCTCCTCCTCTCCCGGTTTCACCTTTCACCTACCAACTTGTACTTCTTCCTCCCCTCCCCCCACCTTCATACTCCGATTTCTCCCCTTCCTCCACAGTCCTGGCGAAGGGTCTCAGCCTGAAACGTCGACTGTTTACTCTTTTCCAGAGGTGCTGCCTGCCCTGCTGAGTTCCTCCATAGTCTGGTCAGGAAATTTGAAGGCACAGAAACATAAAAAGCTGCAGAGAGTAGTGGAATCTGCCCAATGTATCATGAACGTATACCTCCACTCTGTCCTCAAGAAGGAAGTATCCATCGTCAAAGACCCCCACTTTCTGGACCATGAAATTTATTTGCTACTACCATTACGCAGCAGGTACAGAAACCCCAAGTCTCACACCACCAGGTTCATGAACGGTCAGACACAAGAGAAAATCTGCAGATGCTGGAAATCCAAGCAACACACACAAAATGCTGGAGGAACTGAATAGGCCAGGCAGCATCTATGGAAATGAGTACAGCCGACATTTCAGGCCGAGACCCTGCAGCAGGACTGGAGAAAAAGATGAGGAGTCAGAGTAAGACAGTGGACAGTAATTTCCCTTCAACCATTTGGTGTTGAACTGAGCAGAAAAGGCCAAACCACTACAGCTTAGTAACATTATGATGACATTGATCACTTTGCATTAAAATTGATTTTAGTGCAGTTTTTTGTTCTGATTATGTTCATTCTCGTATAAGAGTGAATAATTTATGTTTAATTCATGTTTTCTTTTCTCCAGTGAATGCTACTTGTGTGAAGCTGTGAGCCCATGAGGTTGCTTTAAGTAAGTTTTGTATTACACCTGTGCATACATGTACTGGTGCAGATGACAATAAATTCAACTTTGAATTTGACACTTACATTTTGTTATTGAACCAAATTAAACCTTTGCCTATGCCTATAGACACTTCTGTGCACAGACCACTCCCTGTACTCAGACAATTCCCACACACAGACCACTCCCATCTACACAGACAATTCCCACGGACAGACCACCCTCTGTACACAGACAATTCCCACACACAGACCACTCCCTGTACACGGACAATTTCCACACACAGACCACTCCCTGTAGACGGACAATTCCCTCACACAGACCACTCCCTGTACATGGACAATTCCCTCACACAGACCACTCCCTGTACACAGACAATTCCCACACACAGACCACTTCCAGTACACAGACAATTCCCACACACAGACCACTCCCTGTACACAGACAATTCCCACACACAGACCACTCCCTGTACACAGATAATTCCCACACATGGAAGGTTCCTGTACTCAGACCATTCCTGTATACAAATCAGCCCAATACACAGACAACAATCATACACAAACAATTCCCATACACAGAAAGTTCCTGTACACAGAGCATTTCTGTACACAAATCACTCCTATACACAGACAACAGGCATACACAGACCACTCCTATGTGCAGACAGTTCCTGTACACAGTCCACTCCAGTTTCTCTGAGATTCAGACATCGGGAATCTCAGACTCTGAATCACGTATGTCATGAACATAGACCACTGGAACATAAAACAATACAGGACAGGAACAGGTCTTTCGGCCCACAATGTTGTTCCGAACCAAATAAATTAATAATCAAATGGCCACTAAACTAATCCCTTCTGCCTACACAATGTCTATATCTTTCCATTTTCCTCACATTCACTTGCCTATCTTAATGTCTCTTAAAAGTCTCTAATGTTTCTGCCTCTACCACTTCCCCAGGCAATGCATTCTAGTCACCCACCACTCTGTGTAAAACTTGCCCCTCACATCTGCTTTGAAATTACCCTCTCTCACCTGAAATGCATGCCCTCTGGTATTAGACAGTTTGACCCCAGTGAAAAGATGCTGTCTACTCTATCTATGCCTCTGGTAATCTTACACACCTCTATCAGGTCTCTCCTCACCCTCCACTCTTCTAGAGAAAACAATCCAAGTTTGTCCAACTTCTCGTTATGGCACATGCCCTCCAATCTAGGTAACATTTTGGTAAACCTCCTCGGCACCCTCTCCAAAACCTCAGTGTCCTTCCTAAAGTGAGCAAGCAGACTGTATGCTAGTGTACACTCCAGTGCGGCCTGACTAGTTTTATAAAGCTGCAACATTATTTCCTGACTTTTGGACTCAATGCAGACAAGCCCTCTTAACCACCCTATCATTCTATGCGGCCACTTTCAGGGAGATATGAACTCGGACCCCAAGATCTCTCTGTTAAGGACCTTAAGGACAGTGCACTGTCTCTTTGCGTCAGCACTGCTAAGGGTATTTGTTGTTTTGTAACGGCAGCGCAATGCATAAAAAGTTACTGTCAGTTACAATGAGAAATATTAAAACATTAATAATTAGTGCAAAAAGTGAGGCAGTGCTCATGAGTGGGTTCATGGTCCATTCGGAAACCCGATGGCAGAGGGGAAAAAGCTGTTCTGAAGACATTGAATGTAGATCATCAGGCTCTTTTACTTCCTCCTCGATGGTACTGATAAGAAGAGGGCCTGGTCCTGGATGGTGAGGGGCCTTAACGATGAAGGGTTCTCTATTTTCCTCCAGTGCTGTGAATTTTTGGACTATTGGATGCTGAAGAAATCCTGACCTCTCGTACTGTCACACGACAGTTTTGTTGTTGCCCTTGTGCCCAGGAAGAGCTTCGGTTCCACAGGACCTGAATTCTGGGCAATTTTCAGATTGTGTGTGCAAACTGTCCCCTCCTGCACATTCCCCAAGTCCTGTTCACTGTGGCTACATACCGAGAGCTGGTTTAGTCGGCCCTAGAACGGTGGGTGAGGAAAAAGCTACACGAGTCACCAGCAACGGGAAAAATCACTGCAGGTGTTGAGAGGTCAGAGGTGAGAGGGGGGACAAGAGGGAAAAGCAAACTGCGGCAATGGTGGACTTGGCGGGGGCAGAATGGAGGAGGCTTAAGTTTGACATGGACTAGATGGGCCGAAGGACATTATGACTCTATGAATGACACTATAAGTGGACCAGAGATCTAGCATAAACTATCTGGGCTGAATGGCCTAAGCTTGGGCTACGGGCAACATGCAGCATAACCTATACACGTAGGATGTAACATACAATATGTAACACACAACATACAGAATACAAGCATTGTGTAACCCATGCCATGTAACAAAGAGCACACAACATGCAACATACAACAACCATGCAACTTGCAACGGGCAACATGAATCTCTGGATCTTCGTCTGAGGCAGTACTCTAGTTGGAGTCTCTGCTCTTGTCTCTGGCTGTCATTGCCTGCAGCTGCTACCTCTCTGCCAACACCACGACCTGCTTTTGCTTCCCTGAAGTCTTGTGTTACTCTCCACATTTCCCACAATTCCCTTTCTCTTGCAAACATGAGGAAATTTGCAGATGCTGGAATTTCAAGCAACACACATAAAAATTGCCAGTGAACGCAGCAGGCCAGGCAGCGTCTCTAGGAAGAGGTGCAGTCGACGTTTCAGGCCGAGACCCTTTCTCTTTTATCTGTAAACTTTAAAGTTATGCCCCTGTGATCAAGACGAGGTGGCAAATGTCTACCCAAAGCTTCAGTCCTGCAGGGGCAGACAGCTGAGGCACACCCACCTCCAATCTGAGATATCTAGCCTTAACACTCTGGGGTCCTTCTTAGTTCTGTGTCTCTGCTGCCAATAAACCCTTTGGGCTTTGATAAAAATTTTGGAAAGGTATGTGTTGAATCCATTTGATAAAGTGGTGGGTTGCTTGGTGAGGCAGTGTAAAGTAAACTTTACATTGTATCTTACCTGTTCTATACCAACCGCAGAAGAGCTTGATGGGACAGTTTAGATAGAGAGAGAGAGACTTTTATCTAACTCACATAGTACTTAATAAGCACAATGTAGAAGATTTATCTTGTATTTAACCCTGTGCATCTGCCTTGAGAGTATTTAACTTGGGAGAGGAAAGGATGTAACATTTTGAGTCATAGAAAAGTACAGCACAGAAACAAGCCTTTTTGGTGCATCTAGTCCATGCCGAACCAGTTAAACTGCCTACTCCCATTGACCTGCATCTGGATCACAGCTCTCTACAGGCAGGAATTAACCTAGTAACCCAGGGCCGGATTAACCTAGTAGCAAAAGTAGCATATGCTACGGGCCCCGCGTTTTCGAGGGCCCCACCCACACTGAATGCTTGCAAGCTGCAGTCTGGTGAAATTGGCATCTCACCATATTCTCATGACTGCTAGAGTGACTTTGGGGTAGACGATTCATTTACACTTAAATAAGTGACTTCAGCCAGCAGTCTTCTGTTCTTTGACAAAGCACTGTGGATTGAGTTCATAACAATGCATTTCCTAAAAGCTGTGAACCCAGTTTCATTTGTAACAATGCATCTCTGGCACCTCTGAGACAAGAATGCTAAGTTTACAGGTGGTTGCGAAGACACCATATCTATGCTTTTTGAATATGAATTGTTCTCTATGTTGGCATGTAATGTATTATGGATTTTAACTTACATTCCTAAAGGCCATGAATGCCAGCTTAGGCATACTGGTGCCGGTAGAATGAATTTAATCAAAAGATGTGAAAACTTCAAACAATTGTCTATACTTGTAATTATGAACTGTTCTTTGTGTTTAGCAAATAAATATCGAGCCTCAATCACAAGGCAGTTAGACCTGTTCGGCCAGGGGTCTCTGCCTGCTGTAACCTTGTTTTGTCGAATAAAGAAACTGCCTTGTACCTACTGGTAACACAATGCTCTGTGATTTCATCCACGCCACAACAACGACGATCTGGCAACGCTGTTGTTTTCATGTCGGGGGAGCTGCATGCTGCATGCTACAGTATGTGTGTGCAGGTGTATGTTGGCTCCTTGCTGTGTCGTGGTATAAATGCTCATGCAAACCAAGGAAGGGGACATAAATCATACCTATCTAAAACAACATGTGAGGAATTCATCAATCTGATTGGATCCAGCATACTGGATCACTTTATTGGTGAAGTGAAGAAATACAAGTATTATTCTGTTTCATTGGATTCTACTCCAGATATAGAATCCAGAGGTTATTCCTGCCTGTGGTCATCAAACGTGCAGCTCCTCCCGTGGAGGGTCAGACACCCTGAGCCAATAGACTGGTCCTGGACTTATTTTCCATCTGGCATAGTTTGCATATTGTTGTTTGATTGTTTGTGGTTTTTGTATTGCTATATTTATGCTCTGTTCTTGGTTGGTGCGGCTGTAACGAAACCCAATTTCCCTCGGGATCAATTAAGTATATCTATCTATCTATCTATATCTAATGTGGACCAGCTGACTTTGACTGTGCGCTATGTTTTGCCGTCTGGACGAGATGAAAGATTTGTGAAGCTTTTGGATATGGAAGGTTATAGTGCTGAACAGCTTGCTCAAAGTTTACTTGACTTTTTAAAGGAAAATGACATTGATATAAAAGACAGCTGTGATCAAAGTTATGACAATGCCAGCATCATGAGTGGCAAGTATAGTGGTTTACAAGCACGAATTAAAGAGCTGAATGAGTTTGCGGATTACATTCCATTTTGACATTTGAAATTGATACCTACATGTAAGTAATACTATTACTGAAGTGTCAGACATTTGTCGTATTATCTGGCTGTACAGCAAATGAAAAAATTGAATTACTTTACTATGCAAGTAACTAATTTATGTTTTAATACTTATGTGCATTTTTAAAATTTAGGGCCCCTTTATAACATATGCCACAGGCCCTGCACTAGCTTAATCCGGCCCTGCTTCCATCCATGTACCTATTAAATTTCTCTTCAACCTTGAAATCAAGCTTAAATGCATCACCTGCACCGACAGCTCATTCCATATGCTCACAAGCCTCTGAGTGAAGAAGTTTCCTCTCATGTTCCTCTTAAGCTTTTCACCTTTCACCCTCAACCCATGACCTCTAGCTGTAATCCCACCCAACCTCACTGGAAAAAGGCTGCTTTCATTTACTCTATCTATACCCCTTATAATTTTGTATACCTCTATCAAACCTTCCCTCAATCTTCAACATTCCAAGGAATAAAGTCCTAACCTATTCATTTTCCTTATACACCAGGTCCTCCTTGTAAATTTTCTCTGTACTCTTTCAACCTTATTGAAATGTTAGAGCAAGAACAGAAGATACAGTCCCTCCGGCCTGACATGACATTCACTAAGTCCAATGTTGAATCTCCTATAGATTCTAGTATCCAATAATCTCCTGTAACTCTCACCCCAAATCCCTTGATTCTAATATCCAACAATCTCCTGTAGAGCCCACCCAAATCCCTTGATTCCAATATTCAACAATTTCCCGATCTCAATTGTAAATTAACTCAATGACGAAAGGTTCATAGCCATTGGACAGACGAAAGTCCTCATCTCAATCTTAATTGGACGTCACAGCAGCATCATGGTTAGCGTGACACTGTTACAGCTCCAGGTCTTCTGGCATTCAGAGTTCAGTTCCGGTGCCATTCTGTAAGGAGTTTCTTTACATCCTACAAATTTCCCTGGGTGCTCTGGTTGTCTAGTAAGGGTTAATCGGGGTTGTAGGGTTGCGGGGTTGCTGAGTTGGTGTAGCTAATTAGCTGCACATCTATTCTTAATGAGTTACCCGAACCTTGCCCAATTACTCCTAGCCAGCCACCAATCTATCTCCTGAAAGCTATAAGCGTCTTTAGTTCCTAGATTCAGAGACTAGATGCTTAATTGGAAATTATCAAGGGAGCTGAACTGTGTTCTCCCTCTCCTGTCACTACCCACTAGGGCCGGGCAGAGAGAGTATTGCTCCACATCCTAGGAGAGTCTGCTGGTTCTTCTGTGAGATGGGAAGGGACGATTCCCCCAAGACCTTCATTCCTCACCCAACAGACGTGACATTTTATATATAATTAACAGCCCAATTACAGTAACACACAGTATCCTGAGCTGAGGGGATTAGAATTCCCTCTCCTACTATCTTTGGAGCACATATTAACATATTTCCAGCAAATTGCCATTGTTTTGTTAACATATGCTGTAGCCTATTTTAAAATAAACAAGCAAAGAGATTTTTATTTCAAATGAATAAGATGGTAGAATATCAAGTGATGGGCCTGCTTTTAACTGAACTAGATTCAGTTGGACAAGGGATGGGGAGAGGGAATTTTTCATGTGTAGGAGTCATAGTCCTTTGTTTCTGCAGTCTAGAATTAGTGCTAGGAATAACAATGGCAAGAGGCAAGGAGGGCAGGTAAGAGGAGAATCTGCACCTGGGGCTCCCCTAACAATAATGGAAACAGGCACAGCAGTCAGCCATCCAGCCCTTCGAGCTGCCTTTCTACTCATCAAGACCCTGCCTGATCACCTACCCTAGCCCCGTTCTCTTGCACTGTCCGATATCCCTTGATTCCCATCGTGTTCAGAAATCTGTGGATCTCAAAGTCAAAGACAAAGTTTTTGTCGTATGTGTTGAATGAAGTCAGTAAGTGAGCTGCAACTCTCTCGAGGGGAGAGAGTTCCAAGGGTTCATTTAGATTCCAAAGCTCTCTGAATGAAGACCCCTTATCCTAAGACTGTGTTCTTGTCCTAGGTTCCCCATCCTGGGAAACATACTGCTTTACTCAGCCTGCTACCCTGTAAGAGTTCTTTATTCTTCAAAACTATAAGAGGTTTGAAAGAGGTCCTGACCTTTGAATCACACAGTAACCCAAAGACCCATGGACTTTCTCAGCTGGGTGCAAAGGATCTCTCTGGATTATTTTGAAGACAGCCAAGGTTTTCCATTGTGTCCTTGTAAGTTTTTATCACCAGCTACCATCAAATTATCTGGTCATTATATGGTTGTTATTTGTTTGAGAATTTGGAGATACGTGTCTGATAGAAACAGGCACTTGAGCCCACAAGTCTGTGCTAACTCTTGTCTTTACCTACACTAATCCCATTTATGCATGTTAGCGCCATAACTGTCTTTTCCTTGCATATTCAGGGGCCTGTCTAAATGCCTTTTAAACATAGTGATTGTACCTGATACCACCACCTCAGGCATCATGTTCTAGACATCAACCATTCTCCGTGTGAGAAAAGCTTTCCTCTCAGGTCTTCTTTAAAACTTCTTCCTCTCACCTTAAAGCTACCACTTTTGTTTCTGATAGTTCTACCATGGAGGAAAAATCCCAATCCTCTACCTTATCTTGTTCATAATCTTGTACACTTCCATCACGACACCACTCAGCCTTCTTCACTCTAAGGAAAACAAATATCCTACTCACTCTCTCCCCTGAACTAAGGTTCTCCAACCTAGACAACATCACGTGATATTACAACTTAAAGTGATATTTTCCTGCTTGAGAAGTCTCTTTGGAGGTTTTAAAGTGGAGAAGAACTTCCTTTCCTTCTTATCCCAGGAATGAAAGGGTCAATGTTTGAGGTCCATTTGATGGCCCTAGGCCTGTACTGCAGGGGTTTAGAATGATGGGATCTCCTTACAACCCACTGAATATTGAAAGGCCTGGATAGAGTGACCGAGCAGAGGAAGGGCGCAGCAGTCAGGTCTCTGGCACTGAGTCTGGCATTGTGACAGAAGGGAAGAGGGGGGCAAGAGAAGGGGCAAGCTGTGGCAATAGGGGATTTGTTAGTTAGGAGAACAGAATGGAGGCCCTGTTGTTGAGAATGAGATTCCGGATGGGATGTGACTCCTGGGTGCCAGGGTCAGGACATCTCAGATGGAGTCCTCAGTGTTCTTAAGCGGGAGGGTGACCAGCCAGTGGTCGTAGTCCATGTACAGTAGGCACCAATGACGCGGGTAGGAAGAGTGAAGAGTTTCTGCAGAGGGAGTTCAGGGAGTTAGGTGCTAAGTTAGAGGGCAGGAACTCCAAGGTTGTGATCTCAGGCCTGCTATCCTACCCTACCTCACTGCCACATGCTAGTGAGGCCAGAAATAGGAAAAATATGCAGTTTAATACATGACTAAGGCGTTGGTGAAGGAGGGAGGGCATCAGATTTTTAGGTCATTGGGTTCCCCTCTAGGGAAGGAAGAGACGGTTTGTACCTGAACTGGACGGGGACTAATATCACAGCAGGAAGGTTTACTAGTGCTGCACAGGGAGTCGGGAGGGGGATGGTGGAGGGGTTTAAACTAAAGTTGCAGGGGATGGGAACCAGAGTGCGAGAACAGATAGTGGAGAGGTTATAGAGAAAGATGTTAAGCCTACGTACAAAGTCAGGAATCAAAAGGTTGAGCATGGTGTGATTATTGTCCAGAACGGCATATATTTCAATGCAAGAAGAAGAGAAGGAAAGGCAGATGAACTCAAGGCATGGATCAACACCTGTAGCCATTAGTGAGACTTGGCTGCAGGAGAGGCAGGACTGGCAGCTTAATGTTCTCCATTCCGTAGTTTTAGACAAGATAGAGAGGGAGGGGCTGGGGGTTGGTAGCATAACTAGTCAGAGAAAATGTCGCGGCAGTTCTCAGTCAGGATAGACTGGAGAGCTTTTCTAGTATGGCTTTATGGGTGGAACTGAGGAATAAGAAAGGTATGACCACATTAATGGGGCTATATTATAGACCACCCAACAGTCCGCAGGATTTAGAGGAACAAATCTGTAGAGAGATCACAGACTGTTACAAGAAAGATAAAGTTGTGATAGCAGGTGATTTTAACTTTCTACATATTGACTGGGACTCCCATACTGTAAAAGGGCTAAATGAGATAGAGTTTGTGAAATGTGTTCAGGAAAGTTTCCATAATCCATACGTAGAAGTCCCAACGAGAGAGACTATGATACTTGATCTGCTATTAGGCAATGAGGCAGGGTAGCTGACAGAAGTTTGTGTAGGGGAACATTTTGCATCTAGTGAGCATAGATCTTAGATTGGAAAAAGGCTAGCTTTGCTGGTATCAAAAAGAATTTGGCAAGTGTAGATGTACAGGTGTTTTCTGGCAAAGGTGCACTTGGTAAGTGAGAGGCATTCAAAAGTAAAATTCGGAGAGTACAATACTAGTATATGCCTGTCAGAGTAAAAGGTAAAGATAAAAGGTTTAAGGAAACTTGGTTTTCAAGAGATATTGAGGCCCTGGTTAAGAAAAAAGGAGGCGTATAGCTGATATAGGCAGGTAAGAAAAAATGAGGTACTTATGGAGTATAAAAAAATGAAAGGGAACACTTAAGAATGAAAGAAGGCGTGAGGTTGCCCAAGCTGACAAGGTGAAGGAGAATCCCAAAGCTCAGAGTAAAAGGATTGCAAGGGACAATATTGGTCCTCTGGAAGATCAGACTGGTAATCCATGTGCAGAGCCAAAGAGATGGGGGAGACCTGAAATGGATTTTTTGCATCTGTATTTACTCAGGAGATGGACACTAATCTGTAGAAGTGAGGCAAAGCTGCATCGACTTCATGGATCCTATGCAGATTACAGAGGAGGAGGTGTTTACTGTCTTGAGGCAAATTAAGGTGGAAAAATCCCTAGGGCCTGATAATGTGTCCTTTCGGACCCTGTGGGAGGCAACTGCAGAAATTACAGATGACCTAGCAAAGATATTTAAATCATCTTTAGCGATAGGTGAAGTACCAGAGGATTGGAGGATAGCCAATATATGAGAAAACTCTAAAAATAAACCGGGAGGTTATAGGCCGGTGAGCCTGACATCAGTAGTGGGAAAGTTATTGGACGGTATTGTAAAAGGAAGGATATATGAGCACTTGTAGAGACATGGACTGATAAGGGGTAGTCAGCATGGCTTCATACGTGGCAGGCGGTGTCTATCCAATCTTATAGAGTTTTTCAAGTAGGTTATAGGAAAGCTGATGAAGGCAAGGCAGCGGATGTTGTCTACATAGACATTAGCAAGGCATTTGACAAGGTCCTGCATGGGAGATTGGTCAAGGAGGTTTAGTTGCTCAGCATTCAGGATGAGGTAGTAAATTGGATTAGACATTGGCTTTGTTGGAGAAGCCAAAGGGTGGTAGTAGAGGGTTGACTCTCCGACTGGAGGCCTGTGACTAGTGGAGTGCCACAGGGTTCGGTGCTGGGTCAGTTGCTGTTTGTAGTCCATATCAACAACCCGGATGATAATGTGGTTAGGAGCTTAGGAGGATCAATGGCACCTAACGGCAACTCCTTTGCTTACATCACTGGAAACAGCTCTATTTCCATCTTTAATATCTCTATTTTTCCCTTTCAAGCTTATTTTGAAGACCCTGACCTGGAGTTACACACTGACTTAGGTTCTTTGCCGGAATGGGACCCACTCTCGGGGTTTCAAGAATGGTCATTATTCAGCATGCCAAGGGCGCAGCCTAGGAGCTTCGCTAATCTTTGAAGGTCTGAGATTTCATGGCTCTGGTGATGGGGGGATTGGAGGTTGGTGTCCGAGCAGGAGATCAGTGTGTCATGGAAGATGGAAGATCTCAGGTTATGTGCCCAGAGACTCGAGATCTTTGAGCACAGAGCTCAGAAAAAGCAACACAATGGACTTTTAACATTGTAAACCAGCAAGCTGTTTGTTATGTCTCCCCTCTCGCTGTGAAGCCGAGACATCTCTTCTTCCCTTATTAGGGAGAGAGAGAGTCTCTGGTACGTCGAATACCGGGTGAACAAGTAGTCTTTGAGGTACTGCAAGTCTGCCTTTGCTGTTGCTTTGCTCATGCTTGAGTGCTCGGTGGCTGGTGCCGATGTTGGGGGAGGGGGGATCATTTCTTGCTGCCGCTTACGCACGGAAGGGAGGGGAGCTGGGGAGGTACTTTGGGGTTCTAACATTTAACTGTCATTCATTCTTTGGGTGCACTCCTGTTTTCCATATGATATAGGAGCAGAAGTAGGCCATTCGGCCCATCGAGTCTGCTCTGCCATTCAATCATGGGCTGATCCAATTCTTCCAGTCATCCCCATTCCCCTGCCTTCACTCCATACCCTTTGGTGCCCTGGCTAATCAAGAACCTATCTATCTCTGCCTTAAATACACCCAATGACTTGGCCTCCACAGCTGCCTGTGGCAACAAATTCCACAGATTTACTGCCCTCTGACTAAAGTAAATTCTCCGCATCTCTGTTCTAGTACATCCTGAAGTCATGCCCTCTTGTCCAGGACCCCCCCACCATGGGAAATAATTTTGCCATATCTAATCTGTTCAGGCCTTTTAACATTTGGAATGTTTCTATGAGGTCCCCCCTCATTCTCCTGAACTCCAGGCAATACAGCCAAGAGCTGTGCACCTTCTCAGTTGTAATCTTCACTGCACGTACTTCACTTCCCTGGCACTCCTGAATGTCCAGTTTACTGCAAACGTCTTCCACTGTGAAGACTGATGCAAAATGCGCATTTAATTCCTCTGCCGTCTCTGCCTCTCTCATTACAATTTGATGGATGGTTGTGATGAAAAAGCATTTCAGGATGTATATTGTATACATTTCTCTGACATTAAATGTACCTTTGAAACCTGTGGTTAGCTGGATCCACAAATTTGCAGATGACACCAAGATTGGGGGTGGATGGTGAGGAAAACTATCAGAGTTTGTAGTGGGATCTGGACCAGCTAGAAAAATGGGTTGAAAAATAGCAGATGGAATTTACTGCAGACACGTACGAGGTGGTTCACTTTGGTATGACCAACCAGGGTAGGTCGTACACAGGGTAGGGCACTGATGAGTGCGGTAGAACAAAGGGATCTGGCAATGCAGATTAATTGAAAGTGGCGTCACAGGTAGATTGGGTTGTAAAGAAAGCTTATGGCACAGTGACCTTCATAAATCAAAGTATTGAGTACAGAGATAGGATCTTATATTGAAGTTGTACAAGACATTGGTGAGGCCTGACTTGGAGTATGGTGTGCAGTTTTGGTCACCTACCTACAGGACAGATGTAAGTAAGATTGAAAGAGTACAGAGAGAATGTACAAGGATGTTGCTGGGTCTGGAGGACCTGAGTTATAAGTTTGAATAGGTTAGGAGTTTATTCCCTAGAACGTAGAAGATTGAGAGGAGATTTATTAGAGGCATACACAATTATGAAGGGTATAGATAGTGTAAATACAAGTAGGCTTTTTCCACTGAGGTTGGGTGGGATTACAACTAGTGGTCATAGGTTTGGGTGAAAGATGAAAAGTTTAAGGGGAACATGAGACAAACTTTCTTCGCTCAGAGGGTCATGAGAGTGTGGAATGAG
This sequence comes from Mobula birostris, assembly GCF_030028105.1. Lineage (NCBI taxonomy): Eukaryota > Metazoa > Chordata > Chondrichthyes > Myliobatiformes > Myliobatidae > Mobula > Mobula birostris. The sequence continues at coordinate 71,256,278 of NC_092379.1, forward strand.
CTGTCAGCACAAGTGGTGCATGTGAACTTGATTTCAATGTTTAAGAGAAGTTTGGAGAGGTACATGGATGGTAGGGGTATGGAGGACTATGCTCCCAGTGCAGATCGATGGGAGTAGGCAGTCTAAATTGTTCAGCACGTGCTAGGTGGGCCAATGGGCCTGTTTCTGTGCTGTACTTTTCTATGACTCTATGAGTGGATGTGGAAACCATGTTTCCATTGGTGAAGGAGTCTAGAAGTCACAGCCTCAGAATAGAAGGGCAAGCTTTTAGAACAGTGACGAGCAGGATTTTTTTTTAGCCAGTGTACAGTGAATCTGCTGAGTTCTTTGCCACATACAGCTGTGGAGGCCAAGTCTTTGGGTATATTTATAGCAGAGGTTGATGGGATCTTGATTAGTCTGAGTGTCAAAGTTATGAAGAAAAAGCAGGTGAAAGAGGTTGAAAGGAATAATAAATCAACCATAATGGAACAGCAGAGTAGACTCGATGGGCTGAATGGTCTTATTGTGTTCCTATGTCTTATGGTCTTATGTTTGTAACGCCTTGGTTAAGATTTTTACCGCTATGCTGTAGGTATTTCATTTTAGCAGTTCTGTAAGAGCAGTCTGTTCTGCTTTCAGCTTGTTTGGGTTTGAGCTGAGATAAGAGGCTTGTTATTCAACTTAGGAATCCAATCAGGATAGTGGAATTGGGAGAAGGTTCTGGAGAACACTGGGTTGAAGGTCCTTGTTTGGCGGGAGCTGGAAGAAGATGGGGGAAAAGATGGCTGAAGATGCTGTCCCTGTTGGACAAGATGCTTTGTGCAGCTGACTGGCTTCGAGAAGGAAGAACCAACACTCGCGTGGGAGACCCGCTTGTTCAGGATGGATTTCGAGCGAAGTTTGGAAGGCGGTGTGTGCTTTCACACAGACTGAGGGTCCAGCATGTGAGTGACAGTCAAGTTCAAGATGAGCGCCAACCTTAGTGAATATTTGACTGTTTAAGAGTAATGGGCCCTTTTTCCGTCTTTTCCTTTCACTTAGTGACTGTTTGCTTAAACGAACATTCTTAAATATACTTCTTATTAATTGTGTGCGGTGTACAATCTGTTATTTCTTGCTGGTGGCAGTAAATCACACGGCATTCACACAAATCGGGGTTTGGGTATGTGAGACATTGCAACCTCGCAGATTTGGTGGGACCAAAGTTGTGTATACACTAAACACAAAATACTCTGCAGATGCTGGGGTCAAAGCAACACGCACAACACGCTGGAGGGATTCAGCAGGTCGGGCAGCATCCGTGGAAACGAACAGTCAACGTTTTGGGCCGGAACCCTTCGTCAGGACTGAAGAGGGAAGGGGCAGAGGCCCTATAAAGAAGGTGGGGGGAGGGTGGGAAGGAGAAGGCTGGTAGGTTCCAGGTGAAAAACCAGTAAGGGGAAAGATAAAGGGGTGCGGGAGGGGATAGGCAGGAAAGGTGAAGAAGGAATAGGGAAAACACAATGGGTAGTAGAAGGAGGCGGAACCATGAGGGAGGTAGTAGGCAGCTGGAGGAGGGGACAGAGTGAAACTGGGATGGGGGAAGGGAGGGGAAGTTCAGTCTGCCCCCTCCCCCAGCTGCCTATCACCTCCCTCATTGTTCCGCCTCCTTCTACTAACCATTGTGCTTTCCCTTATTCCTTCTTCACCTTTCCTGCCTATCCCCTCCCTGCTTCCCCTTGATCTTTCCCCTTACTGGTTTTTCACCTGGAACTTACCAGCCTTCTCCTTCCCACCCTCCCCCCATCTTCTTTATAGGGCCTCTGCCTCTTCCCTCTTTAGTCCTGACGAAGGGTCTCGGCCCGAAACGTTGACTGATCGTTTCCACGGATGCTGCCCGACCTGCTGAGTTCCTCCAGCGTGTTGTGTATACCCTAGATGTATGAAGCTGGGGATAGGTGGGTTTATTGCTGCGGAATCCAGGGGCTGTTAGCGAGGGTCTAGGGACGCCCAGTAGAAAGGGTTTGGTGCTCTTACTCCCCCTGGCTGCCCAGTACAACCCTAGGTCCCTGTGGTCAGCCACATCACTTCAGCGATGGCCTGGGGCAGCACTGGAGGCGCGGGGAGTGTGGAGCTCAGCAGCACTACTTGGCTTCAGCACACCTACCAACCCACGAAAGTTCTCAGCTGCTGAAAGATAATTCGGCAGAGTCATTTATCTCTTCCTGCACCAAGTAATTAAATGTTCAGCTGATGAAGTGTCACCCGGACTGCTCGAAGGTGGGAGACTCCAGATGGATGCAAGCTATTCTCACTCTAATGACATTCTTGCTAATATGGGAAATATCTCGAGCAGTTTTGTTTTACTGACTTCAATAAACTTGGCAGAAGTGACACCAGACTTTTATACCAAGATAGAGGACGAACATCGTTTATTTGGAGAGAGTCTTTGGTGCACATTCTAATGAGCTTCCATCCTCGAAGAAATCAGGCACCTGATGACACGCGCACACAGAGACAACATGATGTCAATCTGATGATAGGGCTGGCTGCAATATCCAATAAAGTACTACTTATCTTGTGCGCTTATGTGAGGGATGGGGACGCACCTACCTGAACTGGACGACAGCGCACCACTCCACAACCACAGGCACCGCAGCAACTATATATGTGACCAATCTGTGTACATTAAGGTTGAAGCACTGGGGGGTGGGTGGGGTTGTGGGAGAAGAAAAAGTCTGTGTGTGTGTGTGTGTGTGTGTGTGTGTGTCTACATATCAGTGTTGGTGAGTATGTACATCTGATGGTTTTAGGGATTTGTGGATAACATCTATCCCACCTTGTCCTGGAGTATGTGAAAGCTCTCTTTGAGTGTGGGACACTGTCCCTCATCACCAACCGAGCTCAGGAACTCAGGAGGCCAAAGAGGTCTAACCCCTGCGGAGGGAGACAGGGTTATGAGGTGTGGCTTCTCACTGGAGGGGGGTTGAGAGGAGCTGTGGCTGGGTTCCAGTGCGTCTGATGATGTTGAGCACGACACCCTGATCAGACAAGCAGAACCAGAAGACACAACCACTCCTTGAAGGGGTAAAACGTCCTAACAGTGAGGAAGTGACCAGCGTGTGGAATGAAAACGCTCTCTGGGGAGGCAGTAGATGAGGATGCCACTGGTTCCATCAAATGCAAATCAGATAGTTTCAGAGAATAACATGGAGGGACATAAAGTGGACTTGTGGTGATTATTTCTGCTTGGGAGGAGCACAAAATGTCTTGGCATGATCCCCATGGGCTCTTCAGCGGACTGATTCTCAGTCTCTAATCTACAGAGGCTCTCAGTCTGAGCCAATCACTCCCTACTGTGTTGTCAGGAGATTATAGTGTGGCTGCGTGCAAGGCCAGTAGACCTCCTGCATCTGTACAAATCAGTGATATTGGATTTTTAAAAAAAATTTTGTCATGTATACCGAGATACAGTGAAAAGTTGTTCATACAGATCAAATCATTACACAGTGCATTGAGGTGGTACAGGTGAAACAATAACGGACAGCAGAATGAAGTGCCCTGACCCAAAACTGTGTTTTCTTTTCGACAGATGCTGCTTGACTGAGTTTTTAACATCTGATCTTTTTAAAATTAACTTTTGAATTGATCTAGAGTCACTAGTAAGGCCGAAATTTATCGCCCACTCCACAGCACCCGTGAGAAAGTGGTCCCGAGCCGCCATCTTGAGCTGCTGTACTCCTTGTGGTGGAGGAGTTCCCATGGTGCCTTTGGGGACTTTGGTGAGTCCTGACGAAGGCTCTCGGCCCAACACAGTCACTGCTTACCTTTCCGTAGATGCTGCCTGACCTACTGAGTTCCTCCAGCGTTTTGTGTGTGTTGCAGCAGAGATATATTCCCAAGTGGGGATGGTGAGAGAAGCCTGCAGACCGTGGTGTTCCCAAGTACTTGTCGTCCTCTGCCGAGGTCAGGGGATGGGAAGTACTGTGGAGAAGTTCAGTGTATTTTAGAGGTGGTGTATGCTGCAGCCGCTGTGCATAGATAGTGCAAGGTATGAATGGTTAAGATGACAAGGTGAGGCTGAAGTGATGATGAAACCAATCTTACCGGATCTTCCATCAAGAAATTATGTACTTAAATCGAAAGGAAGGCGGTCTATAAAAGGAGTAAAGATTGTGGATCCATGAGAAAATAATGATCCTTATATGTAATAAATCAAAGTGAGGCTCCTGTGAATATATTAGAAAGCTATTGAATGTTTGGCCATTAAGTCCTGAAGTTAATTTTCTTCCCACACAGCGATAGGATTTTGTCCCCTAAAGGTTCCTGTTCCTTCTTGCACATTCCCCATTGCTGGCACTGCACAGCATTTCAATTACAGTACTGCAGAATTAAAAGAGAGAGATAAGAGCCAGACTTTTGATGGAGCTGAGCCTGCCTTCAGATCTCCTCTGTAAGAGGGACGGGGCAGTTTCTGTAATTGTTGAGCGGTGCAGTTTAACAGGAGATCCAGTTATCTTGCTCAGGGCCTCACAGCTTTTTATTATATTCCAGGTAATTGCTTTGCTGGCTTGTACCGTGAGCTGTGGGGTTTTTCTGTGGGTTTGTGATTGATGTTTTATCCAGTACAAGGCGATCCAAGAATGACTTAACCCTGATTAATAGCATAGTCATCATTTCCAGGTGCAATTGCACCAGTTGTGGAATTGGTGTGGGCAGCTCTGATCCACGCCGAACGCCTGATTTCTTCACAGCATCACGAGCACACTTACTGACAGCAGGAGCCATGTAGAGCCTGGTTCTCATCATAAGCTGGAGCTCCCACCATTTGATAGGGAAAAGAAATGAAGGAGAGGCAATCTCTCCGACCATTCAAATCCAAGGTACTTTTTGCTGAGAGTGAATTACGTCAAAGTTCACTGGAGACCTTTACCAGACGTCAGGGTGCTCAATCTGGACTGAAGCTGGAATCTCATTCATTGTACTCCTAATGACAGCACTCATTGCAATCTTTCCCAGTCAACCACCTGAGAGGGAGCTCTACACTTGATGTGGTCGTGACTACAGGAAGCTCATGGTCTCAGAGGAAGGGTTTAAAGAAATGCATGTATATGCAGAACCTCTTCCAAGATGCAAGATCCGATCGCACGGTGGTCGGAATTACTGCCTGGGTTTGATCCTGACCTCAGGTGCTATTTCGCTGAATGTCCTCCTGAGCATTTTACGGGATTCCTCTGGGTGCTCGGCTTTCCTCCCACATCATCCGGGCTGGTGGGTTAATTTCTGCAAATCTCGCTTGGCTGCTGGTGAACGGTAAATCCGGGAATGAGAAGAGGACAAGGTTTGGGATTAGCGGTTGATGGTTAGAACAGACTTGGTGGGCTGAAGGGGCAGTTTCTGTTACCCTTTCAAGGAGCAGCACCTCAGTAGTTTATGGCTTTCAGAGGCAGCCACTGCAGTTCGTAGAGTCATAGAACCATAGAAAAATACAGAACAGAATCAGGACCTTCAGCCCATCTACGCTGTGCCAAACCATTTGAACTGCCTTCTCCCATCGAGCTGCACCAGGACCATAGCCCTCCATACCCCCACCATCCATGTACTTATCCACACTTTTCTTAAATGTTGAAATCGAGCTCGCATGCACCACTTGTGCTGGCAGCTTGTTCCACACTCTCACTACCCTCTGAGTGAAGATGTTTCCTCGCATGTTCCCCTTAAACCTCTCACCTTTCACCTTTAAACCATGACCACTAGTTGTAGTCCCACTGAAACTCAGTGGAAAAAGCCTGCTTGCATTAGCCCTATCTATACTCCTCATAATTTTGTATATATCCATAATATCTCAATACTCTATATTCCAGGGAATAAAGTTCTAATCTATTCAATCTTTCCTTATAACTCAGGTCCTCTAGCCCTGACAACATCTTTGTACATTTTCTCTCCACTCTTTAACCTTGTTTACATTTTTCTTGCAGGTAGGTGACCAAAAGTACACACAGTACTCCAAATTAGGTCTCACCAACATCTTATACAACTTCAACATACTATCTTAACCCCTGTTCTCAGTACTTGGATTTATGAAGGCCAACGTGCCAAAAGTTTTCTTTGCAAACCTATCTACCTGTGCCCCTGCTTTCAATGAATTATAGACCTGTATTCCCAGATCCCTTTGATATACTGCACTCCTCAGTGCCCTAGTGTTCACTGTGTAAGACCTACCCTGGTTGGTCCTACTGAAGTGTAAAACATCGCACATGTCTGCATTAAATTCTATTTTCCATTTTTCAGCCTGTTTTTCCATCTACTTCATGAGGCACTCTGTAGAAATGTGGATGGACAGCTCTTAGTGTGGAAGTATTCTATCGTTTATGCGCCTTTCCAGGGAGCCATTACTGACCTCCACCTCCCCTCAGAGTTTGCTGTTCTCTGCAGCACTGGAGGAAGCAACATCACCTACAAAGGGCAATGATGGGGGCATCGATGGCGTGGGTGAGAAGAGTCTTTGCTCTGGTTGATCCATTGATGACATTCATGTGAAATGGCAGCGTGCTTGGTCACAGTAGTCGCACCAGGCACAACAAATGGTGCAAATGTGAGTCCTGCCAAAGGGTCTTGGCCTGAAATGTCAACTGTACTCTTTTCCATAGATGCTGCCTGGTCTGCTGAGTTCCTCCAGCATTTTGTGTTGCTTGGATTTCCAGCATCTGCAGATTTTCTCTTGTTTCCAAATGTGTGTCTTAAATGTTTTTCTTGTGATCACAAGATCCTTTTGGAAATTGATAATATAGTATACCGCAGTTTGGTTCATTGTTTTATTGGCGAGATTGACAGCGGAGGAGCTGTGTCGACCAGGCCCTCATGCCGTGGCATCACCTGTTACAGCCACCCAGGGGAGGAGGTGCCGCAGGCAGTATGGGAGAGAGCAGATGCGTGGCGGGCAAGCTGGTTGAGGGACGGCCCCTCCCGTTGGGGCTTCCCTCCAGTGTTTGCTTCATGGATCACCCGTGGCTGCAGTGTGAGACAATTTGATTTACCTTCATCCGCGGAACCAGTGCGAGATGAGCAACTGCTGTGTACTTGCTTTGCAGAAATATGGCTCCAGTGCACCATCAATCTTCAGAGCGTGCCACTCAGGGACATGTGCTAACATTATTTCTTGTGCTGTGTGACTGTTTGACTGTATGTATTGTGATCTGCACCTTGACCCCAGGAATGCTGTCACATTTAGTTGTGAACAATATATGTGTATGCTTGAATGACAATCCAACTTGAACCTGAACTTGTTATGTTCTTGACAGAACTGAATGCATGTGTGATTAAATGCATGATTAGAGCACTTAATGAGCTTATTCGTACAAATTCTGTGGAGGGCAAAAATAAGAAAAGTATTTGTATTTCTCCTGAATCTTTCACAGTGCTTGGACCATTCCCAACTATGTCAGTGCTGATAACTAGTCAGTTTTGTTAGTGAGGCCACAAGAGTAGAATGTGGTCAACGCACTCTACCTCCCCATTTCTCCAGACTTTAACATAACACTCGTGCTTTTGCATTTGTGTTGTTGCTTTTGCTCAGGCCACTTCTAACATATTTATCTTGATTGAGAGATAAATGATGTGCAAGTGATTAACAATCCACCGTTCTTCAAAACCTGTGAAGATTTATCCAAAGAGGCGGGTGAATCCAGGGTTTAACATCTCATCCGTAACGTTGCTAGGCTCCCCAGTGCTGGCTTGGGTTTCTGTGATCGAGTGCTCAGAGTGGGTGGAGCATCACAGCTAGATTTGGCAGATGCTCTGCCCAAGGTCACAACAAGAAATCACAGATTTATGAACAATACATTATAAGGACCCCTCCCGCCCCACTCATCCTCTCTCCTCCCCACTCCGGTCGGGCAGAAGATGGAAAAGCACCAATACCAGGCTCAAGGAAAGCCTCTATCCTTTTGTTATCAGTCTCTCAAATGGACCTCTCATGCTAACAATGAACTCTTTGATTTCCCAATCTACCTCTTTGTCACCCTTACACTCTATTTGTCTACGTGCTCTGCACTTTCTCTGTAACTGCAACACTGTACAGTCTGCTTTCTGTTCTGTTGTATTACTTCAACATACTTACTTATGGCATAACTGTTCTGGTGACTTGCAAACAAAGTTTTTAACTGTATTTTCTTACAATTGACAATAATAAACCAAGTATCAATACATGAGATTTGGAGATTTGCATCTTTCTCCTTTGATTCTGATTTCCAGGAGAATATCTCACACTTCCACCTTGTCCTTTCCTCTGTCCCCATTCACCTTCCTTTGTTTGCATGCCATCCAGACAGATAAACCATAATTCGAAGTCCATCCCCACAGTCTTTCAGTCAGCACCACCACCCTGATGTCGGCTGCCCTCTCTCAAACTCCACCCTCTCACAGACACTCCTTCTGCTCTCTCTACCCCTCTTCAACTTACAATGAGCTTGATTTCTAACTTTTTCCGGTTCTGATGAAAGATCAGTTTCCTGAAGCAATAGCTGATAAACACACGGACTCTGCAGGAGCTGGAAGTCTTGAGCAACACACACTAAACGCTGGAGGAACTCAGCAAGTCAGGCAACATCTATGGAGTGGAATAAATAGTTAACGTTTTGGGTTGAAACCCTTCATCGGGATCAGAAAGGAAAGGGGGCAGAAGCCAAAATCAGAAGGTGGATGGAGGGGAATAAGTACTGGCTGGCAGGTGATAGGTGAAACTAGGTGAGGGGAAAGATGGGTAACAAGATGGGTATGCAGTTGTACAAGGCCTTGGTGAGACCGCACCTGGAGTATTGTGTGCAGTTTTGGTCCCCTAATCTGAGGAAAGACATCCTTGCCATAGACGGAGTACAGAGAAGGTTCACCAGATTGATTCCTGGGATGGCAGGACTTTCATATGAAGAAAGAATGGATGAACTGGGCTTGTACTCGTTGGAATTTAGAAGATTGAGGGGGGATCTGATTGAAACCTATAAGATCCTAAAGGGATTGGACAGGCTAGATGCAGGAAGATTGTTCCCGATGTTGGAGAAGTCCAGAACGAGGGGTCACAGTTTGAGGATAGAGGGGAAGCCTTTTAGGACCGAGATGAGGAAAAACTTCTTCACACAGAGAGTGGTGAATCTGTGGAATTCTCTGCCACAGGAAACAGTTGAGGCCAGTTCATTGGCTATATTTAAGAGGGAGTTAGATATGGCCTTTGTGGCTACGGGGGTCAGGGGGTATGGAGGGAAGGCTGGGGCGGTGTTCTGAGTTGGATGATCAGCCATGATCATAATAAATGGCGGTGCAGGCTCGAAAGGCCGAATGGCCTACTCCTGCACCTATTTTCTATGTTTCTATGTTTCTATGGGTGGGTTCAGGAATTAAGAAGCTGGGAGGTGCTAGATGAACAAGGTGGAGGACTGCAGAAGAAATTTAACAGGAGGAACAGTGGACCATGGAAGAAAGGGAAGGGGGAAGGGAAGCTAAGGAAGATGATGGGCAGGTGAGAGAGTAACCAGAACAGGGAATGGAAGGAAAAAGGGAGGGGGTGGTGATGGACAAATTACTAGAAGTCAATGTGATGCCATCAGGTTGGAGGCCACTCAGATGGATTATAAGATGTTGCTCCTCCAACCTGAGTTTGGCCTCATCATGGCAGTAGAGGAGGCTGTAGACAGACATGTCAGAATGGGAATGGGCATTAATTTTTTTCTCTACACTGTTCCTGTCCAACCTACTAAGTACTTCCAGAATTATATGATTCTTCTTTCTCACAACTTCAGCTTTTTACTGAAAATGAGAGAACTGGGGTAAGATCCTTAGATTGTTATCCTGGTCAATACCTCAACTCCACCAGTATCTCTGTTTCTCCTCCATTCTCACCCTGAGAACCGGCGTGCCTCAAGGCTGTGTGCTGAGCCCTCTTCTCTTCTCTTTCCAATATTTTTATTAGTTTCTACATAGAAGAATATAGAGTACAAGAAAGTATATATAAAAGGTCAAAGAAGATTTTAAAAAACTACCAATTACATTATATCTATTCATAATAACAATCTCATTACCCTGTATTCATGTAAGTTAATCAATAGTTATATGAAAATATACTAATTTATTACAAAAAAGATTCTAACCCCTACCAAGACTGAAGCTGTTTATTAAGGAGGAAAAAAGGTAAGATACCTACTCATATAATAAAAATTAATAATAACTAACATCTGAATTTAAACAACAAATTAAAGGTTTTGAAAGTTTTAAAAATAATTCAAAAAGGGTCCCCACAATGTTTGAAAGTCTTGACGAGATTCAGAAATTGAACAACAAATCTTCTCTAAAACTAAGCATGACAAAACATTGCATAACCACTGAGCAGGAGTAGGAGGAGAAACATCTTTCCATTTAAACAAAAGTGCCCTCCTAGCTATAAGAGAACTAAAGGCCAAAATATGTAAATCAGATGTCTTCAGCTTGGTATCTTGTCCTGCAACAATACCGAATAGGGCCATCAGAGGATTAGGCTTAAAATTGACTTTGAAAAGTAAAGAAAAAGTTTAAAAAACTTCCTTCCAATATTTTTCAAGACTCGGACAAGTCCAAAACATATGAATTAATGAAGCTTTTCCATTATTACATCTGTCACAGTAGGGAGATATATCCGAATAAAAATGAGAAAGCTTATCTTTAGTCATATGGACTCTATGTACCACCTTAAATTGAATGAGGAAATAGCGAGCACATGGCGATGAAGTATTAACCAGTTTAAAAATTTCATTCAACACACATCAAAGTTGCTGGTGAACACAGCAGGCCAGGCAGCATCTCTAGGAAGAGGTACAGTCGACGTATCAGGCCGAGACCCTTCGTCAGGTCTAACTGAAGGAAGAGTGAGTAAGAGATTTGAGAGGGGAAGGGGGAGATCCAAAATGATAGGAGAGACAGGAGGGGGAGGGATGGAGCCAAGAGCTGGACAGGTGATTGGCAAAAGGGATATGAGAGGATCATGGGACAGGAGGCCCGGGAAGAAAGACAAGGGGGGGGAACCCAGAGGATGGGCAAGAGGTATAGTCAGAGGGACAGAGAGAGAAAAAGAAGAGTGAGAGAAAGGATGTGTGTATAAAAATAAATAATGGATGGGGTATAAGATGTTTCCTCAGATATCGATGTCTGTAAATTCGTTCCCAGAGATTCTTAATTTTGTCTAAAGGAACATCCCTCGTCCCCAATAACATACTATAAATATCAGATATTGAACTATTATGAAAAAATGTAAAAATAAAAATTACGTCTAGTAAGTTTTTATCTGAGCTTATAGGAAATATGCATAATTAAGATCTTAGAAAGTCTCTGATTTGTAGATATCTCTAATAAAGTGAATTTTGGGTGAACTATATTTAGCTGACAATTGCTTAAATGAAAAAAGATTTCCTTCAGCAAACAGATCCCAAAAACATTTAATACCCAACCTGTCCCATTCTTTAAAAACTAAATCAGTCATGGATGGTTTAAAAAAATTAGAGTAAGTGGGACTTGAAAGGGAAAATCTCAATAAACCAAAATGTTTTCTAAATTGTATCCAGATCCTCAGAGTATGTTTAACTATTAAATTATCAGTTAGTTTACTTACAAATAAAGGAAATGAGGATCCAAGAAGAGAAATATTAGAAAATTTATTAACAAAGTTAGCTTCTAAAGAAACCCATACCGGACAGTCTACACAATTAATATAATACAGCCGAAACGTAAGATATCATATATTAACTGTCCAGTAATGAAACCTAAAATTAGGTAAGGCTAAACCTCCAGACTTCTTAGGTTTCTGAAGATGAACTTTATTTAAACAAGGACGTTTATTTTTCCATATATAGAAGAAGAAAATAGATTCAAGAGAGTCAAAAAAGGATTTAGGAATAAAAACAGGTAAAGCCTGAAAAAGATATATAAATTTAGGTAGAATATTCATTTTAATAGAATTAATTCGTCCAATCAACGTTATTGAAAGACGTGACCAATTTAATGATATCCTTTTTTACATGATTCAATGAAGTAAGAAAGTGGGGGAGGGGAAAGGTGAAGAAGGAATAGGGAAACCACAATGGGTAGTAGAAGGAGGCGGAACTAAGAGGGCGGTGATTGGCAGCTGGGGGAGGGGGCAGAGTGACATAGGGATAGGGGAAGGGAGGGGGAGGGAATTACCGGAAGTTGGAGAATTCTATGTTCATACCAAGGGGCTGGAGACTACCTAGACGGTATATGAGGTGTTGCTCCTCCAACCTGAGTTTAGCCTCATCATGGCAGTACAGGAGGCCATGTATGGACATATCCGAATGGAAATGTGAAGCAGAGTTGAAGTGGGTGGCAACTGGGAGATCCTGTCTACAGTGGCGGACGGAGCGGAGGTGCTCGACGAAGCGGTCCCCCAATCTGTGTCGGGTTTCACCGATGTAGAGAGGGCTGCTCCGGGAGCACCGGATGCAATAGATGACCCCAACAGATTCACAAGTGAAGTGTTGACTGTCCACTGACATTTTCTACAAACCCACTGACTCTCATAACTACATCGACTATACCTCTTCCCACCCTGCCACATGCAAAAATGTCATTCCCAATTCCCAGTTCCTCTGTCTCCGCCGCATCTGCTCCCAGTACGAGGCTTTCTGTTCCAGGACATCTCAAATGTCCTCTTTCTTGAAGGATCATGGCTACTATTCTGCCATCATCAATGATGCCCTCACCCACATCTCCTCCATTTCCCGCACTTCGGCCCTCAACCCATCCTCCCGGCACCACAACAGGGACAGAGTTCCCCTTGTCCTCACCTACCACCCCACCAGCCTCCGGATCCAGCACATTATCCTCTGCAACTTCCACCACCTTCAACAGGACCCCACCACTAAGCACATCTTTCCCTCTCCACCCCTCTCGGCTTTCCGCAGGGATCGGTCCCTCCACGACTCCCTGATCCACACGTCCCTCCCCTCGGATCTCCCACCCGGCACTTATCCCTGTAAGTGCAAGTGCTACACCTGTCCCTATACATCCTCTCTTGCCACCATTCAGGGCCCCAAACAGTCCTTCCAGGTGAGGCAAAACTTCACTTGTGAGTCTGTTGGGGTCACCTATTGCATCCGGTGCTCCTGGTGCAGCCTCCTCTACATTGGTGAAACCCGACGCAGATTGGGGGACTGCTTCGTCGAGCACCTCCACTCCGTCCACCACAACAGACAGGATTTCCCAGTAGCCATCCACTTCAACTCAGCTTCCCATTCCCATTCAGATATGTCCATACATGGCCTCCTCTACTGCCGTGATGAGGCTAAACTCAGGTTGGAGGAGCAACACCTCATATACCATCTAGGTAGTCTCCAGCCACTTGGTATGAACATAGAATTCTCCAACTTCCGGTAATTCCCTCCCCCTCCCTTCCCCTATCCCTATTTCACTCTGCCCCCTCCCCCAGCTGCCTATAACCTCCCTCATGGTTCCACCTCCTTCTACTACCCATTGTGTTTTAGACCATAAGACCATAAGACAAAGGAGCAGAAGTAGGCCATTCGGCCCATTGAGTCTGCTCCGCCATTTTATCACGAGCTGATCCATTTTATCCTATTTAGTCCCACTCCCCCGCCTTCTCACCATAACCTTTGATGCCCTGGCTACTCAGATACCTATCAATCTCTGCCTTAAATACACCCAATGACTTGGCCTCCACTGCTGCCCGTGGCAACAAATTCCATAGATTCACCACCCTCTGACTAAAAACATTTCTTCGCATTTCTGTTCTGAAAGGGCGCCCTTCAATCCTGAAGTCATGCCCTCTCGTACTAGACTCCCCCATCATGGGAAACAACTTTGCCACATCCACTCTGTCCATGCCTTTTAACATTCGAAATGTTTCTATGAGGTCTCCCCTCATTCTTCTAAACTCCAAGGAATACAGTCCAAGAGCGGACAAATGTTCCTCATATGTTAACCCTCTCATTCCTGGAATCATTCTAGTGAATCTTCTCTGTACCCTCTCCAACGTCAGCACATCCTTTCTTAAATAAGAAGACCAAAACTGCCCACAGTACTCCAAGTGAGGTCTCACCAGTGCCTTATAGAGCCTCAACATCACATCCCTGCTCCTATACTCTATTCCTCTAGAAATGAATGCCAACATTGCATTCACCTTCTTCACCACCGACTCAACCTGGAGGTTAACTTTAAGAGAATCCTGTACGAGGACTCCCAAGTCCCGTTGCATCTCAGAACTTTGAATTCTTTCCCCATTTAAATAATAGTCTGCCCGTTTATTTTTTCTGCCAAAGTGCATAACCATACACTTTCCAACATTGTACTTCATTTGCTACTTCTCTGCCCATTCTTCCAATCTATCCAAGTATCTCTGCAGACTCTCTGTTTCCTCAGCACTACCGGCCCCTCCACCTATCTTCGTATCGTCAGCAAACTTAGCCACAAAGCCACCTATTCCATAATCCAAATCGTTGATGTACAATGTGAAAAGAAGTGGCCCCAACACTGATCCCTGTGGAAAACCACTGGTAACCAGTAGCCAACCAGAAAAGGATCCCTTTATTCCCACTCTCTGCTTCCTGCCAATCAGCCAATGCTCTATCCACGTATGTAACTTTCCCGTAATTCCATGGGCTCTTATCTTGTTAAGTAGCCTTATGTGTGGCACCTTGTCAAAGGCCCTCTGAAAATCCAAATATACAACATCCACTGCATCTCCCTTGTCTAGCCTACTTGTAATTTCCTCAAAAAATTGTAATAGGTTTGTCAGGCAGAATTTTCCTTTAAGGAATCCATGTTGAGTTCTGCCTATCTTGTCATATGCCTCCAGGTACTCTGTAACCTCATCCTTGACAATCGACTCCAACAACTTCCCAACCACCGACGTCAAGCTAACAGGTCTATAATTTCCTTTTTGCTTCCTTGCCCCCTTCTTAAATAGCGGAGTGACATTTGCAATCTTCCAGTCTTCCGGAACCATGCCAGAATTTATCGACTTTTGAAAGATCATTGCTAATGCCTCCGCAATCTCCACAGCTACTTCCTTCAGAACACGAGGGTGCATTCCATCTGGTCCAGGAGATTTATCGACCTTTAGCCTATTCAGCTTCCTGAGTACTTTCTCTGTCATAATTGTGACTGCGCACACTTCTCTTCCCTGCCACCCTTGAGTGTCCGGTATCCTGCTGTCTTCCTCAGTGAAGACTGATGCAAAATACTTGTTCAGTTCCTCTGCCATCTCCTCATCACCCATTAAAATTCCTCCAGTATCATTTTCTATTGGTCCTATATCTACTCTCACCTGTGTTTTACTCTTTATATACTTGAAAAAGCTTTTAGTATCCTCTTTGATATTATTTGCTAGTTTCCTTTCATAGTTAATCTTTTCTCTCTTAATGACCTTCTTGGTTTCCTTTTGTAAGGTTTTAAAAACTTCCCAATCCTCTGTCTTCCCACTAATTTTTGCTTCCTTGTATGCCCTCTCCTTTGCTTTAACTTTGGCTTTGACTCCTCTTGTCAACCACGGTTGCATCCTTTTTCCACTCAAAAATTTCTTCTTTTTTGGAATATACCTGTCTTGCACATTCCTCATTTCTCGCATAAACTCCAGCCACTGCTGCTCTGCCGTCTTTCCCGCCAGTGTCTCTTTCCAGTCAATTTTGGCCAGTTCCTCTCTCATGCCACTGTAATTTCCTTTACTCCACTGAAACACCGACACATCAGATTTCGGCTTCTCTTTTTCTAATTTCACAGTGAACTCAATCATGTTATGATCGCTGCCTCCTAAGGGTTCCTTCACCTCAATCTCTCCAATCACCTCCAGTTTATTACACAATACCCAATCCAGTACAGCCGATCCCCTAGTGGGCTCAACAACAAACTGTTCTAAAAAGCCATCTCGCAGACATTCTACAAATTCTCTGTCTTGAGATCCAGTGCCGACCTGATTTTTCCAATCTACTTGCATGTTAAAATCCCCCACAATTATCGTAACACTGCCCTTCTGACAAGCCTTTTCTATTTCCAGTTGTAATTTGTAGTCCACATCCTTGCAGCTGCTTGGAGGCCTATAAATAACTGCCATCAGGGTCCTTTTACCCCTGCTATTTCTTAGCTCAACCCATAAAGATTCTGCACCTTCCGATCCTATATCACCTCTTTCTAATGATTTAATATCATTTCTTATCAATAAAGCCACGCCTCCCCCTCTGCCTACCTTCCTATCCTTCTGATACATTGGGTATCCTTGGACGTTCAGCTCCCAGAGACATGCATCCTTTAGCCAGGTCTCAGTGATGGCCACAATATCATACCTGCCAATCTGTAGCTGTACAACAAGATCATCCACCTTATTTCTTATGCTGCGTGCCTTTAAGTATAACACCTTAAGACCAGTATTTGATACTTTTTGCTTTGATTTCACTGCAACTTTATTGCACTGCAACTCATCCCAATGGCTACACATTTGCCCCATCACCTGCCTGTCTTTCCTGACATCTTTACTGCTCACTATCTTAGATTTATTTCTGTTTTCCCCTTCCTCCGCTCTAACATTCCGGTTCCCATCCCCCTGCCAAATTAGTTTAAACCCTCCCTAACAGCTCTATTAAACTTTCCCGCCAGGATATTGGTCTCCTTCGGGTTCAGGTGTAACCTGTCCTTTTTGACCAGGTCATACTTCCCCCAGAAGAGATCCCAATTATCCAAGAATCTGAAGCCCTGCCCCCTACACCGGTCCCTCAGCCAGGCATTCATCTGCCTGATCCGACTACTCTTGCCTTCGCTAGCACGTGGCACAGGTAGCAATCCTGAGATTACTACCCTGGAGGTCCTGCTTCTCAGCTTCCTTCCTAACTGCTGGAAATCTCTCTTCAGGACTTCCTCCTTTGTCCTATCTATGTCATTGGTACCAACATGTACCAAGACAACTGGCTGCTCACCCTCCCCCTTTAGAATATTCCTCTATTCCTTCTTCACCTTTCCTGCCTATCCCCTCCCCGACCCCTTTATCTTTCCCCTTACTGGTTTTTCACCTGGAACCTACCAACCTTCTCCTTCCCACCCTCCCCCCACCTTCTTTATAGGGCCTCTGCCCCTTCCCTCTACAGTCCTGACGAAGTGTTCCGGCCCAAAACTGATCGTTTCCACAGATGCTGCCCAACCTGCTGAGTTCTTCCAGCATGTTGTGAGTGCCTCTTTGTCTTCCCCTTCTTTACCTGGGGGTGTAGAGCGAAAACATAGATCTCAGAGAGGCCACTTTGCCCACCAAGTTGACACTAGCTCTTTGTAGAACAATACCAGTAGTTCCATTGTCCTGTTCCCCACAATTATGCAGAGCTTATACGTTCACATACAGTGCCTATCCAAATGTGTTTTTGACAATTGCAATTGAATCTACATCCAGCACACTTTCTGCCAGTGAACTCCAGGCTGTAACCATACTGCGTTGATAAAGTTCCTCCCTGTCACCCCTAGATTATTTGTAATCACCTTGTGTTTGTGTCCAGTCTTTGACTGCCTTCCCTCTCTAACGCTGCCTTGAGTTTGCAAAAATCACTTCTTAGCTTTTTCTGCTCCAATGAGAACAACCCTGGCCTCTGCAGACTAACCTTGTGCTGAGATCCCTCATCCTTGAACTGCTG
The DNA here is from genome assembly GCF_030028105.1 of Mobula birostris. Lineage (NCBI taxonomy): Eukaryota > Metazoa > Chordata > Chondrichthyes > Myliobatiformes > Myliobatidae > Mobula > Mobula birostris. The sequence continues at coordinate 71,273,899 of NC_092379.1, forward strand.
GGGTGAATTTCCTCTCATTCAGTGTGGCACAGTAACTACATCAGCCACAATCTTTCAGTACTGACCCACTCTCATTCAGTGTGGCACAGTAACTACATCAGCCACAATCCTTCAGTACTGACCCACTCTCATTCAGTGTGGCACAGTAACTACATCAGCCACAATCCTTCAGTACTGACCCACTCTCATTCAGTGTGGTAACTGTATCAGCCACAATCCTTTACCACTGACTCACTCTCATTCAGTGTGGTAACTGTATCAGGCACAATCCTTTACCACTGACTCACTCTCATTCAGTGTGGTAACTGTATCAGGCACAATCCTTTACCACTGACCCACTTTCAGTCAGTGTTGTAACTGTATCAGGCACAATCCTTTAGCACTGACTCACTCTCATTCAGTGTGGTAACTGTTAGAGTGAGTTTTTGGGTAGATAATTCATTTACACTTAAATGACTCTGGCCACCAGTCTTCTCTTTGACAAAGTACTGTGGATTGAGTTAACAACAATGCATTTCATAAAAGCTGTGAATATCGGAATACTAGCCAGATGCTGCGGATGGAAGTGTGAAGTTTACAGGTAGTTTCAAAGGCAGCCTTACCTATACTTTATAAATATGAATTGTCCCCTATGTGAGCACGTAATATACCAAATAAATGTATTGTGGATTTAAGTTGCATTCCTAAAGGCTGTGGGTACCAACCCAGACATGTTGGCGTCAGGAGGAAATGATGAAGGTAGAAGGTGTGATGTTTTGTATGTAGCTTCAAAAGAAAGTATTGTCTATGCATTGTCTATAGACTATACTTTTGTAAATAGGGATTGCCCTTTGTGTTTAGCAAATAAATATCGAACCCACATTGGGTTAGCAGACCATTCTACCGAAAGCGTCTCCATCTGTATGATGCCTGCTGTACCTTGTTGTGTTGAATAAAAAAGCTACTTTTTATCTACCAGTAACTCTGTCTCACCGGTGATTTCACCCACATTACAACAGTAACTATTTCAGCCACAATCCTTTACCACTGACCCACTCTCATTCAGTGTAGTAACTGTATCAGCCACAATCATTTACCACTGACCCACTCTCATTCAGTGCGGTAACTATATCAGCCACAATCCTTTACCACTGACCCACTCTCATTCAGTGTAGTAACTGTATCAGCCACAATCATTTACCACTGACCCACTCTCATTCAGTGCGGTAACTATATCAGCCACAATCCTTTACCACTGACCCACTCTCATTCACTGCGGTAACTATATCAGCCACAACCCTTTAGCACTGACTCACTCTCATTCAGTGCGGTAACTATATCAGCCACAATCCCTTAGCACTGACCCACTCTCATTCAGTGCGGTAACTATATCAGCCACAATCCTTTACCGCTGACCCACTCTCATTCAGTGCGGTAACTATATCAGCCACAATCCTTTACCGCTGACCCACTCTCATTCAGTGCGGTAACTATATCAGCCGCAATCCTTTACCACTGACCCACTCTCATTCAGTGTGGTAAATATATCAGCCACAATCCCTTAGCACTGACCCACTCTCATTCAGGTCATTGAGATTTTATTCTGACTTGCAACTAACCTTCTTCCAACTAATTATTTTTACTTTGGATTGTTTCCTTTCCAAAAGCTACATTTAGTCCAATTTTTATGATCTGATCGCTATTTTCTGGATGTTGCCCGACTGAAACTTGTTGAACTTGACCTACGGCATTGATTAAAGCCAGATCAGCAATGCCCCCTCCCATGTGGACAGGAGCATGTCCTACCTCTTCCACAGATGCGTACTCATACCCTCCACACTCCTTTAGGACTCTGCCATTTATTTCTGGCCCTTCTTCCTGGTACAAGATATTACTTCCCACATTGATCGTGTGGATAGCCGGGGGCTTTTTCCCAGGGCTGAAGTGGTTAACACGAGTGGGCATAGTTTTAAGGTGCTTGGAAGTAGGTACAAGAGGGATGTCAGAGTAAGTTTTTCACAGAGTTGTGGGGGCATGGAATGTACTGCCAGCGATGGTGGTAGAGGGAGGTGCAACGGGATCTTTTAAGAGACTCCTAGATAGGTAAATGGAGCTAGAAAAATAGAGGTAGGGTAATTCTAGGCAGCTTCTAGAGTAGTTTACATGGTCGGCACAGCATTGTGGACTGAAGTGCCTGTAATATGCTGTAGATTTTCTATGTTTCTATGCTTCTATTGCTCTATTGAATTACCTGTCTCGTTGTACTCTGAGTATTTACACATCTCAAAGTTTTGTGCCTTGCCAAGGGAAGTCTCAATTTGCCTTCCTCAACATCTCAGCGATGAGTATATTTCATTATATGAAGAGCTTCCAGCAACAGTCCCTCTTATCATTGTTAGCTCTCCATCCCAGAGGCAACACTGACCATGACACTTTGTGTCCTACCTTGAGCTAGGTTTACACCTGACCTCCCTGAGTTCTTGAGGAGTTCAAGCAGGAGCTGTGGGCAGAGGAACAGATTTCACATTTTAGGTCCAAAACCATTGCTGAGGTTCTTCTGACAAGGGGTCCCCAGCCTCAGACATTTTTTACTCTCTGTTACCTTCTCCACAGCTGCTGTCTGACTGCTGAGTGTTTCCAGCCATTTCAAACTTTAGCATTTGTAGTTTCTGATCTCACCTTGGTGTGATTCCGACTAAATGAATTGGGAAACATTGTTGTGCTTTGGAGTGATCATCCATCGTAATATTGAGGATATAATTTACTGGGAAAAGTAACTGTAACAAATCAAGTAAATACTTGTGTACTGATGCAGGTGATATTGAAGCAGAGCACTTAGTCACTCAGCCGACATCAGCGATGGATGTGCTGGATCGAAACTTACTATTAAACAGAACTCCCTTTCCCTTACAGAGCAGACCAGATATGCCTTGCTCTTTGACAATGCTTATTAGAATAAAATCTTAGTATGGGGAGATTTTCAGCTGGCTCTCTCACTGGGTCACAGGAAATGGTTTTGACACTGATCTTCACATTGTTTCATTTTAATGGCATTTCATTTTTTTGTCCTTGCGTGTGAGAGAATCATCAGCTACCTCAATTAATCATTCTGATAGTGCCTGACCTGACAGGCTCTGGGAACAAGGACTTCAGAGTGTACCAATCACTCTCTTGCAACCTGCAAACCGAGGAAAAGTCTTAGCTGCTACAATAAATTCCTCATTGCTCAACGTTCCAACAAATCATTGCAAGTTAGCAGGCACATTTCCTGCCGGATAGTGAGAGAGGCTGATTGCATTTTATCCCGACTCACAGGAGTGGAAGCCCCATTAAACATCAATTAATGCCAGCAGCCTCAAGCTGTACCCACAGCAATACACTCTGTGCCTTGCAAACATAGAGATTTACCTGTGGTTCTCTGAAAGTCTGGAGAAGTTGAGCCCTTTCTCCTTGGAGCAGAGAAGTTTAAGAGGGAGATCTGATGGATGTGTTCAACATCCTCCAAGGTAAGCTTTCAAGGAGTCCTTCAAAATTACCATTGCCTGACGTCTCGACTTGGTGATGTAGTGAGCCAGCGGCAACAGAAGGCTATCAAAAGTCTGAAATTAAAACAGAGCTACTCAGCAGGCCAGACACCATCTGTGGAGATTTAATGTTTCAGCATGAAAATCCTTTATCAGAACAGACTTTTTCTGTTTACACCTCCCACTGCCTCCGAAGGTAGCCGACATGATCAAAGCCCCTTCCCACCCTGTACCCTCTCTCTTCTCCCTTCCATTGGGCTGAAGACACATGTACAACCACGCTCAGCCATTGCTTCTATGCAATTGTTGTGAAATTCTTGACTGGACCAGTTATAGACTAAAGCTCTCTCAGTCTATCTTGTTATATCCATTGCACCTTGTTTGTCTCTCTGCACTGCACTTCGTCGTGGTAACACCATATTTTGCATTATGTTATTGTTTTCCTTCTGTACTATGTATGTAATAATCAGTCTGGATGTCATACAAATAGAGCTTTTCAAACCAGTTATCCGTCACACTGGGAAAGAAAGCAGGGATTAGGATGGATTTGCTTTCCTTGCAGTGAAGGGGATTGATGGAGGAGTGGATTAAATGGATGGTGCTACAAGAGAGGTTACGTATAAGCAATGGAAAAGGATGAAATGACAGCATAGAACCTTCATAACCTTGGCCATAATTAAATGGTCATGTAGATATATAGTAAAGTGTGCAGTGACTGTTGAAAGAACATACAGGTACTAAGTGTTCAGTGTGATCGTTCAGGTAACTTATATGTAATGCCCTGGGAAAGGATTCACTGTTAATGTAATGGATTTTTATGTAGAAGCACTGTTAATGTAATGCGTTTTCTGTAGCAGCAGTGTTTGGGTTATGACTAGAGATAACAGGGGCTTTGGAATGAGCACCATCCAATGAAGGGAGTGTTTATTTTCTTGTTGTGTGATGTGATCTGGGTCTTTTGTTCATGAGAGATGAAGAGAGAAGATGCCAGAAAGGAGAGGTCATAGACAGCAGGATGGAGTGGACTTAGAGTGGAGCTGGGAGTCGGCGAAGCCCGGGGAAAATCAATGGAGGACTAATGCAGGGGAAGCCGTGAGCTCCAGCATGTGCACATTGCACTGTTTCATTAAAATGGGCCCTTTTCTTTTTGTTTTTCTTTACTAACCCTTTAGTCAAATTAAGAATTAAAGAGCTAGATTATTTAATTGCATATGGTGTACTCTCTATTATTTCATGGTACTGATTTGTAACAGGCTAACACATCATGCAGCATCCACACAAACAGGAGGTTTTGCACCTCAGGTTCCACACATTTGGCGGGGCCAGAGACTGTCTTCCCTAGACTAACGCCACCGGCTGAACCTGAGGTTTACATATACATGAGCTGAGGGAGGAGATTAAAGATGCACTGGTCCTCTGATTACATGATCAAGCGTTGGCCCTAGACCCACTCCAGAGACTTGCCCGCATTCTAAGGTAACACTCAAGAGCAATTCTGAAATGTGGACAAGGGCTTGATCTTGTCTGCTGGCAGTGGATCCTCTGAATCACCGTCAAAAAACTGGATCTTCTGGGTAACTCCCATTTTTCAAACCACACCATGGGAATAGTTGCTTTTGATGGTGGGAGGCGCTGTGCAGAAATTGGCTGTTACAGCTCTTAGAACCAAGATGACTCCATGAAAGGGCCTCAGCAACCAAACAGAACTTTGATACATTCTGAAAATAAAAAAAAATGTTTTATAAATTCAGTTTCTAACTTTATATCATATACATTTCCTGAATGACTAATCTTTGCTATGGCATAATATCTGTCTGTATAATTCCCCATTGGAGCTCTTCATTATCACTTGATATACTTGCGACAAATGCTGTTAGAGTCATTAATCTTTCAGTGTGGATGCTATCAGCTATCAATCCTTGCAGCCTGCTAACTCTGACAGCTGTTGGATCGCCCACTGTCATCGCAAATATCCTCCTGACACAGAACCTGAAAGTGGGAAGGCACATGAAGAAAGTGGCCAAGAGGGAGTACATGTTCCTGGGCCCTAGACAGAGGTTGTAGACAAGATGGGTGATAAATTTTGTGCTTGTTACAGAGAACATAGAACAGTCCAGCACAGGAACGGGCCCCCTGGATGACAGTATCTGTACCAGTCTAACCTAATCCCATCTGCTGTTCACGGTCTATATCCCTCCACTCCCCGCCCGTGTATGTGTCCCTCTAATACCTCTCAAATGTCTGCTTTCACCACCTCTGCTGGCAATGCATTCCAGGCACCTATCACTCTATCTCCTTTAAAATTTCCCATTTCACCATAAATCTATGCCCTCCCCCCGCCCCCCGCCGTCGTATCTGACCTGGGGAGAGTCTCTGACCCTCTGCCCTATGCCTGACACAATTTCATCTCATTCCATCGGGTCTCTCCTCTGCCCTCAATGCTCCAGAGTAAACCATTGGCTCTGGCTGACAAAGGTTGGGACAGAGAAAATGACGGGGAAGTGATGAGAGGGATGTTTACTTGAAGCTGGAAAATTCAGTGTTCATTCTAGTAGGTTGCAAAGCACCCAGACGGAAGATAAGATTTTCTTCTTTCTGCTTACGTTGGAGTTACACAGAGGCAGTGGACTGGGTAGGTTGGAGTGGGAGTGCGTTTGTGAATTAAACTGCCATGGAACAGGGAGCCCAGGATCATCCTTGCCGCCTGGGTGCAGAGGTCCTGCACAGCTCAACATAAAACATAGAATTCCTACAGCACAGTACAGGCCCCTCGGCCCTCAAAGCTGTGCCGAACAAGTCCTTACCTTAGAAATTACCTCGGGTTACCCATAGCCCTCTATTTTTCTAAACTCCATGTACTGATCCAGGAGTCTCTTAAAAGACCCTATCAGGTTCATCTCCACCACTGTCACTGGCAGCCCATTCCATGCCCTCACCACTCTCTGCATAAAAAAACTTACCCCTGACATCCCCTCTGTACCTACTTCCAAGCACCTTAAACCTGTGCCCTCTCATACTCGCCATAAACTAGAGGAACAGCATTCCATTATCACACTGACGTCCCTTTCTCTTCCCCGTCTCTCTAAAATGCCTGTGAGTACTCAAGCTTCTTATCACCTGGTCTCCAGCTAGTTTTTTTTCTCACTCTTCACTCCTCTCCCAAGTTCTGATGTATTACGTTTTCTCAAAAGGTGTGATTCACGGTCAGGCAGGCTGAACCTATGGAAGAACCAAAGTGCTGGAGGTCACACAGCATCTGCATCTGCTGCGGGGGTTGGGGGGGAGCGCGCGGGTCGGACAGTCAATGTTTTGGATCAAGCCCATTCATCCGGAAATAACATCATAAGATATAGGAGCTGAATGAGGCTTTTTCATCATGGCTGATCCAATTTTTCTTTCAGCTCCAAACTCCTGCCTTCCCCCCAAATCCCTTCATGCCTTGTCCAATCAAGAATCTATCAACTTCTGCCTTAAATATACATAAATCCCTGGCCTCCACAGCTGCCTGTAGCAAAGAATTCCACCGATTCATCACTCCCTGGCTGAAGAAATTCCTCCTCATCCCCGTTGTAAAAGGACATCCCTCTATTCTGAGGCTATGTCCTTTGGTTTTAGACTCTCCCATCATAGAAAACATCCCCTCCGCATCCACTCTATCAAAGCCTTTCACCATTCGATAGGTTTCAATGAGGTTACCCCTCATACTTCTGAATTCTGGTGAATTATAGGCCCAGAGCCATCAGACTTTCTTCATATGACAAGCCATTTAGTCCTAGAAACATTTTAGTGAACCTCCTTTAGAATCCTTTCCAGATTGGCACATCCTTTCTAAGATAAAGGGGCCCAAATCTGCTCACAATTCCCCACGTGAGACCTCACTGGTGCTTTATAATGTTGCAACCTTAAACATCCTTGCTTTTATATTCTAGTCTTCTTGAAATGAATGCCAAGATTGCATTTGCCTTCCTTACCACAGACCCAAGCTACAAATGAACCTTTAGGGGATTCTACACAAGGACCCCAAGTCTCACTGCAGCTCAGTTTTTTGTATTTTCTCTCCATTTTGAAAATAGTCAACCCTTTCATTTCTTCTACCAAAGTGTATGACTATGCACCTCCTGACACTGTATTCCATCTGCCGTTTCTTTTCCCATTCTCCTAATCTGTCTATGTCCTTCTGTAGCCTCTCTACTTTCTCAAATCTACCTACCCCTCCACCTATCTCCATGTCATTTGCAAACTTTGCAACAAAACAATCAATTCCATCACCCAAATCATCGTCATATAACATAAAAAGAATCGGTCCCAACTCAGACCCCTGTTGGTCGAGGTGACTGATTTATCTTCCGACCTTTCAGTTTCCCAAGAACCTTCTCTCTAGTAATAATGACGTCACACACTTCATGCCCCTGACATCTGGAACTTCCACCATACTGCTAGTGTCTGCCACTGTGAAGACTGATGCAAAATACTTATTCAGTTCATCCTGTAGTCGTGCTGATACACTACGAGTGAAAACAACACACTGACGCGAGCAGCGTCGGGTTGAACCGTTTACTGTTTGAATCGGCGCGCGCTTAAGTAACCTGCTCCCAGCAACCCCTGCTCTCTGTGGGGCAGAAACGACGTCGGCCTCCAGGCCGAGGTCTGCCCCGCACTTAGAGTCCTCTCGGTTGCCGTTGGCTGCGGGCTCGCCGGCGACTGCTGGAGCCGGTTCGCTTGCTGCGTGGGCGAGCCGCCACATGACCCACCCCTATCCCCAGAACCGGCGATAGGAGGTGTACAGTCCGCAGGCTGCACACTCTCAGCTCTTTTAGGTGGCCGGCCTTGACGTCGTGGGGGTGGTACCGCTACTGGGCGTTCAAGGTCCAGATGCGCCGATTTGAGACGGTCAATGGTAAAAGTCTCGTCCCGACCGCCGATGTCAAGAACGCAGGTTGCTCCATTATGGCGCACCACCTTTTAGGGTCCCTCGTATGGTCGCTGCAGGGGTGGCCTGTGTGCGCCCTGGCAAACCAAAATAAACTTGCTCTGTTGTAGGTCCCTGGGCATGAAAGAGGGTGTTGTTCCGTGGTGGGACATCGGGACTGAAGCAAGTGTTCCAAGCTGCTCCCGGAGTTTAGTTAGGACCCCAGCAGGCGTGTCCTCCGGGCCACGGGGTGCTGGCACAAACTCACCGGGAATTGTGAGCGGGCCACCGTAGACCAGTTCAGCCGATGATGAGGCCAGGTCCTCCTTGGGTGCCGTGCGGATACCAAGCAGCACCCAGGGGAGTTCGTTCACCCAGTCTGGCCCTCAGAGGCGTGCCATCAGGGCTGACTTCAAGTGCCTGTGGAAACGTTCCACCAGGCCGTTAGACTGCGGGTGGTAAGCAGTCGTTCTGTGGAGTTGGGTTCCGAGGAGTTGTGCCAGTGCAGACCGCAAAGCCGATGTGAACTGCACACCCCTGTCTGAAGTGACGTGGGCAGGGAGTCCGAACCGTGCCACCCAGGTGGTAATCAGGGCTCTGGGACATGTCTCCTTGGCCGTGTCAGCGAGTGGGACAGCTTCCAGCCACCTCGTGAACCTGTCCATCATGGTGAACAGCTATCTCGCTCCTCTCGAAACCGGCAGTGGGCCGATGATGTCCACGTGGACATGTTCGAACCTCCTATGTGTCAGTTGGAAGGGTTGCAGTGGGGCCCTCACGTGCCTCCGGATTTTGGAGGTTTGACAGAGTGTGCATGTCCTGGCCCAGTGCCCGACCTCCTTGCGTAGGCCGTGCCACACAAACCTGCCTGCGATCAGCCGGATGCTCGCCCAGATGGAAGGGTGGGCTAAACCGTGCAAGGTGTCGAAAACGCAGCGCCTCCAAGCAGTCGGAACAATGGGCCTAGGTTGCCCGGTGGACACATCGCAAAGGAGCTTTGTACCTTTGGGCCCAATGGGTACGTCTTCGAGGCGGAGTCCTGAAACTGTGGTTCGGTACGCCGGCATCTTGCTGTCCAGTCGTTGCGCCTCTGCTAACGCCGCATAATCCACCCCCGGAGACAGAGAGAGCACTCATTGGACGGAGATTCGTGACAGTGCATCTGCCACACGTTGTGCTTCCCGGAGATGTGCTTGATCGTGGTGGTAAACTCCGAGATGTACGACAGATGGCGTTGTTGGCAGCCCAACCATGGGTCCAACACTTTGGCAAACGTGAAAGTGAGGGGTTTGTGGTCTGTGAAGGCCGTGAACTCCTTCCCCTCCAGGAAGTACCTGAAGTGCCGGTTGGCAAGGTAAAGGGCCAGCAGCTCCCCGTCGAAAGCACTGTACTTAAGTTCTGGGGGTCAGAGGTGCCGGCTGAAGAAGGCGCGTGGCTTCCACTGACCTTCGATGAGCTGCTCAAGCACGCCGCCATCTGCCACGTCGGAGGCATCCACAGTGAGGGCAGTGGGGATGTCGAACAGGGGGTGGACTAGGAGCATGGCGTTTGCTAGCGTGTTCTTGGCTTGTTCAAAAGTTGCCTTCGCCTCCTCTATCTAGGTGACCTCTTTGACCTTGCCAGACATCAAGCCGAAAAGGGGCTGCATGATCGGGCCGCTGAGGGCAGGAAACGGTGGTAAAAGTTAACCATCCCCACAAATTCCTGCAGGCCTTTAACAGTGCTGGGCCTGGCGAATTGGCGGATGGCCTCAACTTTTGCCAGCAGGGGCACAGCTCTGTGGTGGTCGATCCGGTGTCCCAAGAAGTCGATGGCGGATAGGCCGAACTGGCACATGGTGGGGTTGATAGCCAGGCCGTAGTCGCTTAGGCGGCAGCAGAGCAGACGTAGATGTGCTAGATGTTCCTGGTGGGAGCGGCTGGCTATAAGTATGTCATCCAGGTAGATGAACAGCAAGTCCAGACCTCGCCCTACTGCGTCCATCAAGCGCTGGAAAGTCTGCGCCGTGTTTTTGAGCCAGAACAGCATCCTGAGGAACTCGAGCAGGCCAAAGGGAGTAATGAGGGCCGTCTTGAGTACATCATCCGGGTGGACTGGGATCTGATGATACCCCCGGACCAGGTCAATCTTCGAAAAGACGTGCGCCCCATGCAGGTTGGCCGTGAAGTCCTGGACGTGCGGTACCGGATAGCAATCGGACATGGTGGCATCATTCAGCCTCCTATAGTCGCCGCATGGTCTCCACCCTCCCGCAGACTTGGGCACCATATGGAGTGGGGAGGCCCATGGGCTGTCGGAGCACTGCACAATCCCCATCTCCTCCATCTTCTTGAATTCTTCCTTCGCGAGGCGGAGCTTGTCGGGCGGTAGCCTGTGGGCCCGGGCATGAAGGGGAGGTCCCTGTGTGGGGATGTGGTGCATCACGCCGTGCTTGGGGTTTGTTGAGGAAAACTATGGCGTGATGATAGATGGGAACTCTGATAACACTCTGGCGAACTCGTTGTCGGAATAAGTCACGGAGTCCAGGTGCGGGGCCGGTAACCTGGCCTCACCGAGAGAGAAAGACTGGAATGTCTTCGCATGGACCGATCGTCGTCCCTTCAAATCCACGGGCAGGCAGTGCGCGCGGAGGAAGTCCGCACCCAGCAATGGCTGTGACACTGCGGCCAGTGTAAGCGTCCATGTAAAGCAGTTGGAACCGAACTGCAAGGGGATGGTTCTTGTGCCGTAGGTGCGGATGGTGCTGCTGTTGGCTGCCGTAAGTTCCGGTCCTGTTCTTCTAGTTCGGGTATCGTGGGTCGAGGGGGTAGGACACTGACTTCCTCCCCCGTGTCCACCAGGAATCTTCGCCCGGAGAGCTTGTCCCAAACGTAGAGGAGGCTATCACGGTGACCAGCCAACGTAGCCATCAGCGATGGCTGATCCTGGCGTTTCCCTGGAACGAGCATGGCGGTCGGCAGCGGAACCCCACCTTTGATGATAAAAACATCAAGACTCAGAAGTGGTGTCGTCCCTTGGTGTGGGTGTTCAGTGCTCCGCTGCTGGGGTGTGGGAGGGCTGGGCTTTCGGCCGTGCCGCAGCGCTAATTCCGATGGTGGTTCCGCCCATTTGTTTGGCGCGCCAAAGCACGTCCGCGCAGGCAGCCACCCCGTGCGCGTCTCTGAAGTCTTCATCTGCTAGAGGGAGGCGGATATCTTCTGGCGTTTGCTCCAAGAAGATCTGTTCAAAGGCTTATGGCCGTCTGCCAGTGCTAGCATGTCGCTCATCAGGGCTGATGGTGTGCAGTCGCCCAGGCCGTCCATATGCGTGGCCTGTTCACGGCGGGAGAGGCCAAATGTGTGGATTAATAGGGTCTTGAGTGCCTCGTACCTGTCTGTCACCAGGGGCTGACGCAGAAAGCCGATAAAGCGACCCGCTGTCTCCTGGTCGAGGGTGCCCACCACGTAGTAATACCTGGTGGCGTCTGAGACAATTTGCCTGACCTGGAACTGGGCCTCCGCTTTCTCAAACCAGACCAGGGGTTGGGTGGTCCAGAAAGTTGGCATTCTGCAGAGCCGAGTCGTTCATGTTGGGTCCAAATGCCGTTGGACTGTCGGGGTCACCAATGTAGTCACGCTGATACGCTACAAGTGAAAACAACACACTGACTCGAGCAGGGTCGGGTTGAACCGTTTACTGTTTGAATCGGCGCGTGCTTAAGTACCCGCTCGCAGCAACCCCGCCCTTTGTGGGGCAGAAACGACGTCGGCCTCCGGGCCAAGGTCTGCCCGCACTTAGAGTCCTTTCGGTTGCCGCTAGCTGCGGGTTCGCCGGCTTGCTTGCTGCGTGGGTGAGCCGCCACAATCCGCTATTTTGTTGTCCCCCATTACTACCTCTCGAACATCATTTTCCAGTGGTCCGATATCCACTCTTGTCTCTCTTTTACACCTTATGTATCTGAAGAAACTTTTGCCTTCTTCTTTAATATTATTGGCTAGTTTATTATTGTATTCCATCTTTAACTTCTTAATGACTGCTTTTAGTTGCCTTCTGTTGATTTTCCCAATCCTCTAACTTCCCACTAACCTTTGATCCATTATATGCCTTCTCTTTGGCTTTTATATTGGCATTGACTTCTCTTGTTAACCATGGTTGAGTCATCTTTCCTTTAAAAAACTTCTTCCTCTTTGGGATGTATATATCCTGTGCCTTCCGAATTGCTTTCAGAAATTCCAGCCATTGCTGCTCTGCCGTCATCTCTGCCTGTGTTCTTTTCCAATCAATTCTTGCCAACTTCTCTTTCATGCCTCTGTACTTCCCTTTACTCCACTGTAATACTGATACATCTGACATTAGCTTCTCCATCTCAAATTTTAGGGTAAATTCGACCATATTATGATCACTTTCTCCTAAGGATTCTTTTACCTTAAGTTCTATAATCAGTTCTAGTTCATTGCACAACACCCAATCCAGAATAGCTGATCCTCTAGTGGGCTCAACCATGATCTGCTCCAAAAATCCATCTCATAGGCATTCTAGAAATTCCCCCTCTTGGGTTCCAGCACCAACCTGATTTTCCCAATCTTCCTGCATGTTGAAGTCCCCCATGACTATTGCCCTTTTGTCATGCATTTTCTCTCTCTCATAATTTGTAAGCCACATCCTTATTACTGTTTGGGGATCCGTTTACAACTCACATCTGGGTCTTTTTACCCTTGCAGTTCCTTAGCTCTATCCACAATGATTCAACATTTTCTGACTCCATGCCATCTCTTTCTAATGATGAAATGAAAAAGATTGAGAGAGCATAAAACACCAGAAGGGAGTGTCGAAGAGGAAGAGGAAGGATGGAGATGGGGTGTAAGTGTCTTTGGCGGGTGGGAGTGATGGTAATGGATTACCACAGTAAACACAGAGGTAATGGAAGAACAACCCTGAAGTCGATGAGGCGTGGTCTCTGCTGAGACAGACTGCTAAACATCAGCGAGGAAGAGTTCAGAGGGGATGGTAAAGACATGGCTGAGGTCAGGAGAAGGCAGTGGGCTGGAGAATGGCCGTGGTGAGGTGGTTGGCAGGGGAGGAGAGAGGAGGGTGAGGGGTTATATTTGGTGTATGGGTGTGGTTTTGGTGTGAACAGTAATAGGAGAAGGGTGGGAGGACCCAGCTGAGAATGGCCCAGCACCACGCAGTATGAACAAAGAAAGGTGTGACAGGTACTGAATGTGAGACACTGTAGCTTATGTTGGCCTGAGCTCTCTCTACACTCTGGGGAATCTCAGGGCCTGACACAGTCTAGTCACTGAGTTCAGAGGCTCACAAAAAATCCATTGAATGTTAATTTCTCACTACTGACACCTGCCTTTTTGATTAGTGCCAGGATTTAGAGCAAACCTACTCCACACATCCTTAGCTGGATAATTAAAACAGTAATTCAGGTTTCCCGGTTCTAGTGACACTTATAAACCTCTTGGACTTCAGCTGTTTGCTCTGCAGCATCATCTGAACAGTGCGATTGACTATCTGGCACCTTCGCTCACCACTACACTCCCGCCTGTTGTTAGGTGATGCGAACAGCAAGACTGTCTCTGCCTCTCCCAACATGCCAACAGGATGTTGCAACTTGCCAGACACAAGATAACTCACTGATCACAGCTCGGGTGAAGGGACCCTCAGTGTGTTCACTCGAGCGCCTTAGCAACAAGGATCAGGCCAGAATTACTGCATGCAAACAGGATACTCCGACCCTCCAGTGCTCCGGAATGTCGCTGCTTCACGTAGAGTTCCTCCCGGTGACGCTGGCTAAATCACTTGGTTGGTAGCCAGTAGTGGGACAGACAGCGCAGGAAAGGTTGCTTCTAGTAAACCAGGTGCCCCGCTTTCCTCCTGCATTCCAAAGTCCTGTGGATCGGTGGGTTAACTGGTCACTGTAAATTGCCTCTGGTGGGTAGGCGAGTGGAAGAACCTGGGGAGTTGATGGAGATACATGGACAATAGGGAGCAGTGTAGGAGCTGTATAAATTGGAAGAAGATTCCCACCACTGCCTGTAAGGAGTTTGTATGTTCTCCTCTTCACCTCGTGAGTTTCCTCAGGGTGCTCTGGTTTTCTCCCACAATCCAAATCCAGTTGGTAGGTTAATTGGTCATAGTAAATTGTCCCGTGATTAGGCTTGGATAAATTTGGGGATTGCTGGGCAGCACGGCTCAAACGGTTGGAAGAACCTATTCCCACGCCGTATCTCAATAAATAAAAACGATGATCAGAACAGACAGACGGCCGAAGGGCCTTTTTCCAGTTTGTATCTCTTCTCTCTGTTTGTCCCACTTTCCATCTCTCCCTCTCTTTCCTTTTACCTCCTCTCTCTCCTTCTCCTTTTCTCCACTCCCTTCCCCTCTGACAATCCCGCACCCCCACATAAGCTCTAGCATTCTGCTGCACCAGGCCATACAGTCTTAGGAAGGGGTAGAGGGGTGAGGTGGGAACGATGGCTACAGTCTCTGAAGAGTTCTTCTCGCCTGAACCTGCAACTGGAAACACTTCAATGAACTCCCTCCATCAATAGACAATAGACAATAAATAATAGGTGCAGAAGTAGACCATTCGGCCCTTCGAGCCTGCACCGCCATTCTGAGATCATGGCTGATCATCTACTATCAATACCCGGTTCCTGCCTTGTCCCCATAACCCTTGATTCCCCTATCCATAAGATACCTATCTAGCTCCTTCCTGAAAGCATCCAGAGAATTGGCCTCCACTGCCTTCTGAGGCAGCGCGTTCCGCACCTCCACAACTCTCTGGGAGAAGAAGTTCCTCCTCAACTCTGTCCTAAATCACCTACCCCTTATTCTTAAACCATGCCCTCTGGTACTGGACTCTCCCAGCATCTGGAACATATTTCCTGCCTCTATCTTGTCCAATCCCTTAATAATCTTATATGTCTCAATCAGATCCCCCCTCAATCTCCTTAATTCCAGCATGTACAAGCCCGGTCTCTCTAACCTCTCTGCGTAAGACAGTCCGGACATCCCAGGAATTAAGCTAGTGAACCTACGTTGCACCTCCTCCACAGCCAGGATGTCCTTCCTTAACCCTGGAGACCAAAACTGCACACAATACTCCTGGTGTGGTCTCACCAGGGCCCTGTACAAATGCAAAAAGATTTCCTTGCTCTTGTACTCAATTCCCTTTGTAATAAAGGCCAACATTCCATTAGCCTTCTTCACTGCCTGCTGCACTTGCTCATTCACCTTCAGAGACTGATGAACAAGTACTCCTAGATCTCTTTGTATTTCTCCCTTACCTAACTCCACACTGTTCAGATAATAATCCGCCTTCCTGTTCTTGCTCCCAAAGTGAATAATCTCACACTTATTCACATTAAATGCCATCTGCCAAGTTTCTGCCCACTCACCCAGCCTATCCAAGTCACCTTGAATTCTCCTAACATCCTCATCACATGTCACACTGCCACCCAGCTTAGTATCATCAGCAAACTTGCTGATGTTATTCACAATGCCTTCCTCTAAATCATTGACGTAAATCGTAAACAGCTGTGGTCCCAATACCGAGCCCTGTGGCACCCCACTGGTCACCACCTGCCATTCCGAGAAACACCCATTCACTGCTACCCTTTGCTTTCTATCTGCCAACCAGTTTTCCATCCATGTCAATATCCTCCCCCCAATGCCATGAGCTCTGATTTTACCCACCAATCTCCTATGTGGTACCTTATCAAATGCCTTCTGAAAGTCAGGGTACACCACATCCACTGGATCTCCCGCGTCTATCTTCCTGGTTACATCCTCGAAAAACTCCAATAGATTAGTCAAGCATGATTTGCCCTTGGTAAGTCCATGCTGGCTCGGCCCAATCCTATCACTGCTATCAAGATATGCCACTATTTCATCTTTAATAATGGACTCTAGCATCTTCCCCACTACTGATATTAGGCTGATATAGTTCAAAGTTGCTGGTGAACGCAGCAGGCCAGGCAGCATCTCTAGGAAGAGGTACAGTCGGCGTTTCAGGTAGTCCTGACGAAGGGTCTCGGCCTGAAACGCGACTGTACCTCTTCCTAGAGATGCTGCCTGGCCTGCTGCGTTCACCAGCAACTTTGATGTGTGTTGCTTGAATTTCCAGCATCTGCAGAATTCCTGTTGAGGGCGATAGTTCTCTGTTTTCTCCCTCTCTCCTTTCTTAAAAAGTGGGATAACATTAGCCATTCACCAATCCTCAGGAACTGATCCTGAATCTAAGGAACATTGGAAAATGATCACCAATTCATCCGCAACTTCCAGAGCCACCTGTTTTAGTACTCTAGGATACAGACCATCTGGACCTGGGGATTTGTTAGCCTTCAGTCCCATCAGTCTACTCATCACCGTTTCCTTCCTAATGTCAATCTGTTTCAGTTCCTCTGTTACCCTATGTCCTTGGCCCATCCATACATCTGGGAGATTGCTTGTGTCTTCCCTAGTGAAGACAGATCCAAAGTACTTATTAAATTCGTCTGCCATTTCTCTGTTTCCCATAACAATTTCTCCCAATTCATTCTTCAAGGGCCCAACATTGTTCTTAACTATCTTCCTTCTCTTCACATACCTAAAAAAACTTTTGCTATCCTCCTTTATATTCCTAGCTAGCTTGCGTTCATACCTCATTTTTCCTTCCCGTATAGCCTTTTTAGTTAAGTTCTGTTGCTCCTTAAAAATTTCCCAATCATCCGTCTTCCCACTCACCTTAGCTCTGTTATACTTCTTCCTTTTTAATGCTATGCTATCTCTGACTTCCTTTGTCAACCACTGTGGCCACTTTCCCCCCTTTGAATCCTTCCTTCTCTGGGGGATGAACTGATTTTGCACCTTGTGCATTATTCCCAAGAATACCTGCCATTGCTGTTCCACTGTCTTTTCTGCTAGGATATCTGACCAGTCAACTTTGGCCAGCTCCTCCCTCATGGCTCCATGGTCTCCTTTGTTCAACTGCAATACTGACACTTCTGATCTGCCCTTATCCCTCTCAACTTGCAGTTAAAAACTTATCATATTATGGTCACTACCTCCTAATGGCTCCTTTACTTCAAGATCACTTATCAAATCCTGTTCATTGCACACTAAATCCAGAATAGCCTTACTCCTGGTTGGCTGTCATACAAGCTGCTCCAAAAATGCATCCCATAGGCACGCTACAAACTCCCTATCCTGGGGTCCAGTACCAACCTGATTTTCCCAGTTCTCCTGCATGTTGAAATCCCCCTTAACTACTGCGACATTTCCTTTGCCACATGCCATTGTTAACTCCCTATTCAACTTGCACCCAATATCCATGCTACTGTTTGGGGGCCTGTAGATAACACCTATTAGGGTCTTTTTGCCCTTACTGTTCCTCAGTTCTATCCACACTGACTCTACTTCTCCTGATTCTATGTCCCCCCTTGCAAGGGACTGAATCTCATTCCTCACCAACAGGGCCACCCCACCCCCTCTGCCCACCTTTCTGTCCCTTTGATAGCACGTATACCCTTGTACATTCAATTGCCAGGTCTGATCCCCCTGCAGCCATGTCTCCATTATCCCAACAACATCATAGTTACCCATTCGCACCTGAGCTTCAAGCTCATCCGCCTTATTTCTGACACTTCGCGGATTCACATATAGAATTTTTAACCCATTTCTCCTCCCTCTGTTTAAATCGCTGCCTATTGTGCATAACCCAGCTCCCTGAACTCTCACCGGGCTATACACCCCTTGAATTTTGTTGTCCTCCTTAAATTTACTTACTCTTTCTGCACATTTAACTCCATGCTCCGTCAGACCATCCCTCTGCACATGTATCCTCCTTATCACTCGTTCCGCCTCACCTTTCCCTACTTCACACTTAATGTTCCAGAACCGTGTAGCCCCACCTGTCCTTTATACTTCATCTCGCTATACTCTCTCACATTCTGGATTCCTGCCCCCTGCAAATTTAGTTTAAACACCCCCCCAAGCAGCACTAGCAAACTTTTCTGCAAGAATGTTAGTACCCCTCCAGTTCAGGTGTAAACGGTCCAGTCGGAACAGATCCCACCTTCCCTGGAACAAAGCCCAATTATCTAAAAACCTGAAGCCCTCCCTCCTGCACTATCCTCTCAGCCACGTATTGATCTGTATAATCCTTCTGTTCCTCGCCTCACTCGCACGTGGCACGGGTAGCAATCCTGAGATTGTTACCCTGAAGGTCCTGCCCTTCAGCTTCGCACCTAACTCCCTGAACTCACTACGCAGGACCCCCTCGTTCTTCCTACCCACGTTGTTGGTCCCTACATGGATCACAACATCTGGATTCTTGCCCTCCCTCTCGAGAATAACCTGCACCCGATCTGAGATGTCTCGGACCCCGGAACCAGGGAGGCAACATACCATCCGAGACTCCCGATCTACTCAACAAAATCTCCTATCTGCCCCCCGACTATAGAATTCCCTATCTCTACCGCTGTCCTCTCTTCCCTCCTCCCCTTCTGAGTCGAGGGTCCAACCTCAGTGCCAGAGACAGGACCACTGCAACTTGTTCCTGGTAGGTCATCCCCACCAACAGTATCCAAAACGGTATACTTATTGTTGATGGGAATGGCCACAGGGGTGCTCTGCTCTCTCTGCCTGCTCCCCCTCCATCTCCTGACAGTCACCCAGTTGCCTACTTCCCGTCTTTTCGGTGTGACTACCTCCCGATAACTCTTATCTATCTCTGTCTCTGCCTCCTGAATGATTCGTAGTTCATCCAGCTCCAGCTCCAATTCCCTAACTCGCTCTGATAGGAGCTGCAGCTGGATGCACCTTCTGCAGGTGTGGTCATCAGGGACAACTGCGTTGACCCTGACCTCCCACATACTGCATACGGAGCACACCACTGCTCTAACCATCTCCCCCATTACCTGATCCCAGATTAATCAGAATAAATGAAAAAGTACCTACCGACCTTACCTTTTTCCCTCAGCAAGCACGTACTCAGGCTCACTGATTACCTCTCACCGAAGACCCCCTTACGCCGAAGCCCACTGAGCCAAAGCCCAGCACTCTGCTCCTGTGCACTCCGCTGCCCACACCGACGCTGCCCGCACCTGAAAGTGGGCCTCTTTTTAAACTCCGCGCTCACCGCTGACGTCACCCGCGCCTGCGCAGTTTTACCTTCCTCCTCAGGTAATGCCTAGGTAGTCCCGATCTCCCTCGGCCTACCTACAACGGCTGATCCTCCGATCCTCCGAACTCCAGTCGTCCATCGACCTCGAGCACTCCTTGCTCCCGTACCGACACTACCCGCGCCTGAAAGTAAATAGAAACTGCCTAAACTCTGCTGAGGTACTCTGTGACAGGTCAGTTACACACGTATCACCATTTCAGAGTTCAAGACATTCATTTCACAAGCAGCAAGCCTGACCAGACTGTAGAGAACTGTAGTTCTGGTCATTAACAATATCCACTATCTTTTTATGTTAAGCAATGCACACAGAACGTTGGATGAATTCAGCAGGTCAGGCAGCATCTATGGAAAAGAGTAGACAGTCAACATTTTGGGTCGAGACCTTTCTTCAGGATTGAGAAGGATGCCTGAATAAAGAGGTGGGAGGGGGTGTGGGAAGGGAAGGAGGTAAGCTGGAAGTTGATAGGTGAAGTCAGGCGGATGGGAAAAGGACGATGGCTGGAGAAGAAGGAACTTAATAGGAGAGGAGAGGACCATAGGAGAAAGGGAAAGAGGAGGGGACTCGGGAGATGGGGGGAGTAATAGGCAGGTGAGAGGAGATAAAAGTTAGGGTGGGGTATAGGGGAAGGGAGGGGAGAAATTTGTTTACTTGAAGGAGAAATTGATATTCATGCCATCAGGTTGGAGTCTACCCAGATGTTGCTCTTTCACCTTGAGGGTGGCCTCAGCTTGGCACAGGAGCAGACCATGAACCAACACTTTGGAACAGGGATGGGAATGGGAATTAAAATGTTTGGCCTTTGGGAAGTCCTGCCTGTGGCGAATGGTGAGAAGGGACTCGATAGCGACTGCAGAATTTCTTGTGTTTATGTCTTTGTACAACTTCAAGTACCTTGGATCATGGGTAACATCTGATGGCAAATGCGAAACAGACATAAAAGCAAGAATAGCAAAGGCAAGAACAGCATTTACAGCAATGAGAAACATCCTAACGAACAAGAAAATAGCAATTGACATCTGCCTTAGAGCTCTCAGCTGCTATATTCTTCCTATATTGATGTTTGGCTGCGAGTCATGGACCATCACAAATGCAATGGGAAAAAGAATCAATGCAGCAGAGATGGGGTTCCTCAGAAGAATGCTATGCATATCATATATGGACAGGATAACCAATGAAGAAGTTCTACAGACAGCAAAAACAAAACGTACATTACTTAAAAAAAATCAGAAAACAGCAATCAAAATTCTTTGGACACATCATGCGAAGAGAGACATTAGAACATTTAGTGACAACAGGAAAGCTGGAAGGAAAAAGAAGCAGAGACAGACAGAGAATGAAAATGATAGATGGATTAACATCATGCTTAGAAACAGGGGAGACAACAACTACAATTTGGGGGGTCAGGGACCGTGATGGATGGAGAGACATGATCACCCACGCCAGACATCAAGGCACCTGACTGAATGAATGTCTTTGTATGTTGTTCCTCAGTGTCGAACAGTGTTATGATAATTGTGGGGGATTTTAACATGCGAGTAGATTGGAAAAATCAGGTTGGCACTGGATCTCAAGAGAGAGAATTTGTAGAATGTCTGCGAGATGGCTTTTTAGAACAGTTTGTTGTTGAGCCCACTAGGGGATCGGCTGTACTGGATTGGGTATTGTGTAATGAACTGGAGGTGATTGGAGAGATTGAGGTGAAGGAACCCTTAGGAGACAGCGATCATAACATGATTGAGTTCACTGTGAAATTAGAAAAAGAGAAGCCGAAATCTGATGTGTCGGTGTTTCAGTGGAGTAAAGGAAACTACAGTGGCATAAGAGAGGAACTGGCCAAAGTTGACTGGAAAGAGACACTGGCGGGAGAGACGGCAGAGCAGCAGTGGCTGGAGTTTATGTGAGAAATGAGGAATGTACAAGGCAGGTATATTCCAAAAAAGAAGAAATTTTCGAGTGGAAAAAGGATGCAACCGTGGTTGAGAAGAGAAGTCAAAGCCAAAGTTAAAGCTAAGGAGAGGGCATACAAGGAAGCAAAAATTAGTGGGAAGACAGAGGATTGGGAAGTCTTTAAAACCTTACAAAAGGAAACCAAGAAGGTCATTAAGAGAGAAAAGATTAACTATGAAAGGAAACTAGCAAATAATATCAAAGAGGATACTAAAAGCTTTTTCAAGTATGTAAAGAGTAAAAGACAGGTGAGAGTAGATATAGGACCGATAGAAAATGATACTGGAGAAATTGTAATGGGAGATGAGGAGATGGCAGAGGAACTGAACAAGTATTTTGCATCAGTCTTCACTGAGGAAGACAGCAGGATACCGGACACTCAAGGGTGGCAGGGAAGAGAAGTGTGCGCAGTCACAATTACGACAGAGAAAGTACTCAGGAAGCTGAATAGGCTAAAGGTCGATAAATCTCCTGGACCAGATGGAATGCACCCTCGTGTTCTGAAGGAAGTAGCTGTGGAGATTGCGGAGGCATTAGCAATGATTTTTCAAAAGTCGATAGATTCTGGCATGGTTCCGGAAGACTGGAAGATTGCAAATGTCACTCCGCTATTTAAGAAGGGGGCAAGGAAGCAAAAAGGAAATTATAGACCTGTTAGCTTGACGTCGGTGGTTGGGAAGTTGTTGGAGTCGATTGTCAAGGATGAGGTTACAGAGTACCTGGAGGCATATGACAAGATAGGCAGAACTCAGCATGGATTCCTTAAAGGAAAATCCTGCCTGACAAACCTATTACAATTTTTTGAGGAAATTACAAGTAGGCTAGACAAGGGAGATGCAGTGGATGTTGTATATTTGGATTTTCAGAAGG
Organism: Mobula birostris; assembly: GCF_030028105.1. Lineage (NCBI taxonomy): Eukaryota > Metazoa > Chordata > Chondrichthyes > Myliobatiformes > Myliobatidae > Mobula > Mobula birostris. The sequence continues at coordinate 71,296,284 of NC_092379.1, forward strand.
CCTTTGACAAGGTGCCACACATGAGGCTGCTTAACAAGATAAGAGCCCATGGAATTACAGGAAAGTTACATACGTGGATAGAGCATTGGCTGATTGGCAGGAAACAGAGAGTGGGAATAAAAGGATCCTATTCTGGTTGGCTGCCGGTTACCAGTGGTTTTCCACAGGGATCAGTGTTGGGGCCGCTTCTTTTCACATTGTACATCAACGATTTGGATTATGGAATAGGTGGCTTTGTGGCTAAGTTTGCTGACGATACGAAGATAGGTGGAGGGGCCGGTAGTGCTGAGGAAATGGAGAGTCTGCAGAGAGACTTGGATAGATTGGAAGAATGGGCAGAGAAGTGGCAAATGAAGTACAATGTTGGAAAGTGTATGGTTATGCACTTTGGCAGAAAAAATAAACGGGCAGACTATTATTTAAATGGGGAAAGAATTCAAAGTTCTGAGATGCAACGGGACTTGGGAGTCCTCGTACAGGATTCCCTTAAAGTTAACCTCCAGGTTGAGTCGGTGGTGAAGAAGGCGAATGCAATGTTGGCATTCATTTCTAGAGGAATAGAGTATAGGAGCAGGGATGTGATGTTGAGGCTCTATAAGGCACTGGTGAGACCTCACTTGGAGTACTGTGGGCAGTTTTGGTCTCCTTATTTAAGAAAGAATGTGCTGCTGACATTGGAGAGGGTACAGAGAAGATTCACTAGAATGATTCCGGGAATGAGAGGGTTAACATATGAGGAACGTTTGTCCGCTCTTGGACTGTATTCCTTGGAGTTTAGAAGAATGAGGGGAGACCTCATAGAAAAATTTCGAATGTTAAAAGGTATGGACAGAGTGGATGTGGCAAAGTTGTTTCCCATGATAGGGGAGTCTAGTACGAGAGGGCATGACCTCAGGATTGAAGGGCGCCCTTTCAGAACAGAAATGTGAAAAAATTTTTTTAGCCAGAGGGTGGTGAATCTATGGAATTTGTTGCCACGGGCAGCAGTGGAGGCCAAGTCATTGGGTGTATTTAAGGCAGAGATTGATAGGTATCTGAGTAGCCAGGGCATCAAAGGTTATGGTGAGAAGGTGGGGCAGTGGGACTAAATAGGATAAAATGGATCAGCTCATGATAAAATGGTGGAGCAGACTCGATGCGCCGAATGGCCTACTTCTGCTCCTTTGTCTTATGGTCTTATGGTATCGTGATTGTGAGGTCTTTAGAGTACACACACCTGCCTCTGAGGTGAAAGAGGAGAGACAAGAGTTCCAGTATTTCAGCCATTACATCTGCCATTGGGTGGGATTTGCCATTATCAGCAGCTTAACGGGAATGATTGATTTTGACCATGAATTACCCAAACTCAGTTGCATAATTTCTCCATGTTATAATGAATTGAGCTATAACTAGCAATGACGAGTAAACCCTGCAGCAGTAGCTGCAGACTAATTACTTCTCAAAGTCATACAGTAATGTTGGCAACAGGAAGCTGTTCACACCCTAACTCCATGCATTAGACTGTGGTTGAACCTCTCAATTCTCAGTCCCCACGCCCCAGCTCAGCACATCGACTGATGGTGGCGAAGCCAATCAACTTAAGGTACCTGGCAGTAATATGATCCATCCTTTGCACGACGTTAACTCCTGTTGAACGCTCACTTTCTGTTCAGTTGAGGAGGAATGGTCATCTGGAAATGAAGTACTAATGAGCAGGTACTGTGACATTATCCTGAAATGAGAACTCATTACACATATCAGTGATATTACAGCCTCACTTTAATATCAGCTAGTATTTAGCACAATTTACAAGAGTGTATTAGAGAATGAACTAATAGTAATCAATTAAATGTTCAGTAATAATTAGTCCTTTTTTATCATCTAGCATGACCAATGCTAACTAGTATTGATGCATGTTAACCAATCAACAACACTTACCTTAATTCAATATCGTACTCCCTCCTGGCACTTATCCGTGTAAGCGGAACAAGTGCTACACATGCCCTTACACTTCCTCCCTTACCACCATTCAGGGCCCGAAACAGTCCTTCCAGGTGAGGCAACACTTCACCTGTGAGTCGACTGGGGTGATATACTGCATCCGGTGCTCCCGATGTGGGCTTTTATATATTGGCGAGACCCGACACAGACTGGGAGACCGCTTTGCTGAACATCTACGCTCTGTCCGCCAGAGAAAGCAGGATCTCCCAGTGGCCACACATTTTAATTCCACATCCCATTCCCATTCTGACATGTCTATCCACGGCCTCCTCTACTGTAAAGATGAAGCCACACTCAGGTTGGAGGAACAACACCTTATATTCCGTCTGGGTAGCCTCCAACCTGATGGCATGAACATCGACTTCTTTAACTTCCACTAATGCCCCATCTCCCCCTCGTACCCCATCTGTTACTTATTTTTATGCACACATTCTTTCTCTCACTCTCCTTTTTCTCCCTCTGTCCCTCTGAATATACCTCTTGCCCATCCTCTGGGTCCCTCCCCCCGTCTTTCTTCCCGGACCTCCTGTCCCACGATCCTCCCGTATCCCCTTTTGCCTATCACCTGTCCAGCTCTTGGCTCTATCCCTCCCCCTCCTGTCTTCTCCTATCATTTTGGATCTCCCCCTCCCCCTCCAACTTTCAAATCCCTTACTCACTCTTCCTTCAGTTAGTCCTGACGAAGGGTCTCAGCCTGAAACGTCGACTGCACCTCTTCCTACAGATGCTGCCTGGCCTACTGCGTTCACCAGCAACCTTGATGTGTGTTGCTTGAATTTCCAGCATCTGCAGAATTCCTGTTGTTTCAATATCGTACTGATGTTTTCTTTCAACATCAACTAGCATTGTAGAATTAAAGGGAAATTATGAAATGTACGAAGGTTAAATGGCTCTGAGCACTTCCTCCAAAGTGAGATACTGATGAACTTTCTCACAAACGCTCACCCTAAATGAATGTCTTCCTCAGCAACGGTGACGGGGACTCTTCCTGTCCAACAAGTATTGAGCAACACCCACGAAATACTGGGGGAACTCAGCAGACCAGGCAGCATCGATGGAAAAAAGTACAGTCAATGTTTCGGGCTGAGACCCTTCACCTGGTAACCTTTGGCCCAAAATGTTGACTGCACACTTTTCCATAGATGCTGCCTGGCCTGCTGAGTTCCACCAGCATTTTGTGTGTGTTGCTCGGATTTTCAGCATCTGCAAATTTTCTCTTGTTTTTAAGTATTGAGCATCTGTCTTAATAGCTACTGAAGAGAGTGAGGTCTTCGGTCCCTGCTGGACCACTCTGATGTTAGTGAGCTCCTCAGTCCCTGCTGGACCACTCTGATGGTGATGAAGTCTTCAGTCCCTGCTGGACCACTCTGACGTTGGTGAGGTCCTCAGTCCCTGCTGGACCACTCTGATGGTAATGAGGTCCTCAGTCCCTGCTGGACCACTCTGATGTTGGTGAGGTCCTCAGTCCCTGCTGGACCACTCTGATGTTGGTGAGGTCCTCAGTCCCTGCTGGACCACACTGATGGTGGTGAGGTCCTCAGTCCCTGCTGGACCACCCTGATGGTGATGAAGTCCTCAGTCCCTGCTGGACCACTCTGATGGTGATGAGGTCCTCAGTCCCTGCTGGACCACTCTGATGGTGGTGAGGTCCTCAGTCCCTGTTGGACCACTCTGATGGTGGTGAAGTCCTCAGTCCCTGCTGGACCACTCTGATGGTGATGAGGTCCTCAGTCCCTGCTGGACCACTCTGATGTTGGTGAGGTCCTCAGTCCCTGCTGGACCACTCTGATGTTGGTGAGGTCCTCAGTCCCTGCTGGACCACTCTGATGGTGATGAGGTCCTCAGTTCCTGCTGGACCACTCTTATGGTGATGAGGTCCTCAGTCCCTGCTGGACCACTCTGATGGTGATGAGGTCCTCAGTCCCTGCTGGAACCACACTGACAATGTAGCAGTAGTCCTTGATCCCTGCTGGGATTTCACTGACAGGTGGATTTTTGCCTTTCTGTTTGTTGGGATCCATTCAGTGGAGCTTCTGTGTAGTTATCTTGTGCTTTTTCTGTGATTGGCCAATGGAAAAAAATGGAACATAGAACTGCACAGCACAGTTCAGGGCCATTGTGCCATCATTTTAACTCACTCCAAGATCATTCTATCTCATCCCTCCCACATAGCCTTCCTTTTTTCTTTCATCCATGTGCCTATCTAAGAGTTTCCTAACATCTCTAATGTATCTGTCTCAATCACCACCCCGGCACCTACCATTCTCTATGTGAAAGGGGAACCTCTGTTTTCCCTCTATACTTTCCTCCAGTCACCTTACGATTCTCTCTTGTATTAGCCATTTCCACCCTGAGAAAATGTCTCTGGCTGTCCACTCCATCTATCCTCTTATAATCTTGTACACTTCTATCAAGTCACTTCTGCTTGCCCTCACCCTTTCCTTCTATGACATGCTCTCTAACCCAGGCAGCATCATGGTAGATGTCCCCTGCACCCTCACGAACAGAACTGAAAACAATTCTGCAAGTGTTGACTAACCAGGGTTTTATTGAGCTGAAACATGACCTTGCAGCTCTTGAATTTAATTCCCTGACTGATGAGGGCTAACACACTATACCTTCTTAAAAACCCTATCAACCTGTGTGGCATCTCAGAATTGCAAGGACCTTTGGACGTGACCCCCAAGATCCCTCTGTTCCTCCACACTGCTAAGAAACTTACCATTAACCCTGTACTCCAACTTCATTCGACTTCAGTCTTTTTCAGACTGAACTCCATCTGCCACTTCTCAGCCCAGCTCTGCATCCTATCAATGTCCCGTTGTAACCGACAGCAACCTTCAACATTTTCCACAATACCATCTACATTCACATAGTCTGCAAGCTTATTAATCGGCCCTTTCACTTCCTCATCCAAGTCATTTATAAATATCATAAAGAACAGGGATCCCAAAACAGGTCTCTGAACAACACGAGCAGAATACTCTCCATCTACTACTGCCCTCTGCCATTTTTGGCAAGCCAATTCTGAATCCATACAGCTAGGTTTTCCTGCATCCCATGTCTCTGAATGAGCCTACTATGGTGAACCTTGTCATTCACCTTACTAACATCCATTACTCCATCTTCATCAATTTGCTTTGTCATTTCCTCAAATAACTTAATCAGGCTCATGAGGCATGACCTGCCCCTCTCAAAGCTCAAGCCCTAATCAGTCTATGCTTCTCTAAAAGCTCGTACATCCTGTCACTAAGAATCCTTTCTAATAATTTGCCCACCACTGATGTAAGACTCACTGGTCTATAATTCCCAGGATTATCCCTATAACCTACCTTGAACAATGGGGTAACATTTGCCACCGTCCAATCTTCTTGAATTTTTATCTCATTTGTGGAGTGCCTGTGCTGACAGTGCAGGACATCCTTACCTTGTACTTAACCCGAGTCCTGGCTCTGAAAGAGTCTGACAGCAACTTGGTGTCATGGTCCAGTGCATGAAGTCCACATTCCGGTTCACGGTCCGGTCCATGGACTCAGGACTCTGGGTCTTCCAGTCACCTTTTGTTTTGGTTCGGTTAATCATAAGCACTTGATTCCCATCTTGGGGCGTGGAATATAAGTAGCCTTGGGGTCAAGTGTGGGCTGCTGGTTTGTCTTGTCAAGATTCTCTGGGAGCAGCCTGCTGCTGGAAGGCTAGAGCGGCCACTTGCCATCTTTAGGTCGCTTCATGGAGCCTTGTTGTTGGTAGTCAGATCTGTCTTTGCGGTATGGATTCGGCCTTTTCTCGGGCCAGCTGAGTGGCTGTCAGCCTCTCCGAGCTGGGTAGGGATCCAGCTGATTCCGTAGCCAGCCGAGGTCGCTGGCTGTAACTGTGACTCGGAGCAACTCCGAAGCAGAGATGGAACTTTCTGTCGATCTTTGATGTTTGTCCCTTCTTGTTCTTGCATCAATGGGGTAAGTCATGCCATTCTGCTGTTGCCCTGCGGGGAGATCTGTCTTGTCTTGTCTTTGCCTCTGTTGGGTAAGTCAGGCCGTTCTGCCGTTACCTGACGGAGGGACCTTTCCCACCTTGGTGTGGAGAAGAAGTTGAGTCCCGGCTTGTCTTAGTATAAGTCCTGGCTCTATGTCTATGTACTATCCAGACTCATGTTGGTGTCGTGTTAAAGATGGGTCCCGGCTTTTCGAAGGATAAGTCCCAGCTCTATGTTGATGTACAGTTCCCAGTCTGTCTCCGAGCTCCAGCCTCTGAGTTATCAGCCTCCGCGTTCCAAGACCCGAGACACCAGCCTGCAGCCTCAAGACCCGAGACCCCAGCCTGCAGCCTCAAGACCCGAGACACCAGCCTGCAGCCTCAAGACCCGAGACCCCAGCCTGCAGCCAAGCTCAAGCCTCAAGACCCCAGCCTCCTGTCCTGTAATCATGTCATGTCCTTGCCTGGTTCTGGGGCCTGAGCCCGAGGCAAGACCCAGGTTCTTTGTCCAGTCTTTGGCTCAGAGCCCAAGCCCAGGCTCCTAGTTCATAGTTCCTTGTCCTAGCCCAGGTCCTGCATCCTAGTCCTGTTCCTAGTACTTCAGTGTCTGTGTCTTGCATTTGGGCCCGCCACCAACACCTCCATTGTGACACTTGAGAAATTTAATCTGCATCTAACTTACTTCATCACAATCACGGTAGATTTTAAGTGCTGTAATCTTTTCTAAAATTCACCTTAATGAGCAATGCCATGCATAATAAATGTACATTTGTGGAGTTCTTGTAATTTAAATGGGGTTTTGTTTCCTCAACGAAAGTGCATTGATCACAAAGAGTTTGGTCTGATTTGCTTCTCTCATTTTCTTACAACCAGTGGTCATACAAACACATTCTACTTCCAACAGGTTGACTTTATAGCCGAGCAGTGACCAAAGCTGAGTGCCAGGTCTTGTCTCCCCATAGTCCCAGATCCTGAGTCATCAAAGGTCTCCGTCATCTGGCCCCACCATGTTCTCACCACTACCATTGGGCATGAGGTCCACAAGCCCGAAACTCCACTGCACTTACAGAGAGCCAGCCTCTTCTTGAGCAGGTTGAGAAGGTTCAGCTTGTCACCGAGCACTTTAACAAATTGTACTGATGTGCTGTTCAAAGTATTCTGACTGGTTGCATCATGGCTATTTGAAAGTACAGGATTATATAGTAATAATAATAGGCATCCGTTAGTCTCACGAGACCATGGATTTGGGTCTTGGAAGGTTTCCAGGGTGTTGGCATGGGCAGGGTTGTATGGAAGACCAGCAGTTGCTCATGCTGCAAGTCTCCCCTCTCCACACCACCGATGTTGTCCAAGGGAAGGGTGTTAGGACCCATACAGCTTAGCACCGGTGTGGTCGCAGAGCAATGTGTGGTTAAGTGCCTTGCTCAAGGACACACACGCTGCCTCAGCCAAGCCTCGAACTAGCGACCTTTAAATCTTAGACGAACGCCTTAACCACTTGGCCACACGCCAACACTGGATTATATAGTGCTGCAGAGAATTATGAACTCTGCCCCAATACATCATTGACACTATCTCCTCAGCGCCGGTAGTAACTACAGGGGGTGCCTCCTCATCTATCATCAAAGATCCTGTCACCTGGGGCCAAGTTGTCTCCTCACAGCTATCATTGTGCGAAAGACACAGGAGCCTGACGTTCCACAAGTTCAAGATCAGCTATTTCCCTTCAATTATTCAGTTTTTGAGCCAATCAGCACAACAAAAATCACCAGATTTAGCAGGAAAATGCACTTTTTTTTTGTTCTAATTGCGTTCATTCTTGTATGGTCAATGTTTAATTTTCTTGTGAATGCTGATTAGATGATACTATGCTGCAGGGATGCTGCTGTGGTTCAGCTTTTCATTTCACCTGTACATACGCATACTTAAGTCTATGATAATAACCTTGACTTTGACTTCATGTTGCAGTGAAATAGATGGCTCCAAATGTCCTCTCTCAGATGCAGTGGTCCGAAGAGACCACTCATTGCTTATAATTGAATGGATTTTCAGTCTTGGCCACTGCCTAGACATAAAGCTAGTCTGTGAGAACTGGAATATGATTCAGCAGCTTCTTGTCAACAACAGAGAAAAGGAACATTTTCTCAGACCAGCTTCCCTCTGCAATCAATGCACTTTCCCTATGGAAACAAATACCCATTTAAAGCACAAGAGCTCCTCAAATGTGCATTTATTATACATGGTGATGATTTGAGCTTAATCTAGCCAATTTTTCAATTGCATGGAATTTTAAAGAATTGGCTGATTTATTTTTTTCTTTTGCTTATTAAAGTAATTTAAAACACTTATGATATTTACAGTCTGTAGTAATCATCAGTGGGAAAATTGAGAAAGTCTTTTCCACCAACATCTTCTCAGACAGCTCCAGGGCAACGTTTGGATGGGTTAGATATTTTTTCACACCCCATTAAACACACCAAGGGTGGACCAAAATCGTTTGCCTCAGAACAAGCTTCCCCTGCAATCAATGTGCTTTTCTTATGGAAAAAAATACTTATTTAAAACACGAGAGCTCCACAAGTGTGCATTTATTATGGATTGGCGATGATCTCAGTTTAATCCAGCCTACGGTGAATCTATGGAATTTGTTGCCATGGGCGGCAGTGGAGGCCAAGTCATTGCGTATATCTAAGGCAGAGATTAATATGTATCTGAGTAGCCAGGGCATCAAAGGTTATGGTGAGAAGGCGGGGGAGTGGGACTAAATAAGAGAATGGATCAGTTTATGATAAAATGGCAGAGCAGACTCGATGGGCCGAATGGCTGACTTCTGCTCCTTTGTCTTATGGTCTTATTCATCAATTGCAAGGATTTTAAAGGGTTGGGTGACTCTTATTTTGCTCATTAAGGCAGTTTAAAGCATTTATGATAGCCCGAACTAATCTTGATTGGAAAAATTGCAGGAAAGATTTTCCATCAACATTTTTTTTCGGATAACTCCAATGAAATCTTGCATACAATGTAACAAATAACCTCAAGTCTTTCACAAGATATGACTAAGACACAAATCTAGGAGTTTAGGTGAACACTGGCTTATCAAAGGGCAGTGTAGTCCAGGGAACATGGAAGGGGCAGGGAGGATTGGGATTGTGTGCCATGGAGTAGGGAATTCCAGAGCATGGTGTTCTGCAAGAGAAGATGTCGGCTTCCAGGGCTAGAGGAGAATCAAAAAGCTGGAATTGTGAGATAACCAACTTCCAAGGGGTTTAGAGGGCTGGAGGAGACTACAGAGGTGGGAAGGGTGTTGTATGGGGTTGTGGCTTATTTGCCAGTCAAAATCTGCTTCTGTCATGTTAGTTGAAGATTGGTCACTTTAAGGCTGTAGTCACCCTTTCCCATAGGTTGGCTTCATGCCATGGCACCTATTTCCAGTTCTGAGTGCAAGACGTTCACTCTCTCTTTCCTTTGTCCCCAGTGCACCCTACACAATCCGTTCAGACGCACACGTTTAACCAAATATCTGTTTGTTGAAGATTTAGTTTTGTATTTTGTGTACCTTGAGGGAACTTAAATGTTTGGCCAAATCTTTTATTGTTTGTAAATAAATGATTAATGTGCTTATTCATAGTCAGTGTTTTCTGTGTCACCCACCAAACCCATAAACCTGCTTCCACAGTACAAAAGGCTAAGGGTCTTTCTGCTAATAATTATTTCCGAGGTAAATTGGATTCAACATTGGCTTAGTGAGAGAAGTCGGAGTAGATGGTTGCCTCTCTGACTGGAAGCCTGTGACTAGTGGTGTGCCACAGCGATTTGTGCTGGTACTGTTGTTGTTAGTCATCTATGTTAATTATTTGGATGATAATTTGTGGAAGACACTAAGATTGGGGGAGTAGTGGGCAGCAAGGAAAGTTACCAAAGCTTGCAGCGGGTTATGGACTAATAGGGTGAAAAATGGCTGGTAGAGTTTAATATAGGCAAGGGTGAGAGTGTGGGACAGCAGAGGGATCTGGGAACACAGATCAATTATTCCCCGAAAGCAGCATCAGAAATAGATGGGTTTATAAAGTCCTGCCAAGGGGTCTTGGCCCGGAACATCAACTGTATTATTTTCCATAGATGCTGCCTGGCCTGCTGAGTTCCTCCAGCATTTTGTGTGCGTTGCTCGGAACTCCAGCATCTGCAAATTCTCTCTTGTTTGTGTTTGAGGTTTATAAAGAGAGTTTTTGGGGCTTTGGACTTCCTAAATCAGCGCATTAAGTACTTGAATTGGGATGTTATGTTGAAGTTACATAAGAAGTTGCTAAGACCAAATTTGGAGCATTGTGTGCAGTTCTGGTCACAAAGGTGAAAGCTGAAATATTTAAGGAGAACGTGAAGGGGAACTTTGCCACGCAGAGGGTGGTGCGTGTGTGGGACGAGCTGCTCATGGAAATGATGGATGCTGGTTTGATTGCAACATTTTGGAGAAGTTTGGATAAGGGTGCATGGACCTCTATGGTCCAGGAACAGGTCGATGAGACTAGGCAGAGTAACAGTTCAATACAGACTAGATGGGCTGAAGGGCCTGTTTCTGCTCTGTAGCACTCTAAGCTAGTTCTACTGGTTGCTGAAGCATTAATAATGATGTGCTCTGCTTTTAAGAGCAGAGGGATGGAGCACAGGCTGAGAGCTGAGAATGAAGGATGTTGGGTGGAAATGTAACTAAGCATCTACAAGAGAACCTGCAGTTAGGCCCATTGACCCATCAGGCCCATACTGGCAATCAAGTGCCAATGCACACTAATATAGTCATTTGACTTAATGTCCCAACAATTCTTTTCCCCTCCACAGATGCTGCTTAACCTGGTGGGTTCTTCCAGAAGTTTGTTTTTGATCCATGTTCTACCCTCTCCAATATCTTATGACTCTGCCCATCCACTTTAATCCCGTTTCCCAGCACTTGGGATTGAAGTACTAGTACAAATACTTCTTAAATATTGTATAAGGACCTGCCTCCAGCACCTCCTCTTATCTTCTGCATCAGGTTAACAAAAGATTAAGGCACCCATAATACTGATGAATGGAACTAAGGAGGTGTGGTTTGTATGGATTGGAATACACACAGCACTGAGGGGCAGCGGCAGACAAGCCCCCTCCAATGTGAATCCTGTTGACAAGATCCCACACTGTAGGCTGATCCAGAAGATTAAGGCTCGAGGCCTCTGAGATTGGTTAGCAATTTGGATCCAAAGTTTACTTGGAGATAGGAAGCATGGGTGTCACATGGTGTACCACAAGGACTGGTGTGAACCCTTGGTGTTTCTAATATAGACAAATGACTAGGATGAGGGCATAGAGGCTATGGTTAATAAGTATGAAGTGCCTTTGAAAACTGATGGGACCATAAATTGTAAAGAAGATTATTTAAACACAGATCAGGTGGAAAGCTGGGTAGAAGTGTGACAGAGAGAACTTATTCCAGATAATAGTGAGGTAAATCTCTTTATATACTCTACCAGAGTTTGATTGTATAAAGTAATAGCTGGGACCTTAGGCATGCTGATCTACAGAGCACCTTGGGCTGCAGGATCAAAGTTCCCCGAAAGTGTTGACACAGGGAGATAGGGCAGTGAAGAAGGCCTTTGGTATGTTTGCCCTAATAGGCCGAGGCATGGGATGTAAAGTTGCAATCATAACCATCATTGGGTAGACTGTACTTGGAGAATAGTGCACAGCTCTGGGCACCACACAAGGGAGGATGTGGTAGCAGCAGAGTGCAGAAGATACTCGCCAAAGGTTTTGCTTGGAAAGAAGGGTTTTAGCAATAAGGGAAGATTAGAAAGGTTAGCTTTGTTCTCATCGTAAGTTTTATTGTGTAGCAGTGAATTTATGTAGGGTATACAGTTACCAGCAGCACAGATGGAATAGATAGTCTTTTTTCCCAGGGAAGAGATATTTAGAACTAGAGGACATAGATTTAACGAGAGGGTGGAGACATTTAAAGGAGATCTGAAAGGTGGGTCTTCACATTGAGGGTGGTGGATAAATGGGATGAACTCCTGGACAAAGTGGCAGAGACAGACACAATCATCACATTTAAAGGCTTTTTGGACAAGTACTTGGATAGGAAAGATGTTGAGAGACTTTGCAGGCCAAATGGGATTACTGTAGACAGGCACTATGATCATTATGGATGAGGTGGGTTGAGGGCCCTTTTCTGTCCCATAAAATTGTATAATTCAATGAAACAGCAAATTCCAGAAACACCCAGAAGGTAAGCAGCATCTGTGGAGAACAAAACCAAGCTAGCAGCTTGGGTCAATGACCAGTTATCAGAACTAGGAGATGGTAGAAATGCAGAGAAAGGAAGTGTAATGTAGAATGCACTAGAGCTTTGTAATCGGTTCAGAATAGTGATCTTGTACAGTTTATCAACACTTGTGTAACTAATATTGTGTAAATAATATTAAGAAAACACTGATGTGGTGATGACTAATGTATTAAACAGCTTAATTAAAGTTTGCTTTCTAATATTGGTATTGATGTATTATTGTCACATGTACCTAGATACAGTGGAAGACTTGTCTTGCATACTGTTATGCAGATCAAATCATTACACAGTGCATTGAGGTAGAACAAGGCAAAACAATAGCAATACAGAATAAAGCGTAACAGCTCCAGAGAGAGTGCCACACAGATAAACAATAAAGAGCAGGATTATAAAGAGGTCGATCTTGAGGTCAAGTGTCCACCTTTTCATACAAGAGGTCCATTCAAGAGTTTGAAAACGGTGGGATAGCAGCTGTCTTTGAGCCCTGTGGTATGAGCTTTTAGACTTTTGTATTTTCTACCCCATGGGAGAGGGGAGAAGAGAGACTATCTAGGGTGGGTAGAGAATCTCATTATGCTGGTTGCTTTACTGAGACAGTGAGATTTATAAACCGAGCTCGTGGAGAGAAGGCTGGCTCCTGTGATGTACTGAGCTGTGTCCACAGCTCTCTGCGTTTTCTTGCAGATGTGGGCAGAGAAGTTACCTTAGCAAGCAGTTATACAAGCTGATGGATTGTTTTCTATGGGATATCGATAACGATTGGTAATGGCTGACGGGAATATGTCCAATCTCTTTAGCCTCCTGAGGAAGTAGAGATATTGGTGAGTGTTCTCGGCAATGCAGTTGGACCAGGATGGGATGCTTCACTCCATTGAAATTGAAGCTCACAACCCTCTCAACCTCACCACCATTGCACCATTGACATTGGCAGGAGTGTGTTCAGTGCCCACCCCCTCCTGAAGTCATTGTTCTTCAGCTCTTTTGTTGACACTGAGGGAAAGGTTGTCATGACACCATGTTTCCAAGATCAGTCTCTTTACTGTACTCGACTCATTGTTATTTGAGATATGGCCTGCTGCAGTGGTATCATCTGTGAACTTAAAGATAGAGCAGATTTTGACCAGTCATGAGTGTTCAGGGAGTAGAATAGGGGGCTGAGGACACACCCTCTGCATTTAGAATAATTTTGGTGGAGGTGTTGCTTCCTATCCTTACTAGTTGTGGTCTGATGGTCAAGGATCCAGTTGCAGAGGGAGGCATTGACTCCCAGGGTGCACAGTCTGGTGAGGGGTTCGCCTTGAATTATGCTATTAAAGACAGAGCTGTAGTCAATAAGCAATAGTCTTATGTAGGTGTCTTTACTGTCCAGGTGCTCCAGATGAGTGTAGGGCCAGGGAGATGGTGATTGCCATGGTTCTGTTTTGGCAGTAGGCAAAATGCAGTGGGTTGATATTGTTTGGAAAGCTGGAGCTGATGTTCAGCTCATCAAAGCATTTTGTAATAGTAGATGTCAGAGGCACAGGTTGGTAGTCATTAAGGCATGTTACCTGGGGTACTGGTTGATCATCTTCTTAAAGCAGGAAAGAACCACATCCTGCCGAAGGGTTTCGGTCCAAAATGTCGGCTGTGCGTTTTTCCATAGGTGCTGCCTGGCCTGCTGAATTCCTCCAGCATTTTGTGTGTTTTGTTTCGACTTCCAGCATCTGCAGATTTTCTCTTGTTTGTGAAGAACATCCTGTTGCACAGAATCTAAATACGCAGCCAGGGACATGATCTAATGATAACTGGTCCTAACAGTAAAACCTCCTTTTTACTGTTGCTGGTGATGTTTGAATGCCATGTTATCAATATGCTTTGGTTATTTGTAGTTGGTATAACAATTACAGTGTGATATTAACTCTGTGTGAAGCTTGCTTGGAGAAGCATTTGGGGGAATTATCTGTACCTCTAAAGGGCTACAGCAGAAGTGTAAAGTTTACTAAATATGTGGCATTATAAAAGCTATACATTTTTTCCTGTTTGCAATTAGTTAATTGAATTTTACAAATTAATCATTCCTGCTAATTTTATTTAATATGTAGCTGGCTGACTGGGGTTGCTCCCTGAAGGGGAACGGGTGCAGTCAGAATGCTGCGGAATGTACCAGACGATAATTCTATACTTTTTGGTAAGTTGTTGCACCAGCCACAGCTTTGAATGTTGACAGCCTTAGGAGCAGGAAGTGTCAGTAGCTCATTCTTCCTTAACTTACTTTCAAGAACAATACAATCCAAAACCCTTCATCTTTCCTTCCCTCCTCTTCAGCCTGCTACCTTCTTTCTCTTAATCTGTGTGTCCACCTCTCTACCTCTCCGCAATTCCAATCTACGCAGCCTCCTTCTGCCGCCGTCTCAGCTCATTTGATTCACTGTTCGACCAAGAGATGACCAGTTTAGTGGGGGCCCATCCATCACCTTCGGACGATCTCACTGAAATACATAAAATTCTTGCAAGGGTTGACAGGGAGGGTTCTTCCCCTGACAGTGCAGTCTAGAACCTGGGGCTCGCAGATTCAAAACTGGGGTGTTTTCCATATTGAACTGATCCTACACCAGAGGGGAGAGAAGCACTGAGCACATTTAAGCAGAATGGATTGAGTTTCCGATATTTATTCAGAAGATATAGGATTAGTACAGGAAAGATGCTGAGGTTATAGATCAACTGTGACCTTATTGAATGGGAGAGCAGGCAAGAGGAGGACGGAATAGCCTTCTGCTTGTGTCTACATTGCTTATTCCTGCCTTGCAATGCATGGTCAGGTGCTAAGTTCCTCATTCAATGCCCAAAGCCTAATTGATCTCCAGTCGTTTTCCTTCTCCCACCTTAAGTAGTGGTATTGTATGTTCTGTATCCCAAGTCTGATGAAAATATTCCAGAATCATGGAATTTTGGAAGAGAAATGCCATTACACCCTTTGTCTTCAGAGCCACCTCCTTCCAAACCCCAGTATGTTAGGACCTGGGTAATTAAGCCACATACAATTAATTTCTCCAGTACTGCTTTACTAATGTTACCCATTCATATACTGTAACCCATTCTGAAATCAAACCTAGGGATAATCAATAGGTGAGGTCTGCTTTATACTGATGGCTTGGCTTGTATGTGGGATGCAGGGAGAACTTGCACAATAAAATATTTAATGGATTCAGGCATAATCTTTATCATTAGTTCCATGTTTGCTTTTGGCAGTCACGAGTTAGAAATAGTTACTTATTTTGTAGTAACTCTTATCTTAGATTTGGATAATATCATGGGAGGATATTTAACGTGATTATTTCAAATTCCTCTGTCCTTAGCAGAAGTATATCTATTTATCTTGTAGGATAAGAAAGCAAATGGAGCAGAATTAATAACAATGTTCAGAATTCTTAATGGAAAAGATGCAAGGCTGTGGTGAAACAGCAGGGAATTGTGCTCAATCATGTGGTCTCGGTGAGCAGCCTTGGGCACAAAGGGCTATGTAGCTTCTTTCGATCCTGAGCAGTAGCCCCCCACCCCCCTTACCAGACAGTGATGCACTCTGTCAGAATGCTCTCCACGATACACCTGTAGAAGTATTCAAATATCTTAGGTGACAAACCAAATCTCCTCAAGCTCCTAGTGAAATATAGCCACTGTCTTGCCTTCTTTATAACTGCATCAATATGTTGGGACCAGGTTAGATCCTTAGGGATCCCTGAGGAATCTTTATTTAAAATCTCGTGATTGTTCTCGGTTTTATCCATCTGCTCAACTGATTGTCATCTGTAAATGTGCGAATTGTTTCTCAAAGCCCAAAACGCTAACATAAATTGTGAACTACTATATCCCAGCAATAATCCAGTGTAGTTCCACTGAGTGCCTCCTGCTACTGCTGGATACTCTCCGCGTATGAAGCTTACATAGGGTCTGCCAATGAATAAACAAAGACATTTTACACTGATGCAGTGAGGGCACGGGCAGTAATAATGCGATGCATACTGCATCTCAGTTCCCTGTTTGTAGGGCTCTGTATCAAGGTTACTTCATATCACATTTGGTTCTATTACAGATATTATCTAGTGCAGAACAAGGTGTCCATGTAATTTTGCTCTCTCTACACAAACTGTAGCATTAAGACAGAATAACTGCTCAGGAGGGGGTTGTTTTCTAATCCTGATCTCTGCCAGACTTCTGGTGTTGAAGTTACTGGAGTTCTTTCCACAGAAATCCATAGAATTTTTTTCAGTATGGCTAGTGGTTATCATAGTACTTACTGTGACGAAGAGTTTGACAGGTTTGTTATGAAGCTTGCCTGAGGAGTGACTTCGATCCACACCAATCTGCCTACCGTCACAACAGTTCTACAGCAGATGCTGCTTAATTGGCTCTTCACTCAGCTCTGTAAAACCTGGTCAATGGAGATAATAAGATGCTTTTTCATTGACGACAGCTTGGCATTCAATACCATCATCCCTTAATCACTGAGTTCCAAGACCTGGGCCTTGATACCTCCCTGTGCAGCCGGGTACTGGATTTCCTTTCTTGCACACCCCTGTCGGAACGGATTGGCAACAACATCACCATTTCTCTATTTAATTGTTTATTGAGATAGAGTGCAGAATAGGCCCTCCCAGCTCTTTGAGCCCCACCGCCCAGCAATCCCCTTAATTAATCCTCACCTAATCACAGACCAATTTACAATGAGCAATTAACCTAACAACCAGTATGTCTTTGGACTGTGGGAGGAAACTGGAACACAGGAACTGGAAAGAGGTCACAGGGAGAACGTGCAAACTCCTTTCAGACAGCCGCAGGTATTAAACCTGGGTTGCAGGTGCTGTAAAGCATTTTATTAACCACTGTGTTACATCCACACAAGTGCATCACAAGGCTGTGTGCTTAGCCCCCTCCTTTACTCAATTTCTACCCATGATTGTCTGGCTAAATACAAGTATAATGTCACATTTAAGTGTGCGATGACACCACTATTGTTGGGCTAGTAAAACTGTGGACGAATTGGCAAGTAGGAGCTTGCAGAGAGATTTAGGCCAGTTAGAAGAGTGGGCTGAAAGATGGCAGATGGAGGTTAATGCTGACAAATGTGTGGTGCTACATTTTGGTAGGATTAATCAAAATAGGACCTACATGGTAAATGGGAGGGCATTGAAGAATGCAGTAGAACAGAGGGATCTAGGAATAATGGTTCGTAGTTCCCTGAAGGTGGAATCTGATGTGGATAGGGTGGTGAAGAAAGCTTTTGGTATGCTGGCCTTTATAAATCAGAGCATTGAGTATAGGAGTTGGGATGTAATTTTGAAATTGTACAAGGCATTGGTAAGACCAAATTTGGAGAATTGTGTACAGTTTTGGTCACCAAATTATAGGAAAGATATCAACAAAATAGAAGAGTACAGAGAAGATTTACTAGAATGTCATCTGGGTTTCATCACCTACGTTACAGAGAAAGGTTGAACAAGTTGGGTCTTTATTCTTTGGAATGTAGAAGGTTGAGGGGGGACTTGATAGAGGTATTTAAAATTATGAGGGGGATAGATAGAGTTGACGTGGATAGGCTTTTTCCATTGAGAGTGGGGGAGATTCAAACAAGAGAACATGAGTTGAGAGTTAAAGGGCAAAAGTTTAGGGGTAACATGAGGGGGAACTTCTTTACTCAGAGACTGGTAGCTGTGTGGAATGAGCTTCCAGCAGAAGTGGTTGAGGCAGGTTCAATGTTGTCATTTAAAGTTAACTTGGATAGATATATGGACAGGAAAGGAATGGAGGGTTATGGGCTGAGGGCAGGTCAGTGGGACTAGGTGAGAGTAAGAGTTCGGCACGGACTAGAAGGGCCGAGATGGCCTGTTTCCATGCTGTAATTGTTAAATGGTTATATGGTTATATAGGAGGGGGTTGAAAATCAGGCCACAAGAGCAAGCTCTCATTCAATGTCAGCGAAATAAAGGAGCTGATCATTGACTTCTGAAGGAGGAAACCGAAGGTCCGTGAGCCAGTCCTCATCTGAGGATTAGGGTTGGACAGGGTCAGTAACTTTGAATTCCTCAGTGTTAACAATTCAGAGGATCTGTTCTAGGTGCAGCACATAAATGGTATCGCAAAAAGGGTACAACAGTACCATTTTTGTATGTTTTGCAGAATAGTAAAGAAATTCAATAGATTTTATGAAAACCATACATAAACAAAGACTGACCAATGTGCAAATAAAATAAACTAACAAAAACTAAGAACATGAGTTGTAAAAAGTCCTCGAAAGTGAGTCTGTAGGTTGTGGAATCAGTTCAGAATTGTGGAGATCTACTTTGACAAACTTCTATAGATGCACAATGGAGAGTATCCAAACTGGCTGCCTCACGGTCTGGTATAGAAACAGCGATGTCCAGGGACGGAAACGATGGTGGATACAGTCCGGTCCATCACAGGCAACGCTCTGCCCACCACTGAGCACATTTACGAGGAGCACTGCCACAAGAAAGCAGCGTCCATCATCAACAAACCCTCGCCATCCAGGCCATGCTCTCTTTTTGCTACCACCAACAGGCAGGAGGTGCAGGAGTCTTAGGTTCCACACCACCATGTTCAGGAACAGTCATTACCCTTCAGCCATAGGCTCCTGGATAACCACAATCTCTACAATTCTGAACTGAGTCCACAACCTACAGACTCACTTTCAAGGACTTTTTACAACTCATGTTCTCAGTTTTTTTAATTTGCACTTTGGTTGTTTGTCAGTCTTTGTTTATGTATGTTTTCATAAATTCTATTCTATTTCTTTATTCTCCTGTAAATGATGCAAAAATGTAGCATATGACAATGCATACTTTGATATTAAATTTGACATTGACTTTGACTTCTGCTATGCTTCTCATACTTCTATTAACTTCTATCCATTCTCTCCTCAGCCTCTGCCTCTCTTGATAATACGCTATTTTGTCCAACTTCTCCTTGCAGCCCATGCAGCATCCTGGTAAACCACTTCTGAACTCTCTCCGTAGCCCCCACATTCATCCTACAATGGGGCATCCAGAAATAAATGCAATGCTACAGGTATGGCCTAACTAGAGGTTTATAAAACAGTGGTGTAACTTCCTGACTCAACGTCAATGCCTCAACTACAAGTTAAGTGTGCCAAGTGCTGCCTTTACCATATTGTACATCCATTTTCGGGGAGCTGTGGTTTTGAACCCTAAGGATCAAGGATCCTATCATTAACTATGTACTTCCGCTTTACACTTGATTTCCAAAATGCAACATCTCAGACTTGCCTGAATTAAACTTCATCTGCCATTTCTCTGCCCATATCTGCAACTGACCAATATCCTGCAGTATTCTTTGACAATCTTCTACATTATGCATGATGCCACTGATTTCTGTGCTATCTGCAAACTTACTAACCTTCCCATCCAATTTTCATTAACGTTATTTATATATACATATTACAAACAGCACAGGTCCTAGTATGGATCCCTAGAGAACAACACTAGTCACAGACCTCCAGCCAAAATAATATCCAACAACCATTAGCCTTTATCTTCTATGGCAAGCCAATTCTGAGTGCAAATGGCCAAGTGTGCATGGATCCTACGCATATTAAATTCTGGATGAGCCAAACATGAGGGAGCATTGTCAAATGCCTAACTAAACTCCATGTAGACAGCATCCATGGCCCTCCCTTTACATCTGAAGTGTGACTTTTTAATGAATATAAAATCATAATGGCCATGGATAAAGTGAATAGTCAAGTAGCGAGAAGAGTTTAAAAGGGGATGGTTATTTCTTCAGCGGTTTGATTAGGCACGACTGCGCAAGTGCATGCACATCAGCCAGGTAGAACAGTGAGAAGAGTTTAAAAGGAGACAGCTTTATAGAGCGGGCATCAGAGGAGCAGGTGCCGGAGTAGAGGGAGACAGAGTAGGAAGGCTTTGGCTCCACGGGGTTTCGGTGAAAACAGGTCGAGGCGAGGTAGGTTGCCTGTGTAGAATAGAGACAGGAAATATGTGTGTGAGGCCGGTGTTCAGTGCTTGGTGCCAGATATGGGAGGTCCTGGAGAATCCCAGCCTCCTGGACAGCCACATCTGCACCAGGTGTGTCAAGGTGCAGCTCCTTAAGGACAGTGTTAGGGAACTGGAGATGCAACTCGATGACCTTCATCTGGTCAGAGAGAGTGAGTAGGTGACAGATAGGACCTATAGGTAAATATTCAAACCGGGGTCTCGTAAGACAGATAAGTGGGTAACAATGAAGAGAGGGAAGGGCGTGAGTCAGAGGCTAGAAAGTCCCCCCCCTTAACACTAAGTACTCCTGTTTGACTACTGTTGTGGAGGGGGGGCGGCCTACCTGGGGGAATCAACAGTGGCAACACCTCTGGCACAGAGTCTGACCCTGTGGCTCAGAAGGGTAGGGAAACGAAGAGGAAGGCAGTAGTGATAGGAGACTCTATAGTTAGGGGGTCAGACAGGCGATTCTGTGGAGGCAGGAAGAAACATGGATGGTAGTTTGCCTCTCAGGTGCCAGGGTCCGGGATGTTTCTGATCATGTCCACAATATCCTGAAGTGGGAAAGAGAACAGCCAGAGGTTGTGGTACATATCGGTACCAACGACATAGGTAGGAAAAAGGAGGAGGTCCTGAAAGCAGACTACAGGGAGGTAGGAAGGAAGTTGAGAAGCAGGACCAGAAAGGTAGTAATCTTGGGATTACTGCCTGTGCCACGCGACAGTAAGCATAGGAGTAGAAAGAGGTGGAAGCTAACTGCATGGCTGAGGGATTGGAGCAGGGGGCAGGGATTCAGATTTCTGGATCATTGGGACCTCTTTTAGGGTAGTTGTGACCTGTACAGAAAGAACAGGTTGCACTTGAATCCCAGGGGGACCAATATTCTGGTCGAGAGGTTTGCAAAGGCTATTGGGGAAAGTTTAAACTAAAATTGCTGAAGGGTGGGAACTGAACTGAAGAGACGGAGGAAGGGCCGGTTGGCTCAGAAATAGGGAAAACTTGTAGACAGTGGAAAAGGGAGGATAGGCAGGTGATAGAGAAGGGACGCGCTCAGGCTGATGGATTGAGATGTGCCTATTTTAATGTGAGGAGTATTATGAACAAAGTGGTTGAGCTTAGAGCGTGGATCAGTACTTGGAGCTATGATGTTGTGGCCATTACAGAGACCTTGATGGCTCAGGGGCAGGAATGGTTACTTCAAGTGCCAGGCTTTAGATGTTTCAGGAAGGACACGGAGGAAGGCAAGAGAGGTGGGGGCGTGGCACTGTTGATCAGAGATAGTGTCATGGCTGCAGAAAAGTAGGAAGTCATGGAGGGATTGTCTACGAAGTCTCTGTGAGTGGAAGTTAGAAACAAGAAGGGTCAATAACTCCACTGGGTGTTTTTTATAGACTACCCAATAGTAACAGGGACATTGAGGAGCAGATAAGGAGACAGATTCTAGAAAGGTGTAATAATAACAGGGTTGTTGTGGTGGGAGATTTTAATTACCCAAATATCGATTGGCTTGTCCCTAGAGTGAGGAATTTAGATGGGGTGGAGTTTGTTAAGTGTGTTCAGGAAGGTTTCTTGACATGATATGTAGCTAAGCCTACAAGAGGAGAGGCTGTACTTGATCTGGTATTGGGAAATGAATCTGGTCAGGTGTCA
The DNA here is from genome assembly GCF_030028105.1 of Mobula birostris. Lineage (NCBI taxonomy): Eukaryota > Metazoa > Chordata > Chondrichthyes > Myliobatiformes > Myliobatidae > Mobula > Mobula birostris. Next base: position 71,318,205 of record NC_092379.1, read on the forward strand.
GATCTCTCAGTGGGAGAGCATTTTGGAGATAGTGATCACAATTCTATCTCCTTTACCATAGCATTGGAGAGGGATAGCAACAGACAAGTTAGGAAAGCATTTAATTGGAGTAAGGGGAAATATGAGGCTATCAGGCAGGAATTTGGAAGCATAAATTGGAAATTGATGTTCTCAGGGAAATGTACAGAAGAAATGTGGCAAATGTTCAGGAGATATTTGAGTGGAGTTCTGCATAGGTACGTTCCAATGAGACAGGGAAAGGATGGTAGGGTACAAGAACCATGGTGTACAAAGGCTGTTGTAAATCTAGTCAAGAAGAAAAGAAGAGCTTACGAAAGGTTCAAAAAAACTAGGTAATGATAGAGATTTGGAAGATTATAAGGCTAGCAGGAAGGAGCTTAAGAATGAAATTAGGAGAGCAAGAAGGGGTTATGAGAAACCCTTGGTGAGCAGGATTAAAGAAAACCCCAAGGTATTCTACAAGTATGTGAAGAGCAAGAAGATAAGACGTGAGGGAATAGGACCAATCAAGTGTGACAGTGGAAAAGTGTGAATGGAACCGGAGGAAATAGCGGAGGTACTTAATAAATACTTTGCTTCAGTATTCACTGCGGAAAAGGATATTGGCAATTGTAGGGGTGACTTACAGCGGACTGAAAAGCTTGAGTATGTAGATATTAAGGAAAAGGATGTGCTGGAGCTTTTGGAAAGCATCAAGTTGGGTAAGTCACCAGCACCAGATGAGATGTACCCCAGGCTACTGTGGGGACAGAAGAGGTTCCAGAGGATTGGAGGGTTGAGGATGTTGTTCCCTTATTCAAGAAAGGGAGTAGAGATAACTCTAACCCAGGAAATTATAGACCAGTGAGTCTTACTTCAGTGTTTGGTAAGATGATGGAGAAGATCCTGAGAGGTAGGATTTATGAACATTTGGAGAGGCATAATATGATCAGGAATAGTCAGCATGGCTTTGTCAGCGTGCCTTATGAGCCTGGTTGAATTTTTTGAGGATGTGACTAAACACATTGATGAAGGTAGAGCTGTAGATGTAGTGTATATGGATTTCAGCAAGGCATTTTACAAGGTACCCCATGCAAGGCTTAAGGCATCCAAGGCATCCAAGTAAGGAGGCATGGAATCCAAGGGGACATCGCTTTGTGGATCTAGAACTGGCTTGCCCACAGAAGGCAAAGAGTGGTTGTAGATGGGTCATATTCTGCATGGAGGTCAGTAACCAGTGGAGTGCCTCAGGGATCTGTGCTGAGACTCCTTCTCTTCATGATTTTTATAAATGACCTGGATGAGGAAGTGGAGGGATAGGTTAGTAAATTTGCTGATAACACAAAGGTTGGGGGTGTTTTGGATAGTGTGGAGGGCTGTCAGAGGTTACAGTGGGACATCGATAGAATGCAATACTGGGCTGAGAATTGGCAGATGGAGTTCAACCCAGATAAGTGTGAGGTGGTTCATTTTGGTAAGTAAAATATGATGGCAGAATATAACATGAATGGTAAGACTCTTGGCAGTGTGGAGGATCAGAGGGATCTTGGGGTCTGAGTCCATTGGACACTCAAAGCTGCTACGCAGGTTGACTCTGTGGTTAAGAAGGCATACGGTGCATTGGCCTTCATCAACCGTGGGATTGAGTTTAGGAGCCGAGAGGTAATGTTGCAGCTATATAGGACCCCTGTCAGACCCCACTTGGAGTACTGTGCTCATTTCTGGTTCCCTCACTGCAGGAAGGGTGTGGAAACCATAGGAAGGGTATAGAGGAAGTTTACAAGGATGTGGCTGGATTGGGGAGCGTGCCTTGTGGGAATAGGTTGGGTGAACTTGATCTTTATTCCTTGGAGCGATGGAGGATGAGAGGTGACCTGATAGAGGTGTATAAAATAGTGAGAGACATTGATCGTGTGGATAGTCAGAGACTTTTTCCCAGAGCTGAAATGGCTAGCATGAGAGGGCACAGTTTTAAGGTGCTTGGAAGTAGGTACAGAGAAAATATCAGGGGTAAGTTTTTTATGCAGAGAGTGGTGTGCATGTGGAATGGGCTGCCGGTGACAATGGTGGAGGCAGATATGACAGAGTCCTTTAAGAGACTCCTGGATAGGTACATGGAGCCTAGAAAAATAGAGGGCTATGGGTAACCCTGAGTAATTTCTAAGGTAAGGACATGTTCGGCACAGCTTTGTGGGACAAAGGACCTGTATTGTGCTGTAGGTTTTCTATGTTTCTATGTTTCAAGCTCTTTTTTCCCAGGTTATGGGCATTTAAAACCATTTCAAGGTAGGTTTAAGGTGAGAGGGGAATGAATGACATTGAACCTGAGTGACAAGTTATTCACACAGTGTAGTTGGTACGGGGAGTGAGTTGCTGTGTGATGTGGTGGAGATACTGTAGGTACAATTACAACATGTAAAATACATTTAGGAGAATTTGTGTGCAAGAAAGGTTTATAGACACAAGAACTAAGTACAGGGAATGGGATGACCTCAAACGGGCTACTTAGTTGTCATGGACAAGTTGAACTGAAAGGCCAATGAGTGCATTTACGCTTTTTAAATCACTTCCTAGTCTCGGTCGTTTAAACATTACACTTCACAACATGGAAGAGGTTGACTCCACTTTTAGCATTTAGCCAGCAATGTGTTACTGTGCGGTTTCCCGATAACAAGGTTTTATGCTTCAATTTGAATTAACATGATATTGTGACTCTGATTGAAATCACTGGAGAGACACTGAAACTGGTGAGATAGAAACATTTATTCATCACTACAAGCAGGCATTATTCTGGAGGAACTCTTGGTAGAGGGTCACAAACTGTAAGGTACATCGCATTTTATTCCCTTACGATCAAAGGTTATGAGATTCAGTACAATTTCAATATTTACAATGACATTGTTTATTTCAATACTTTAGGCTGACAAATGGTTCCTTTGAGGTACTTAGCTGAAGCACAGTGTAATTGGTAAGGCATCTCTGAAGGTCCAAATGCCTTTGGGAAAAACTAATTAACACAAATATTCTAAAAACTTTTGACAACAGAGATCCAGACACCCAAAATTAATGTTGTCAGTGCTGTCTCTGAGTACACAAATATGGTATGTATACAAAAACTATTGATTTCCTATAACCTGTGACCATGTTTGATATGCTAAGTGACAACATCTGTCTGATTGGCTAGTTTGCACTCAGTTCACAATAGTGCAAATTACATGGCCACGTTGGCGGGTTCAATGCAAGTCAATTAACATTAACCCATTGTCTTGTTTGGTTCTTACATATGCAATCTCTTAGTCTGTGAATTATTCACATAAATTCAGAATACTCCCTAACATACCCTCCTCCTGGCCCCTAGACAGGAATCTGTCCCAGGAAGGCTAACCTTTAAGGAGGATCTGATTAAGTGAGGCAAGGGAAATGTCCTTCACTTTGGATCCCTTCCCCAATTACTAACCTATGTTTACCATAAGACCATAAGACAAAGGAGCAGAAGTCAGCCATTCGGCCCATCGAGTCTGCTCTGCCATTTTATCATGAGCTGATCCATTCTCCCATTTAGTCCCACTCCCCCGCCTTCTCACCATAACCTTTGATGCCCTGGCTACTCAGATACCTATCAATCTCTGCCTTAAATACACCCAATGACTTGGCCTCCACTGCCGCCCATAGCAACAAATTCCACAGATTCACCTGCACCTACATGATCTAAGATCCCTATCTGGCCATCTATAAGACTACAGAGATGGCAATAAAACATTGCAGAAATTTGATCGCATCCTATTCATCCCGTCAACCTCTGATAGCCAAAACTATGAGTAGTGGTTGTCCGGAGTTAGTCTGTGGGCAGGGTTACAGCAAGGTGACTGTTTTGGGTTCATACACAACAGTTCACATTCGATGCCCTGACAAAAGATTATCAGAGTGACCTTGACAGTCAGTCATTTTGATCGATTGACAGGAAGGTTTGGGGCGAACTCTATCCACATTGCTGTAAGGATCTCGCCCCAATGGCCCTCATTCCTGGACTGTCCGTTTGATCACTGTCCCGACCACTGAAAGGGCCAGCTTACAGTATTTGCATTTACTCCCCATTCAGCTGAGTTACCTCCCTTCCAATTCATTCTTATTTTTTCTCTCTCTCTCTCTCTCTCCCTCCCTCTCTCTCTCCCTCCCTCTCTCGCTCCCCCTTCCCCTCTCTCTCTCTCTCTCTCTCCTCTCTCTCTCCCTCTCTCTCTCTTCCCCCTCTCCCCCTCTCTCTCTTCCCCTCTCCCTCTCTCTCTTCCCCCTCTCCCTCTCCCTCTCTCTCTTCCCCCCTCTCCCTCTCTCTCTCTTCCCCCTCTCCCTCTCTCTCTCTCTCTTCCCCCTCCCTCTCTCTCTCTCCCTCTTCCCCACCTCCCTCTCTCTCTCTCTCTCTTCTCCCCTCTCTCTCTCTCTCTCTTCCCCTCTCCCTCTCTCCTTTTCTCTCTCTTCCCCCTCTCCCTCTCTCTCTCTCTTCCCCCATCTCTCTCTCTTCCCCCCTCTCCCTCTCTCTCTCTCTTCCCCCTCCCTCTCTCTCTCTCTCTTCCCCCTCTCCCTCTCTCTCTCTTCCCCCTCTCCCTCTCTCTCTCTCTCTTCCCCCTTCTCCCTCTCTCTCTCCCCCCTCTCCCTCCGTCTCTCTCTCTCTCTCTTTCCCCTTTCCCTCCCTCTCTCTCTCTCTTCCCCCTCCCTCTCTCTCTTTTCCCCCTCTCCCTCTCTCTCTCTCTCTTCCCCCCTGTCCCCCTCTCTCTCTTCCCCCTCTCCCTCTCTCTCTCTTCCCCCTTTCCCTCTCTCTCTCTCTTCCTCCCTCTCTCTCTCCTCTCCCCCTCTCTCTCTCTTCCCCCTCTCCCTCTCTCTCTCTCTCTCTTCCCCCTCTCCCCTTCTCTCTCTCTCTTCCCCCTCTCCCTGTCTCTCTCTTCCCCCCTCTCTTCCCCCTCTCTCTCCCTCTCTCTCTTCCCCCCTCTCCCTCTCCCTCTCTCTCTTCCCCCCCCTCTCTCTCTCTCTTTCCCCCTCTCCCCTCCCTCCCTCCCTCCCTCTCTACCACCCCCCGTGGGTGGCTGGGATCATTGGGGATCTGAGCCTGTCATTGCCTGGTCACTATGGATTCCGTTCTGACAGGCAGCACTGGTATAACCTCTCCTGTTTGTGTGTACTTGTCAACTTCCTGGTCCATCACTTCTGAATTTACAATCAGCAGTTATTCCCATGGCTGCTACCCAGTGAGAACCCACCTGCTGGGCCTTGTCCCATTTACCTCTCAGTCTGCCCAGATCCCTGACCGAGCCATTCTTGTTTTGTTTTAATTGTTCAGCCACATCTCTCCTTTAATCTGTCTGGCTCTATTTGTATACTGAATCACTGTTCCCTGTGTTCATACTTTTCCTTCTGTAGCTCTATTTGTGCTCTATGTGATTCCAGACTCTCTGTTCATCTTGCAAATATATATTTCATAGAGTAGAATGACTGCTGCTTTATCTCCCTTCCTCTTTGATTGGCTTTCTACCACTGCCAATGTCCTTCTTTGATTGGCTTCACTGCTGCCAATGCTCCTCTTTGACTGGCTTTTCCACCACTGCCAATGCTCCTCTGCGCTCCAGGTCTTAGCCCACTCAGCTTTGTCCATTCCCTGTTCAACCTTCTCAAGTTTATAGAGCATAAACTCTATGAGTTCGCCCCTCTTCATAATAGAACTCATGAAGTTGCTGTAGAAAGTAAAAAATTTCTGCTCCATCACCCATCTTAGGCTTTGGTTCTCAGATTTTCCCACACATAGTCAGACACACACAAACAATTCCTTAACCAGCAACACACACAAAATGCTGGTGAACGCAGCAGGCTAGGCAGCATCTCTAGGAAGAGGTACAGTCGACTTTTCAGGCTGAGACCCTTCGTCAGGACCAACTGAAAGAAGAGTTAGTAAGAGATTTGAAAGTGGGAGGAGGAGAGGGAGATCCAAAATGATAGGAGAAGACAGGAGGGGGAGGGATGGAGCCAAGAGCTGGACAGGTGATAGGCAAAAGGGATATGAGAGGAGCATGGGACAGGACGCCCAGGGAGAAGGAAAAGGGGGAGGGGGGAAAACCCAGAGGATGAGCAAGGGGTATAGTGAGGAGGACAGAGGGAGAAAAAGGAAAGAGAGAAAAAGAATGTGTGTATATAAATAAATAACGGATGGGGTACGAGGGGGAGGTGGGGCATTAGCGGAAGTTTGAGAAGTCAATGTTCATGCCATCAGGTTGGAAGCTTACCCAGACGGAATATAAGATGTTGTTCCTCCAACCCGATGTGGGCTTCTATATATTGGCGAGACCTGACGCAGACTGGGAGATCGTTTCGCTGAACACCTACGCTCTGTCCGCAAGAGAAAGCAGGATCTCCCAGTGGCCACACATTTTAATTCCACATCCCATTCCCATTCTGACATGTCTATCCACGGCCTCCTCTACTGTAAAGATGAAGCCACACTCCGGGCCGGGATGACTGCCGAGGTAAACCGTCGAGGAAACTGTCAGGGATTCAGATGGAGAGGGGAAGGGAACAGTCCAGCCTCAGGGTAATGGCAAAGACAGTCTGACTTACGCAACGGAGGCAAGGACAGGAAGGGACAGATCCAACCGCGGGGTAACGGCAAGGACGGCCTGACTTACTCCATGGAGGCAAGGACAGGAAGGGAGCTCCATCCGGGGTGGCTCTGAGTCTCAGGGCAGCCAGCAACCTTGGTGGACTACGGAAACAGCTGAATTCATATCTAGATTGGAATGGCAGACAGCCACTCAGCTGGCCCTGGAAACGGCCAAATCCATACCATGATGACTGCTCCGACTACAAACAACAAGGCTCCATGAAGCGGTGGTCCCCCAACTAGATCTAGCGATCACGAGTGGCTACTCTATCCTTCCACCAGCAGGTTGCTCTGAGGGGATACTGACAAGACAAACCAGCACCCACGCTTGATCCCAGGGCCATTTATATTCCCAGTCCCAAGACGAGCATCAGGTACCTATGATTAAGGCCAAATGAAACAAGGGAAAGCCGAAAGACCTGGAGTCTGGGGTCCACTGACCAGACTGTGAACCAGAACGTGGACTTCACGGTCCGGACCATGACAAGATCAGCCATGATCTTATTGACTGGCGAATCAGGCTCGACAGGCCAGATCGCTGACTCCTGCTTCTATTTCTTATGTTCTTATTAAGTTAATGGAACACACACAATGCTGGAGGAACTCAGCAGGCCAGGCAGCATCTATGGGAAAGAGAAAACAGTCAATGTTTTGGGCTGAGACCCTTTATCAGCAAGGTCCTGATGAAGGGTCTTGGCCCAAAACATCAACTGTTTACTCATTTCCATAGATGGTGCCTAACCTGCTGAGTTCCTCCAGCATTGTGTGTGTGTGTGTGTGTTGCTTTGGATTTCCAGCATCTGCAGATTTTCTTGTATTCGTGTACCCGAAATTAATGTTGTCAGGGCTGCCTCCAAGTACAGTAATATGGTAAGTACACAGAGACTATGATTTGCCTGTACCTGTGACCATGTTTGATATGCTAAGTGACAGCATCCGTCTGGTCTACCAGCTTGCCCTCAAGTCACAATGGTGGAAATAACTTGGCCATGCTGCCTGGTTTGATGCAAGCCAATTAACACAAACCCATTGTTTTAACGTCTGGCTCTTGCATAAACAATCTCTTAGTCTGTGGCGCAGTTTAACTTCAATTTGTTGCTTGCAATTTACAATGAGAACTGAAGGCTAATTGCGTGCATCCTGAACCTATTTACATTTGCAAAAAGAACTGAAGACTGCTTCTTGTTTGAATTAATATCTGTTATAGTCACATAACTCCGGAATGCTCCATAACACAAGGACCTTTTAAATATTAAATTATTTAAATATCAGCATGTAGTTAATTAATTCTAATCTCTTGTTTTGAAATTAGCATGCAAATTATACACAGAACTGAACTGTTATGTATTTTGTCTCTCAGTATATTTGAAGCATCCTCCATCCTGCCCCTTCCCTGTGTCATTGATGTCGAGGTGTGGGGAAGGGCAGTCTCTTTCCCGTCCTCGGTCTCCTTGAGCACCGTCCACCTATTCCTCTCCATGTTTGGGTTGCCCTCACTGTCTTATTCTACAACACATTTGGCTTCTGAATCTGCTCATTACACTGAATGCTCTCAGTTATTTTTTCCAGGGCCCTTCACGGACGTCTGACCTGACTTTGGCTCATCAGTTGCCTTCTCCTTGATATTACAGACATCTGTGTCTGGAGTTTTACCCCATGTGTGCCAGGCTAAAGGTTGAGAGAGCAATAAACTGAACTGCTGGAAGGACTCAGCAGATCAGGCCAGGCAGTGCCTGTAAAGGGAAATGGGAAGCGGACATTTTATACTGATAGAAAGTCAGGGGAAATTTACAACAATAAAGGCCTGAAGTTTGAGGAAGAAGCTTCCTTTCCTACTGAGGTGTGGGATCTTTGAATATTTTCATTGAGGAATTGTATTGATGATTATGGAAACTGGGTAGGTAAAGATCATATCAGCTGTGATCAGACGAGTAATGTTTTGGGCCAGTTCTGAGGGCAGGCTCTCAGCCCAAAATGTTAACTCTGTTTCTCCCTCCACAGATGTTGCCTGACTTTCCGAGTAGTTTCAGCTTTCTCTCTCTGTTTCAGAATTCTGCCAGTTGTAGTATTTTAATTTTACCTTGATATGACTTAACAGGCTCATTCTTCCTTCGCTGAACACGTTGAAGCAGGGCTTGGTTTGGGTAACAGGGAGGTCACCCTGGCTGGGACTGGGATGCAGAGAACTGATGTGTGGGCATCATGTATGAGGTAAATCAGACACTTGGATGAGGAGAATTTTCTTCTCACTGAAGTGAAAACACTTTGATATCCACAATCTGTAGATAAAGCAGTCTGAGATTTTGCATTCTGAAATATTTTATTCATGTTTTGGCTGCAGTCCCAACAGTGGAGGTTGACTGGTTGGCAGGAAAATGCATCATTCAAAAGGAAGATAATGATGCTAAGGAAATATTCAAACAAGGCGATAAGAATTTATATGCATGATTTACTTTTATGACATTGACAATGAAAATCAGGCTGCTTATTTTTAAAGCCTAGGTCTTGACAGACAGATTTCAAGCACTTTGCGCAGTATAGTTTTGTGGTCCTGAGGACAGCTTGGTCCACATACCCAGGCAAGAGTCAGATTTATAATCTACACAGCTCACTTCTTTGTCTTCCTTGCCCTTTCACCTCTTGTAACAACTACAATAAGAAGACTTAATGCTGAAAGTATTCCTTAGAGGTATGTTGTGTAAGAACAGGACAGTGAGCAATGCCCCACCCCACCCCCAGAACAGGTCAATCAAACAAGTGGTTCCAGGTTACCTTGGTAATGGGGTATTAAAATGTCATGAGGAATAAGCCTGAGCTTTGGGTGGTTTTAATGCCATAGAAGGAGTTAAAGTTAAGAGCAAGAGTTAATTATTTGTTTCAACATTTATGTTTAGACCTGTTGAATTTTGTTCAGTGGTAACCCAGGGAGCTTGGTGAATGATTTAACAGTGACAATTCTAAAGTTTGTTGAGGACTGTAGTATAAGTATTCCATCTTCTGCCCCAATTTATCTGCTCTGAACTTCACCTATTCTTTAAGTAAGAAGTTCAGTGGGATCTAGCTATTCTGGTGCATGAAGCAGAGGAAGAAAGGCAGGTCCAACAAGTCATTGAGGAAAATAGAATTACATTGTGAAGGGGTTGGAGTTTAAGAATAGGGTGGCTTTGTTGCAGTGTTGGTGAAGCCACTCCCGGAATATTGTGCACAGTTTTGGCCACCTTGCCTGAAAAAAAGAATCAAGTGGTTTTAAGGCAGTTCAAAGGAGATTCTCAAAGGATATTTCATGGGATAATAAGACTGTCTTATTAAAAGCGTTTGTCTCTGTAATCCTTGGGGCTGAAAAACATGAAGAGTGATCTCATTCAGGTAGAGAAGATTCTAAGGGAGCTCGATAAAGAAGATGTTGAGATGTGTCCACTAGTGGGAGGGTCATGAACAAGGGACATAGTTACAGGATAAGGGGACAGAAATTTAAAACTGAGGAGTGTAGAAACTTTCTTTTTTGTTCACTTAACGGATATGGTTGAGACAGCAATAAAATTACCCATCGCTAGTTGCCCTTGAGAAGGTGGTGGTGATCTGCCTTCTTCAACTCCTGCCGCTCATGATGTGTGGCTACACCCACAGTGCTGGCATGCAGAGAGCTTCATGAACTTATCCCAGTGCCAGTGAAGGAGCAGTGAGACATTTCCAAGTCAGGACGGTGTCTGCTTTACAGGGCAACTGCCAGGTGAAGGATTTCCAAGCACTTCCTGTCCTTGTCCTTCTAGCTGGTAGATGTTGCGGGTTTGGAGGGTGCTGTCTAGCCAGTAGATGTTGTGGGTTTGGAGTGTGCTGTCTAGCCGGTAGATGTTGTGGGTTTGGAGTGGGCTGTCTAGCCGGTAGATGTTGCGGGTTTGGAGGGTGCTGTCTAGCCAGTAGATGTTGTGGGTTTGGAGTGTGCTGTTTAGCCAGTAGATGTTGTGGGTTTGGAGTGTGCTGTCTAGATGGTAGATGTTGCGGGTTTGGAGGGTGCTGTCTAGCCGGTAGATGTTGCGGGTTTGGAGCGTGCTGTCTAGCCGGTAGATGTTGCGGGTTTGGAGCGTGCTGTCTAGACGGTAGATGTTGCGGGTTTGGAGGGTGCTGTCTAGACGGTAGATGTTGCGAGTTTGGAATGCGCTGTCTAGCCGGTAGATGTTGCGGGTTTGGAGGGTGCTGTCTAGCCGGTAGATGTTGCGGGTTTGGAACGTGTTGTCTAGCCGGTAGATGTTTTTGGTTTGGAGCGTGCTGTCTAGCCGGTAGATGTTGCGGGTTTGGAGCGTGCTGTCTAGCCGGTAGATGTTGCGAGTTTGGAGCGTGCTGTCTAGCCGGTAGATGTTGCGGGTTTGGAGCGTGCTGTCTAGCCGGTAGATGTTGCGGGTTTGGAGGGTGCTGTCTGGACGGTAGATGTTGCGAGTTTGGAATGTGCTGTCTAGCCGGTAGATGTTGCGGGTTTGGAGGGTGCTGTCTAGCCGGTAGATGTTGCGGGTTTGGAGCGTGTTGTCTAGCCGGTAGATGTTTTTGGTTTGGAGCGTGCTGTCTAGCCGGTAGATGTTGCGGGTTTGGAGCGTGCTGTCTAGCCGGTAGATGTTGCGAGTTTGGAGCGTGCTGTCTAGCCGGTAGATGTTGCGGGTTTGGAGCGTGCTGTCTAGCCGGTAGATGTTGCGGGTTTGGAGTGCGCTGTCTAGCCGGTAGATGTTGCGGGTTTGGAGCGCGCTGTCTAGCCGGTAGATGTTGTGGGTTTGGAGTGGGCTGTCTAGCCGGTAGATGTTGCGGGTTTGGAACGTGCTGTCTAGCCGGTAGATGTTGCGGGTTTGGAGCGTGCTGTCTAGCCGGTAGATGTTGCGGGTTTGGAGCGTGCTGTCTAGCTGGTAGATGTTGCGGGTTTGGAGCGCGCTGTCTAGCTGGTAGATGTTGCGGGTTTGGAAGGCGCTGTCTAGCCGGTAGATGTTGTGGGTTTGGAGCATGCTGTCTAGCCGGTAGATGTTGCGGGTTTGGAGCGTGCTGTCTAGACGGTAGATGTTGCGGGTTTGGAGTGTGCTGTCTAGCCGGTAGATGTTGTGGGTTTGGAGTGTGCTGTCTAGACGGTAGATGTTGCGGGTTTGGAGCGTGCTGTCTAGACGGTAGATGTTGCGGGTTTGGAGGGTGTTGTCTAGTCGGTAGATGTTGTGGGTTTGGAGGGTGCTGTCTAGACGATAGATGTTGTGGGTTTGGAATGTGCTGTCTAGCTGGTAGATGTTGCGAGTTTGGAGTGTGCTGTCTAGCTGGTAGATGTTGCGGGTTTGGAGTGCGCTGTCTAGATGGTAGATGTTGCGGGTTTGGAGCGTGCTGTCTAGCCAGTAGATGTTGCGGGTTTGGAGGGTGCTGTCTAGCCGGTAGATGTTGCGGGTTTGGAGGGTGCTATCTAGACGATAGATGTTGTGGGTTTGGAGTGTGCTGTCTAGCTGGTAGATGTTGCGGGTTTGGAGTGTGCTGTCTAAGGAGTTTTGATGAGTTGTTGTGGTACGTCATGGAGACGGTACTAACTTACTGCTACTGCATGTGGAGAGAGTGAAGGGTTGTGGAAGCTGCCCATAAAGTGGCTGCTTTTTGCTGGATGGTATAGTGTATTCCATCAAACCCCTGTACAAAGTGGGTAGATTTGGGGGAGCTGGGAAGTGAGTTACATGCTACAGGGTTTCTAGCCTCTGAACTGCAATTACTCCAGAGGATGGAGCCCTCTTCGAGTCTCTGGAATTATCTGTCCCCGGGAGTGATGGAGGCTGGACACTTAGATACATTTAAAAAGGAGGAAGATAAACATTTGAAAGATTGAGGAGTTGAGTGTTACAAAAACCATAGAAACCACAGAAAAACCACAGAAACAGGCTTTTTGGCCCTTCTTGGCTGTGCCGAACCATTTTCTGCCTAGTCTCACTGACCTGCACACGGACCATATCCCTCCATACACCTCCCATCCATGTATCTGTCCAATTTATTCTCAAATGTTAAAAAGGAACCTGCATTTACAACCTTGTCTGGCAGCTCATTCCATACTCCCACCACTCTCTGTGTGAAGAAGTTCCCCCTAATGTTCCCTTTAAACTTTTCCCCCCTCACCCTAAACCCATGTCCTCTGGTTTTTTCTCCCCTTGCCTCAGAGGAAAAAGTCTGCTTGCATTCACTCTATCTATACCCATCATAATTTTATATACCTCTATCAAATCTTCCCCTCATTCTTCTACACTCCAGGGAATGAAGTCCTAATCTTTTCAACCTTTCTCTGTAACTGAGTTTCTCAAGTCCCGGCAACATCCTTGTAAACCTTCTCTGCACTCTTTCAACCTTATTTATATCCTTCCTGTAATTTGGTGACCAAAACTGAACACAATACTCCAGATTCGGCCTCACTAATGCCTTATACAACCTCATCATAACATTTCAGCTTTTATACTCAATACTTTGATTAATAAAGGCCAATGTACCAAAAGCTCTCTTTACAACCCTATCTACCTGTGACGCCACTTTTAGGGAATTTTGTATCTGTATTCCCAGATCCCTCTGTTCTACTGTACTCCTCAGTGCCTTACCCTTAACCCTGTATGTTCTACCTTGGTTTGTCCTTCCAGCGTGCAATACCTCACACTTGTCTGTATTAAACTCCATCTGCCATTTTTCAGCCCATTTTTCCAGCTGATCCAAGTTCCTCTGCAGGCTCTGAAAACCTTCCTCACTGTCTACCACACCTCCAATTTTTGTATCATCAGCAAATTTGCTGATCCAATTTACTACATTATCATCCAGATCATTGATATAGATGACAAATAACAATGGACCCAGCACTGATCCCTGTGGCACACCACTAGTCACAGGCCTCCACTCAGAGAAGCAATTCTCTACTACCACGCTCTGGCTTCTTCCATTGAGCCAATGTCCAATCCAATTTACCACCTCTCCATGTATACCTAGTGACTGAATTTTCCTAACTATCCTCCCATGCGGGACCTTGTCAAAGGCCTTACTGAAGTCCATGTAGACAATATCCACTGCCTTTCCTTCATTCACTTTCCTTGTAACCTCCTCGGAAAACTGCAATAGATTGGTCAAACATGACCTACCACGCACAAAGCCATTTTGACTCTCCCTAATAAGTCCCTGTCTATCCAAATACTTGTAGATCCTGTCTCTTAGTACTCCCTCCAATAACTTACCTACTACCGACGTTAAACTTACCAGCCTATAATTTCCCGGATTACTTTTCGATCCTTTTTTAAATAACGGAGCAACATGAGCCACCCTCCAATCCTCCGGCACCTCATCTGTAGACAGCGACATTTTAAATATTTCTGCCAGGGCCCCTGCAATTTCAACACTCGTCTCCTTCAAGGTCCGAGGGAACACCCTGTCAGGTCCCAGGGATTTATCCACTTTAATTTTCCTCAAGACAGCAAGCACCTCCTCCTTTTCAATCTGTACGGTTTCCATGATCTCACTACTTGTTTCCCTTAATTCCATAGATTTCATGCCAGTTTCCTCAGAAAATACAGGCCCAAAAAACCTATTAAGATCTCCCCCATTTCCTTTGGTTCCGCACAAAGCCGACCACTCAGATCTTCAAGAGGACCAATTTTATCCCTTACAATCCTTTTGCTCTTAATATACCTGTAAAAGCTCTTTGGATTATCCTTCACTTTGACTGCCAAGGCAACCTCATGTCTTCTTTTAGCCCTCCTGGTTTCTTTCTTAAGTATTTTATTGCACTCCTTATACTCCTCAAGCACCTTATTTACTCCCTGCTTCCTATACGTGTCATACAATTCCCTCTTCTTCTTTATCAGAGTTGCAATATCCCTTGAGAACCAAGGTTTCTTATTCCTATTCACTTTGCCTTTAATCCTGACAGGAATATACAAACTCTGCACTCTCAAAATTTCTCCTTTGAAGGCTTCCCACCTACCGATCACATCTTTGCCAGAGAACAACCTGTCCCAATCCACGCTTTTTAGATCCTTTCTCATTTCTTCAAATTTGGCCTTCTTCCAATTCAGAACCTCAACCCTAGGACCAGATCTATCCTTGTCCATCATCAAGTTGAAACTAATGGTGTTTTGATCACTGGAACCAAAGTGCTCCCCTACACAGACTTCCGTCACTTGTCCTAACACGTTTCCTAACAGGAGATCCAATATTGCATCCCCTCTAGTTGGTCTCTCTATATATTGATTTAGAAAACTTTCCTGAACATATCTTACAAACTCTAAACCATCTAGACCCCAGCAGTATGAGAGTCCCAATCAATATATGGAAAATTAAAATCCCCTACCACCATAACTTTATGGTTCCTGCAGTTGCCTGCTATCTCTCTGCAGATTTGCTCTTCCAATTCTCGTTGACTATTGGGTGGTCTGTAATACAATCCCACTAATGTGGCCATACCTTTCCTGTTTCTCAGCTCCACCCATAAGGACTCAGTAGACAAGCCCTCTAATCCGTCCTGCCTGAGCACTGCTGTAATATTTTCCCTAACAAGCAATGCTACTCCCCCACCTTTCATTCCTCTGCCTCGATCACATCTGAAACATCGGAACCCTGGAATATTAAGCTGCCAGTCCTGCCCCTCCTGTAGCCAAGTTTCACTAATTGCTATAACGTCATAACATTATAACGTTATGGGTAAATGATACATAAGAAGATTTGAGGCCAACATGATCATATTGAAGAGTTGAGGCCGACATGATCATATTGAACGGTGGACAGGGTTGAGGGGGTGAGCAGCCTAATCCTGCTCCTATTTCCTTCTGATATGGTGGAACCACTCACCCATACTTTAATTCCTTCAAATCTAACCATCCCAAAATGCTCCCACTATCTTCCAGCAATGTCTGTTATTCCAAATCTGCTAATTCTTGGAATGATGGTCAAACAGCATGGAAATGGGCCAATCATCAGCCACCCATTTCAATTAGCCTACCCTAATCTCATTTTATTCTCTCTCCACATTCTCACCAGCTCCTCCCTCTCTCCCACCCCCGCCCCCACCCAGAGTCTGTCATTCCTCAGGATCTACCACTACCCAGGTCTCTGGATGGCGCGGTGACAGACTGCTTACTTGCTTACTCGATGTTGGCAGCTGATTATACTTTGATTTTATATTTGCTAATCTTGCACTTAATCTCACCAGAGACTTTCTTCGCTTCCCTTGTATCCTCTTTCCATTGATCTGATCCTCTTCTGATATTCGGATTCCTCCAACTCTGTTTTCCTGCACTTCTCACAACTCGATCACTCCACCCCTGGCAGTTTGGATTTTCCTTACACGGTGCCTCAGATCTAGAATGCCTTCCATGAACTTCTGTTAGTCTACTACTTCTGTCTTTCTGTAAAATGTTGTACACTATTGACCAAGCTTGTGTACACCAGCTCTGACACACAAAGAGAAATCGGCTCATTTATCTGTCTACTCTCTAAAGCTTAGAAGAAGGTATCTCAAAGGATTGCCCAAAAATTCTAACAGTAATTTTACAACACTTAGGAATCATGGTGCAGTTTAAATCATAACTTGTCTGTTTTTTAAATTCTGTTCCTCTAGATATGAACTCAATGTATTATTCACCAACTTCACATGTACTGATTTCTGTATTGCTTCTCTAAGCATAATCTCTGAGCAATTCTTCCCAAATAGCAAAATATATTACCTCAGTCACATTACTCTGCAATTGATGCACCCACTTTGTCTGTCTGGACGCACGTTGGCAATGTTGGAACCCAAGTGCTGAGGAAAGGCAGCATCCAATGTAAAGACAATGACCAGAGTTTATTTGTAAGAATCCAACAGAACATTGGTGGCTTGACCGAGCAACACAGTGAGACGTAACCTTTTCAAAACTAGGACCTTGTGATTAGTGTTAATAAGGCATCCACTTAAATAATGCTAGTAACACAGAATCCGCAAGCCTATCAAAATAAACTTAACAAACTTAAACAGAAAGCACCAGGAGCCTAGATTACAAAGGGCAAGTCGTTCAAGAAAAACACGAGGAGCTCCAAAATGATTAACGACACTCAATAAACAACAATTAACCAGTTCAGGTTCTCTTAAAAACCTTGGAGCCCAACAAGCTCTGGCTCCTTGCACAGGCCCAAAGAGCTCATTACATTGTCAGTTTGTTATTATTTTCATTTCTCACCTTTGTAGGTATTAACATACCTCCAAATTTGACATCACTCACAAATTAAGTTTTGCATTTGCCCGGGATATCTCTAAGGCAGAAGTAGGTAGGTGACATGAAGGAGTGAAAATTCCTGCAGCTAGATGCAAATGTGAGTGTGCAGTCAGTTCAGCCATAACCTTATTAAGTAATGAACAAATTATTACTTTCTGAAGATGCTAGAGGTCTTGAGAAACACACACAAAATGCCGGAGACACCCGTGAAGTCAGACAACATTTATGGAGGGGAATAAACAGCCGATATTTCGGCTTGAGACTCTTCATCCGGCTCTGAAGAAGGATCTTGGCCTGAAATGTCGACTACCTACTGCCCTCCATAGATACTGCCTGATGTGAGCTCTTCCAGCATTTTATGCATGTTGCGCAAAAAAAATTGTTGCAGGCTTACACTTGTTCCTAATTTGTGCATTTGTATGTTCATAAGCTAAAGTGGGAACCTGCTTCTGGTGACTTTTATTTACACTACATTTTAATTTATCCGTGATTTCTCATTACTTTGTGGTACTGATACTCAAGTTTGATCTTTCTTCCATGAAACCCATTACACTTTTGATTTGTAAATGGTTTTCTCTTCACTCTTCAATTAAATGTTCTGTTATCTTTCCTCCAAAGGGTGAGAAAATGCATGAAGTCCAATGGCTTCACCACTGGCTGATTGAAAATGTGTCAGGTGGCAGTAATAATGAAGAAGTAATATTCAAGAAATAAATGTACACAGATTTGCACAACAGAGTGTGGGAGGAGGGAAGGTTACCAAGTGCATGGAAAGAAGCAGTAGTAATTCCAATAAGGAAGCCTGGCAAGGATCTGTCAAAACCCACTAGCTACAGACCAATTGCATTAACATCAAGTATATGTAAGATAATGGAAAGGATGATAACAGAAAGGTTATCATATGAGCTTGAGAAAAGGGGAATGCTGGCAAGTTATCAGAGTGGTTTTAGAAAGGGAAGGAATTCCATGGACTCAGTGATTATGTTAGACACTGAAACAAGGAAGGCCCAGGCAAATAGAGAGTCAGTAGTGGCAGTGTTCTTTGACATTGAAAAAGCCTATGATATGATGTGGAAGGAAGGATTATTAATTAAACTGCACAAGATGGGGGTTGGTGGGAGAGTTTTTAATTGGATTAAAGATTTTTTGTTTGGTAGAAAAATTCAAGTTCGGATTGGATCAGAATTATCAAAACAGTACATAGTGGAAAATGGCACACCTCAAGGTCGTGTGATTAGCTCGTTACTTTTCATCATTATGATCAATGATGTCTTCACAAAGGTACCAGTGTATATAGGTAGGTCACTGTTTGCGGATGATGGGGCCTTGTGGAAAAGAGGCAGGAACATGGACCATATAATCAGGAAACTACAAGAAGCAATTGATGAAGTGGTGGAGTGGGGTTATGATTGGGGATGTAGATTTTCAGTAGACAAAACTCAATCTTTTTTTTTTACCAGGAAAAGGGTTGAGGTAGGGAAGAAGTTAAGGATGTATGGGGTTGAATTAGAAAGGGTTGCATCATTTAAATTTCTGGGAGTTATATTTGATTCACGATTAACATGGGCAGACCATATCAGGAAAGTTGAGGAGAAATGTAAAAAAGTAATAAATGTGATGAGATGTTTGACTGGTAGGGAATGGGGAGCAAGTTGTTCAGCTTTGAAGAGAATGTATGTGGCTTTAGTAAGATCTGTATTGGATTATGGAAATATAGTATATGGATCAGCAGCTAGGTCTCTTATAAGGAAACTGGATGTGATTCAGGCTCAGGCCTTGAGAGTGTGCAGTGGGGCTTTTAAAATGTCACCAGTGTCAGCCCTACAGGTAGAAATGGGAATAATGCCTTTGGAACTAAGAAGGATGCAACTGATGGCAAACTACTGGGCTAACTTGCAGGGGCACAATGATTCTCAGCCTACTAAAGGAGTGTTGCAGGAGCGCTGGGAAAATGGGAGGTTTCAGAGGGATACCTTTAGTCGGGTAGGGAATGATATCGCAAAAGAATGTGAAGTATTTGATCTGAGGATAAGTCCTTCAGTAGTTTATCCGGTTGTAGCTCCATGGAAGCTTGTATGGCCTGACATAGACTGGCATTTGTTAGAGGTAAAAAGGAAAGAAAGATATAAAACAGATTTGGTAAATGCATTTAACTGTCATGTGATGGAAAAGTATAGTGATTATACTCACATTTATTAGGATGGTGCGAAGGAACCTGCAACAGGAGTGACAGGGTTTGAGGTGGTTATACTAGCAAAAGAAATTGGAATCAGCAGAAGAACATCTAATAAGTTACGGGTGTTTACAGTGGAGATGCTGGCAGTGTTGGTTGCGTTGCAATGGGTGCAGAAAGCCAGACAAGCCAAAGCATTGATATGTTCAGATTCATCCTCAGTTCTAGCAAGTTTAAGGTCTTTTCACACAGACAGTAGGCAAGATGTACTTTATGAAGTCCTTCAGTTAGTTACAAGAATTGCAAATCAGGGAGGTCAGGTAAAATTTCTATGGGTTCCAGCACATGTAGGGGTGAAGGGGAATGAGAGGGTGGATGAGTTGGCAAAGAGGGCATTAAAGAAAGAAAATGTGGAAATGCACATTAGTATCAGTAAAGCAGAGGTTAAGTGTGTAATCTGGGAAAAAGTCAACCAATGTGGCAAGAAAGATGGGACAGAGAGGGGAAAGGGAGGCATTAATATCAAATACAAAAGAGTGTTGCAGTTACTAGGGTAGGTAATGGAAACAGAAGAGAGGAAATTGTGTGGACTAGGTTAAGGCTGGGGCATTGTACATTAAACAAAACACTGAAAATGATAGGGAAACACCAGACAGGATTGTGTGAGGAATGTCAGGAAGAGGAGTCAGTAGAACATGTAGTTTTGTGTTGCAGGAAGTATGGGAAACAGAGAGAGATGGTGAGAAATAAATTAAGGGAGTTGGGGATGCAGGAATTCACATTAAAAGGGTTGCTGGGCATGGGTGAGAGAGCACAAGTCCGGGTATTTTTAGCGTTTTTAAGGGGTACAGGGGTTTTTTATAGAATATGACGAATGAACAGGAATAGGATACTAGGATGGTCAAAGATGGGAGGGTGCAGTGTAGGTTTGTGTGTGTGTGTGCGCGTGTGTGTGTGATTGGGTGAAGGGATTTAGAGTGTATGTCTAGTGCACATTCTGGAGCAGAGGGTGGCGGTAATGCACCATTAAGCTGGATGCCAACCGCCGTAAAACAAGATACAGACAGACAGACTTGCACAATATCTTCCTGGGTGCCAACCCTCGCAAACACAAATATTACAGCAATAAATCTTCTCAAACACAGATTCGTTACTGAATATTAGGCCGAAATATTTTAGTAGATAATATTAGATTTCTATTTAACCATTCACCTTTTGTTCCTTTTTAAAGCTTTTCTTATTCTGAAATGGAAACTGAAATTACTGTAAATGTTCAGGAGGTCAGTCAGTGTCAATGGAGAATAAACAGTCAATTTTTCAGGTTGAGGACCCTTCCGCTGAGAACAGAGATAAATAAAAAGCGACGGTTATTTTGATCATCAGACTGTCAGCCCCATTAATGAATGTACAAAGTAGACAACATCTATAGAGACTGGTGTCAGCATCCCACAATGCACAGCCTTAAGCAACCAGGGCAAAGGTAGTGCAAAGTTAAACACTGAGCGTTAGGCATTAGCGTCTGCTGAACAGTCAGAGCTGCCAGCTGCCAGTTCCCCTCGTTCAACCTTCATACCAGTGTTCAGATGAGGATGAGCTCCTGTTCACCCATACACACAGATGGAGGCAGGCTCACAGTTCAGCAATGTCTCCGCTCCAGGATTCCCCATCTTTGTTGTTGGCTTGCTGCAGGTCATTTGACCCTGCCCCGGATTACTGAAACCCTCAGTTTGTTTCATTTCTCTAACTCTGGGTGCCAGCATCACCCAAATGTTCATCCCTCCAAGGACCTGCACAGCAGAACTCCTTCACTCAAACTCACCACCTCTTTTGAGGTCAAAAGCCTCAACTGATCTGGGTGTTTACCCTTCCTCACAATCCTCATCCTGATGAGTCCCAGTCTTTGTCTGGCTAATTCCTGGGCTTACATGCCTTAGTTCGTGAAGGATGTTGCATAGTTTTGCAGTGTGCCCTACAATTTAACCCTCAATGGGGTTAATAGCACAGACCGCCTTCACGCCTGATGTTCAATCCATTTGCTTTCTTGTGAAATGGTGATACCCCTGAAAGAATCTGAAACTGTTGGAGGAACTCAGTGAGTCAGGCAGCATCTGTGGATGGAAATGGAAAGTCGATATTTCTCGTCCGGATGAAGGGTCTGCGCCCGAGTGGTTAATTGTCAATTTATCTTCATGTATTCTGCATCTTGGAGATCCCCCAGGAGTTTTTTTTTATTTCTTTGTAAACATTGACTTGAACTGGGTGGCTCTGTGTGAAGTTCTGTCTTCAGATGTAAACTCTGAGTGTGAATGAAGGAGGGCAAAGGGAATGGTAATATCGGAGCTGACTTGCTGGCAGCAAACAAAACTATAAATTACTGTATTAATCACTCTTTTTCTTGCATACGATATCTGCAATCAATAGCCTGTAACTTCTCTTTAGAAGTTGAGCTTTTGAACCACCTGTACAACTTGGCATATTTGAAGCGTGAACTGAAGTCTCGAGGGTACTGGACAGTTGCAGTGTGGTGTAGACAGACTGCATCGAGGCAGTGGGGCTCTGGGCCTGACAGCAAGGAATGGCCATTGATTGAGTGGATTTGGAGATGATTTGATGAGGCAGAACTGAGGCAAGAGGAGGTGAGGCAGAGTCGAGGTGGCTCTGGCCCAAGAATGAGGAAAGACCCGTGGTTTGACTGATCTTTGTGCCGCACTGAAATGGAAAGGTCGTACACAGGTTGAATCAAGGTGGTGGGGCCTGGGCCCAAGAGCGTGTCAAAGAGACAGAGCCTGGGCCTGAAAGTGAGCTATGATGTAAGCTTTGGACAATTTAAGCAACGAACCAGATTGAAAAGGTCAGGGTGTCAGGGCTGGTGAGAGACGGGCCAGTTCAGCCTGCTGCTCCACAAGGTTTACTCGTCTCTGTGCTGAACTAGGACTTTGGCCTGCAACTAACGGGCTTAAGAATTGGCTGTACTGATTGGTTTAGTGGCTGTGAACCCACTTTTGTAAACTTCAGTTCTGAATATTAATTGCTTACTTTTATTGTTTGCACAATTTGTTGCCTTTTTCCCTGCACATTGGGTGTTTGACGGTCTATTTTTAATGGGTTTCTTTGTTTTGTGACTGCCTGTAAGGAGACAAATTTCAGGGCTGTATAATGTATACATACTTCGATAATAAATATACTTCCAACTTTGAACAGACAGCAGGTGCTGGCGTCACTGGGGAAGGCTTTGTATTGAGTTGCTGTTTGTGAGGAGCAAGATAGTCAGCCTTCAATTTGGTTTCCATGGAAACTGTAGGCCTAACTATCACTGGGCTGCAGAATTAAGCCAAGTCCTGTGAAAGAGTTGGAAATTGATTTCTATTGTTGATCTTGAACATTGAATGGATGAATTGTTCTGTTACTGGTGACACGAGCTGAAAAAAGGCTTTCATCAGCATGTTTCACACCTTCTGACGTTCACAAATGCTCAGAAAAAGTGCTGTCTAATTCCAGGAAATGCAGGAGGCAATTTGTGAGCAGCAAGATTCTATGGAGAGCAATGTGATAAGGAGCGGTTAGGAGAATTTAAATTGAAGCGTTTATTGGGCAGAGCTCTCTTGCTCCCCAACAATACAATGGGACCTATACTTTTGATTGGCAGGACAGACAAAAGATAGTGCTGAAAGTTACATCTCTATTAATCCCACAAAACCTTAGCAGTGCACATCCTCAGACTTCCACTGTTGACAGTGCAGCTTCCTTCAGGATGCCTCTAACACAGTGGATCTCTCAGTGCAGCCCGTTCCAGTCTGCACTGCTCCCTGGGACCTGTCCTTCCACAGCACTGACCATCACAGCTCTTCAATGGTTCTGTTTAATGGTCTCTGAGGTGATTGGGAAATGCTGCTGGTGTGAGTAATTCCAATGAATGTTGCATCCTGCAGCCACCGTGCACTGGTGGGGGACAGCGGGAATTTGTGGACAATGAAGTAGCATTCTTCTGGCTGGTTGGAGCTAAGAGTAGAAAGTGGTTTGTCACGCTCCTTACGTGCTAGTAGATGGCAAAAAGTCCTTGGTGTCAGGAAATCTGCTCTTATAGTCACGGTGTTATTGAGAGAGGTCTGGTTGAACTTGTCGTCAATGGTGATGCCCAGGACAATGATGGTGGCAGTACATTCTGATCATTAAAGAGAGGTGACCAGATTCTGCTTTGTGTAGTTGGACAATGCATGGCATCGTGAAGTTAATATTCTCAGTGTTACTGAATGTCATGCAATCATATGACAACTGCATATTGGACCTTATGACAGAAGGAAGGGCATTGAGGAAGCAGCTGAAGATGGTTGGAACTCGAATACTGCCTTGAGGAACTCCTGCCGTGATGCTGTGGAGTTGAGTGATCCTGGTGAAATCTGAGCATGGGTGAGCACAATACAGGAAAGTACATTCTGTACCATTGGTAACACTACTTTCACAGCTCTGAATGCTTTACAGAGGAGTATGACTTTACAAATTAGAAGACAGGAGGTGAGAAGGAAACCAGAGTGGGAAATGGAAACATGAAAGAAGGGAGAGGTGGGAGTGTTTTGCCTGTGCACAACTACATACCAATTGAATAAAAGCCATTCCCATTCCGACGTGTCGATCCATACCCTCCTCTACTGTTACAATGAAGCCACTCTCAGGTTGGAGGAGCAACACCTCATATTCCGTTCTGAACGTCAATGTCCCTAACTTCCAGTGATTTCTTGCCCCTCCCCTTTCCCCCTTTTGCCATTTCCTATACCCTCCCACCTCTTTTCTTCTTCTCTCCTGCTCATCGAACGGCGGGAGGAGAAGATGGTGGCGCGACGCAACTCGCAGCGGCCACTCCGGTGATGATGTCTGTTATCTGTCAAGTAGGATGCCGTACACAATCCTGATTTGATGGAGACAGACGTGAGAGCATGGAGGAACATCTGGTGAAACTTCTGAAATGCCTGCTTCGCTGCTGCTGCTACTGTGCAGTCCAGAATCTCCAGAGGGGAAGGCCCTGAGTCCTCGGCTTTGCTTGTTGCTCGGCAGCCAGGGCGGGGTCGAAGCGCTCGGCAGAGGATGGTGCTCGGAGAAGCTATGTTGGAGGGCTGGTCAGAGGCTCAAAGTTTTCGGATGGACTCAGAGTCCACTACGGTCGGGTGCTTCTGATAATGCTGTATCAGAAAGTTTGCGGCGCGTGGAGGTTCATGGCAGGGAGAGTTTCTCCCTTCTGCCGCCTGCATGAAATGATGAGCCTATCGGGACTTTGAGACTTTTTTTTTTACTGTGCCCATGGTCTGCTTTTTATCAAATTACGGTATTGCTTTGCACTGTTGTAACGATATGTTACAATTATGTGGTTTTGTCCGTTTTAGTCTTGTTCTGTCTTGTGTTTCTGTGATATCATACTGGAGGAACATTGTATCATTTTTTAATGCATGCATTTCTAAATGACAATAAACGAGGACTGAGTGTCCTCATAATCTAATCTAATCTAATCTAATCATCTCCCTCTGGAGTCCCTCCTCCTTCCACGATCCTTCTTCTTCAGTCCTTCACCTTTTCCACCTATCATCTCCCAACCTCTTATTTCACCTCCCCTTTTAACTCGTTCACCTGGTTTCACCTATCACCTGGCAGCATGTAATCCTTTACTCACTTCCCCCCCATCTTCTTATTCTGGTTCATTGACATAAAGCATAGACTTACCTACTTACTTACTTACTGCCTGTTACACCCCTGGCGTTTAGCACAGCAATGAAGGTCCTCCATTTCCAGTGGTGTTTAGCGCTTCCTTCATCGGTTCTCACAACTGTCGGTCATGTATGTCCCAGGTGGAGACTCAGCAATGGCATCACATTCAGATGCAGATAGATTCTTCATTGCTGCTTCCATAGCAGTTGTGTTTAACCACTCAGGGTTGTTAGTCCTGAGCTGAACCCCGGGACCTGGAGGACTGGTGGACCACTCTTAGCCTGTCCTCTACCCTTTGACCTGTTTGGCATGGGTGACCTTACCAAGAGCCAAAGCATCAAGCCCTGACTCCAGCCAACAGCTCCCTGGCTCGCTGAGGCACGCAAGCCCCCAAAGCTAACAACAAGGTTGTGATCCCGTTGGAGGACAGAATGTTATAGCACAGTATATCACATGATGTTGTGCAGACCTTTTAACCTATAAGACCAATTTAACCATTCCCTCCAACATAGCCCTATATTTTCTACCATCTATGTGCCAATCTAAGAGTTTCTCTACCACCATGCCTGGCAAGGCATCCAACGCACCCACCACTCTGTGTAAAGAACTTACTTCTGACATCATCTCTATACTTTTCTCTAATTATTTTAAAATTATAGAACATGTAACATAGAACAATACATCACAAGAACAGGCCCTTCAGCCCACAATGTTGTGCTGAACCAATTAAATTAGTTATCAAATGGCCAACTGAACTAATTCTTTCTGGCGACTCAATGTCCATCTCCTTCCATTTTCCTCACATTCACGTGTCCATCTAAATGTCTCTTAAAAGTCCCTAATGTTTCTGCCTCTACCACTTCCCCTGGCAATGCATTCTAGTCACCCACCACTCTGTGTAAAAAGCTGCCCCTCACACCTCCTTTGAAATTACCCCCCCTCCACCTGAAATGCATGCCCTCTGGTATTAAAAGTTTCAACCCTGGGAAAAAGGTACTGCCTGTTACTCTGTCTATGCCTTTTATAATCTTATAAACCTCGATCAGATCTCACCTCAGCCTCTGCCGCTCCAGAGATAACAAGTTTGTCAAACTCTTGCTATGGCCAGTACCCTCTAATCCAGGCAACGCCCTGGTAAACCTCTTCTGTACTCAAAGTTCAAAGTAACTTTATTATCAAAGTAGGTATACGTCACCATGTACAACCCTGAGATTTATTTTCTTGTGGGCACTCACAGTAAATATAAGAAACACAATAGAATCAATGAAAGACCTAACCCAAAAAGATGGAAAAATAACTAACGTGCAAAGGACAACAGACTGTGCAAATACAAAAGGAAATAATAATAATATTAATAATAATAAGTAAACAAGCAAATAAATAAATAAATAAATAAAATCAAGAACATGAGGTGAAGAGTTCTTGAAAGTGAGTCCATAGGCTGTGGGAACAGTTCATTGATGGGGTAAATGTAGTTGAGTGAAGTTATCCCCTCTGGTTCAGGAGCCTGATTGTTGAGGAATAATAACTGTTCCTGAACCTTGTGGTGTGGGTCCTGAGGCTACTGTACCTTCTTGATGGCAGCAGTGGGAAGAGAGCATGACCTGAGTGCTGGGGGTCCCTGATGATGGATACTGCTTTCCTACGACAAAGCTCTGTGTAGATGTGCTCAGTGGGGCGGGGGTGAGAAGGGTTTTACCTGTGATGGACTGGGCGGCATTCACTACTTTTTGAAAGATTGTTCATTAAAGGACATTGGTGTTTCCATATCAGGCTGTGACACACCCAGTCAATATACTCTTGATGACACATCTATAGAAGTTTGTCAAAGTTATAGATGCCATGCTGAATCTTAAGAATTTTCCAAAGAAGCAGAGTTGCTGCTTTCTTTGTAATTGCACTCATGTGCTGGGCCCAGGACAAGTCCTCTGAAATGATAACATTAAGTAAGTTAAGGTTGCTGACCCTCTCCACCTCTGATACCCCAATGAGGACTGGCTCATGGACCTCCAATTTCCTCCTTCTGAAGTCAATAATCTTCTCTTTGGTCTTGCTGATGTTGAGTAAGAGGTTGCTATTGTGGCACCACACAGTTTACTATAAGATGCAGCCCCAGGAAGACCATTGTTCTGAGCTGCATTTTAAATTTATTTTACAATCCACATTCAGATCTGAAGACTGGTTGCTATTGAAATTAATATTTGCTACATTCCATAACTCCAGAATACACCCTAACAGTCCCTCCTGGACAAAAATAAATTTTTTCTATGAAAGACCAAACGCAACAGAGGATCCAATTTAACAGAGCAGAAGAAATGTGCCCAATTACCTATCATATTGCTATGTGTATCTACATCTACACTATCATCCCTAATGGCTACCCACAAGACTGAAAACAGAGATTGTTCCAGAAAATTGACCAACTGCCTTTAAAACACAGCTTTGTCATTGATATGCCTGTCGCCTCCTTCCCTGCTGGCTGATTTCAGTTTATTCACGATTTTTTCCTCACCCCTCCATTATCTGATAGCTAAAACTCAGCAGTGGCTGTCAGTGGTTACTCTCTGGTCAGGGACACCAGCATAGTAAATGTATCAGGCTCACAGGCAACTGTTTACACTCCATATCATGACAAAATATTGCCAGAATCTTGTAAACTTGCCTCTCAGACCCTCTTATCGATGTTCAGGAGGGGTTGGGGTGGTATCTATTTGAATATCTGCAAGGACCTCACCCCAGTGGCACCCCCTTCTGGACTGTCCATTCGATCGCTGGCCCAACCACTGAAAGGGCCCACTCAGCCTCCATTCTGACTGGGGTGACTGCCTTTAGATGCTGTGTATAATTTCTTCTCTTTCTCAGTCTGCCATTCCATTGAAGTTGTGGAACCTGATGTCTCTGCTGTAACTCAGATCCCTCCCCATCTATCTTCCACAATATCTTCTCTATTTTGAGTTATACAACTAATCATCTACCTTCAGCAACCAGCCTTCACTACAGTTACCGTTGCCCTTTAATGCACTATCACAGCTTGCTGTCATGGTCTCGCAGGGTTTTCTCCGGTTGAGTTTGCTTTGGGTCTGTGTCCATCAGCTCTGGTCAGGTCTCGTGCAGCCAACTGGTGTTCATCACTTGGTTCTCTGCAATGACACTGTCACCGGGAGCACTCGATCTCTTGCTCCATCTGTGAGGGTGACAAGAAGGTGGGTCATTCGGTTTAACCCGAGTCCTGTGCTTCCACTGGCTGACTCACTGGGACTGTTCACCAACACAGGCGTCATTCATCCGGAGCACCACCTGTGGTTCCATCCACCTGGGAGTAAAACCGGCTCCCTTACCATGACTTGGTCACCTGGCTGTGGGGGGACTACCTTCTCTCTCTCTGCTTTGCAATATGTCGCTGCTGTTTTCTCGATCTCTCAATGTGTTACCTTGGTTACAGTTGTCCTTCACAAGGGTAGATCAGATAATGATAATGATGACTCCATGTCCACTGACATTTCACATTGCCAGCCCCCTAATGTACCTCCGTGGATGACCACCACTGGTAATAGAGGCTGCCTTCAGCTGTTTGTCTGACCTCACCAGCTCTACACTCTGGTCAGCAGTCAAATCGGAAAGAGAGGGTGCCACCGTGATTTTTGCCTGCTTTGGTGAGTGATTCTCACACCTTCCTCTCCTTTCAGGGCACTGCCTCCAGTCATGGCTAGGATGATCCCACTGCATCCCCATGACCACGTGGAATATCATGGAGTAGGACGATCCCACCCCATCCCCATGACCACGTGGAATATCATGGAGTAGGACAATCCCACTGCATCTGACCACGTGGAATATCATGGAGTAGGACGATCCCACTGCATCCCCATGACCACGTGAGTTTCCTTCGCGTGCTCCGGTTTCCTCCCGCAGACATACCAGTTAGTAGGTTCATTGGTCATTACAAATTGTCCCCTGATTAGGTTTGGATTAAATTGTGGGATTGATGGGCAACACAGCTCAAAGTGCCAGAAGGGCCTATCCCACATTGTTTTACAATAAACACAAGAAAATAAAAAACAAAACTCCCTGGTGAGCTGAGCTCAGGGCTTCCTTCGGCATTTTTCAGGAAGACTGGGCCATCCCTCTGTGCATTATCCATCTCTGTATACTCCTCATACGCTCAATATTTACGTTCTGCATAATTCATGGCTGCCTCGTCAACTCTCTAAACCAGAGCCATTATTGTTCCCCGGTTACTCTCACTTTTTTCCAGTCACTTCCCCTATAAAGAAACGATATTTCTCTTCGCTGCTGGCATTCCTGGTAGTTGTCCAGTTCCATCCCGCACTCCTTGGGCCATACTGTCCCACAAATTCCTCAGGAACTTTGCTTTTACCAACACATGTATATCTTTGGGATGCATCTGATGAAGTTGAATCACTTATTTGAGCTTGCATCAGGATTCTGCAATTCCACAGGCGACCTTAATGAAGGGCAGCTCTGACAAAATGCTCTGCTTCTCCCTAGGAGTGAAGGGCTTATGGATGGTTCTAATCAAGGTCAAAGGATGGCTTGGATTGTTAGGGTTCTCAACCTGACATTGCCTGATCTCAATCGGTGCCATCCCAATGGATATATCTGGGTATAACCTCTTCTTCAAATATCTCCATGCTAATTCCCACACTACGCAAAATATAAATGATGGATAAAAATTAAACAGTATGTACTTAAAACCACAGAGTGTGTATTCTGTAATCTTCTATCTAGGTGCATCTGAACTTGTAATGTCTGTTGTATTCCTTTGCATTTAAAAGCTTTTGCTGCAAGGTTACAGACCTATTCCTAAAACACACTCGCAATGTATCTGCTAATATACAGTCCCCTGAATGAGTAGACACACACCCCATAGTTATTCCGAATGGTCAGTAACCATCCTTTGCAACTGGTGGCCATGTCTCAACAAATTACACAAAATGTCTCGACATTTACATAAACACATATGCATGCAAACACACTATACTACTTTTATATTGGCCATTTCAGCTCTCCACTGCGTTCGCAATGCTTCATGATCTCGTGGTTACTAACGTGAATCAATCCAAGTGTGAATATTAATCTGAATAAATACGACCCACTAAAGGTTGATGGGCTACGCTGTTGTGAGCATTTATACTTGTGCGTTGGTGGCTGCATTGCTCTGCAATTCACTGCCAAAACGCTAGCTGGCGGTGGGGTTTCTATGCCACGGTGTTGAGTTTCTTCATGTTGAAACTCAACACGAAGAAACTCAAACTTCAAACAATGGCGACTGAAACTGAAGGAGGGTGAATTTTCTGTGCTTGTCTGGCCACTGAGGGACATGGATGAGGAAATGCATTTCAAATATTTTCAGATGTCGACAGGTAGATTTAATGATTTGGTTCATCGTCTCCAACCATTTATTTCGCAACAGTTCAGGCACAGTATACTCAGAGACTGGCAATCACCATTCGAGTTTTAGCTTCAGGTGGAAGTCAACAGGCTGTAGCAGCTAGCTACAAACTGGCGTCAAGCACAGGGTCCTCCATAATTTCGGAGGTCTGTAAAGCTTTATGGAAAGCATTGCAGCCAGAGTTCCTTCCCTGCCCTTCAGTCGCCCAATGTGAAGCTACTGCAGCGAAGGAGGAAATGCGATGCTACCAAGCGGACCAATCACAGTTGTTGCGGTCTGTGTCACCGTGACATGTAGTTACATTTTTGGGGAGGTGCGCATCAGGCTACGGGGTAGGGTACGGTGTAGGGTACGTGGCTACGCTGTACCTATCGTGTCAATTTGACGTGCAAGTATAAATTGGCCTTTAGATTGCTGAGGGTGCTGGCCACACAATGGGATATGAACATATCCGGATGATCCCCAAATATCAAGACTGTGAAAGAAATCACCAGCGAGACACAGCTGAGTCATAATCTGAAATTGACTCTAAAAAGCAGCTCCAGGAAGACCATTGTTCCGAACTGCATTTTAAATCAATGTACAATCCGCATTCAGATCTGAACACTGGTTGCTGTTGAAATTAATACTTGCTATATTGCATATCTCCAGAATATGTCCTAACAGGGGCTAAGCACAGAGCCTTGAACTGATGGAGACTGTGGAGGAGAGGCTGCTGCCATTCTGAACTGACCGGGTTCTGCAACTGAGGACGTCATCCAGCACCTTGAGTGTGTTGCTTAGAGAAGTACAAATTGCATTCAATAAATTTCAGCCATTTGTTAAGAATTGTGAGCATTGTGTTAAAGATTTTTTTAAGATATTGAGCCTCAGAAACTGGTTCAACATGTTAAATTCTTCAATAAGAATTCACAGGAAGATGTTCAAGATTGGCAATAGTAATGTGTTTATTTGACTTGCACTGATGCCAACAGGCAATTTGATGAGAATCCTTGGTATTTAACTGCATTTGTTTGTCAGACTCGAAGAGGGAGCTCTGCTGGGATAAGAACCCATGTCATCCCTTTGAACCTATCAAAAGTATTAGATGAGCCTCTGGATGTTGCATAGCTGAATTTTCACAGATCTTCTATGTTCAAAGCTTTTGAAGAAAGAACCAGTGAGTCTCTCAGCTCCTAACTTCTACCCAATTTTCAGCTTATCTACCCTCTATCAGTTGGAAATTACAGCACTGATTTAAGATTACATTTAGTGGTGGAACCGTGACCACTCTCTAGCTGTTAAAACATTCATCCCTCTGCTCTGTTCTTTTGACACACTCAAATGATATACTTAATATTAGGACTTATCTGTGGTGAATCCAACAAATGTCTTTGGTTTGTCAAAAAATAACTTGTTTCGAGCCCTTGATGCACAAAGGCTCTTGAGGATTTGCAGCCGTTGGATTCAAGAGATCAAATAAAATGCAATAGGCACCAGGATGAATAATAGAAGAGGCTTTGCAAAAATAACTTCAGAGAGGCAAAAGGAAGAGCAAAATAATACTCATGTTTAGGCACTGCCTCTCACCGACTAACATGGCCCTAAGAGCTCTAAATACAAGGAAATAATTTTGGGAATTGTTACAAGATGAGAAATGCAACAGCCAATTCCCACGCAGGCAGATCATGGCTAGATTATGGAATAACAGATGAGGGCTTCTAAAATCTTCTTCAGAAACATCTCATTCAACGGTGCAACATTCCCTCAATGTTGCTTTGAGATTCGGAGCTCAAACCTGGACTTCACAGAGAATGGTTGGACCTTGTGGTGTGTTCTACACTATAGGGATTTAAAAGTATGATTATGAAGACACGTAGTCCTATTTTATTGTCATTTACTAATGCATGCATTGAGAAATGATACATTATTTCCTCCGGTGTGATATCACAAAACACAGGACAAACCAAGACTGAAAAAACTGACAAAACCACATAATTATAACGTATAGTTACAAACGGTGTAACAATACCATAACTTGATGAAGAAGTCCATGAGCACAGTAAAGTTCAAAGTTTCTCAAATGTCCCACGTCTCACACAGACGGAAGAAGGAAGAAAAACTTTCCATGCCATGCCGACCACAATCCGACTCAGAGTCATCGGAAAACTTCAAGCTCTGATCAGCTCTCCGACACCGAGTACTGAGCGCCATCTCTGTCCGAATGATTCGACCTCCTTCTCAGTCGCCAAAAGCAGGCAAGGCCGGGGATTTTGAGGCCTACCCTCCGAAAGATTCCCGACCACACAGTAACGACAGCAGCGAATGGGCGTTTCAGAAATTTCTCTAGATGTTCCTCTGTGCTTTCACATCCATTCACCGTCAAATCAGAATTGTCCACGGCCACTATTTAACAGATACAATGTCATTTTTCACCGGAGAGCTACACACACGCAGGCGCGCCGCCATCTTCTCCTCCCGCCTCAAGTAGGTACACATTTCATTGAAAATGCCTTCGAAAGTTGGGAGGGCGGTGAAGGAGATATTTGGCAGGCTGGCCATTGTCAATCAATGTAGTAGTTGGGATATTTTGTTGCAGTTGTCCAAGGTGTTGTTGAGGCTGCACTTGGGCTATTGTGTACAATTTTGGTATCCTTTTATCGGAAAAACACCATTAAGAATAAAAGAGAGAAAATATTTATGAGAATGGAGCCTAGGAGTCAAGAGCCTGAGTTACAGGGAGAGAGTAGGCAGGCTAGATTTTATCCATTGGAGTGCTAGAGACTGAAGGTGACATAAAGAATGAAATCACAGTGGGAACATATAGGGTGAATGTATGTAATCACATATAATCGTTTTCCTAGGGAAAGGAAATTAAAAGCTAGAGAGCATAGTTTTAAAGTGAGAGGGGAAAGATTTAAGGGGTCCTCAGGGCAACTTGCTTACCCTAAGGATGGAAAGAGCAGTGTGAGGAAGTGGTTGAAGTAGATACAATAGCACCATCTAAAAGATAGTGGGGCCAGTTTGTGGATGGGAAAGGTTTATAGGGATATGGACCTAGTGTGGTAAAATGGAACTGGCATGGACAAGGTGGGGAAAAGCCTTGTTTCCCATATTGAGTCTGAATCTGGAGTGGCACTGGGACCCACACTTTACTAATTCTGATCCATAGCGTACCTCGAAGTCACAAAATGTTGTCCCTACTGAGGCTGAACAATATCACCTTGTATAGGCTTCACACTTAAATGTGCTGCTCCGATTCCTACACTTTCCAAGCACTCACAGAACAATGTACATGGAGTGGGAGCAAGTCCGGAGAACTTTCTGTCTCATGTCATGTGAAGGCCTGGGGTTGTTCAACAGCTCTCTGTGCAGTTTGGAGGGGTTTAACTCCTCAAGGTGTTTGTCTTCATCACCTTTGCTCTGTTTGGAGAATCTGTAGATGACAGAATCTGCAGCAACATAAATTATTGGAAGAACTCAATAGTCTGGAAGCATTTATAGTATGAAAGGAAATTGACAGTCGACATTTCTGGTCCATCTGTCTTGAACTATGGAGAGTTCTTCCAGAATTTTATCTTGCTCAGGAAACTCTTGTTCAGAGGGTTAGGAAATGCATAGATCAAAGAAAAAACTCTACAGCATAGTTCAGGTTATTTAGCCAACAATGTTGCACCAATCTTTCAACCTAATCTAAGATCAACCTAACCCTTCCCTTCCACATAACCCACCATTTTCTTTCATCCATACTAGGTGGACCTTTTGGACAGTAAAGGCTGTAAGCTTAGGATGTCCTGCCCCATTCCTGCCTACCACCTTCCATTCACTCAATGCTACAGAGTCCACAGTGCCCATGACTCAAGATTTCAGAATCCATCTGCTCACCAACAACATTCAACAGGGAAAGAAATATAACATGGAATTGCGCAGACCTACTGATCTATGGCACCATTCAGAATCTCAGCTGGACAGGATTTATGAGCATCTGGAGAAGCACAGCCTGATTAGGAATGGCTTGGATTTGTGAGGGGCAGGACTTGTTTCACAAATGTGAACAATGTTTTTGAGGAAGTGACAAAGCAAAGTGATGAGGGTGTGTGGGGGGGGATGGTAAGTGCATGGAGTACACTTGTCAGGGATAGAGTCTCTTACATAGGCACATTGATAAAAGAAAATGGAGGGTTTTCTGTGAGGGAAGAGTTATATTCATCGTAGAAAAGTTTAAAAGTTCGTTGGAGCAAAGGGACTGTACTGTCCTGTACTTTTCCATGTTTTGCGTTCTATATCTGATCGTGTGCATACTGCAACTTTGACACTTGGAGCTTTCCCTGCTCTGAGTCAGAATTGTTGCTGTGAGAGTTCACTTCTCTTCTGAAAGATGCAGCTGTCCTACAGCATCGTACCAAAATACGGGCTCCGTGTTTGAGCCTTTGAAGTGGACACTGATGATGTGGACACATAAAGATAGCACCACATGCTATGGGTCTAGTGCTGCAAGGCTGACCTCTGGAAACAGTGTGACAGCATTTCCAGCTGGTTTATTGGAGGGAAATTGGTAAAAGTCTAATCAGCAGCTTTGTAACCACTGTATGAATCACCTTGTCTCCCTTGTCCCATGTGTTCAATCAGAAAATACAAATCAGAGCATGGGCACACAATCTCTTCCTCCATTCCTTAGGCAAGGGTGGGGTAGATAAAGTGGAATTTGAGCAAAAATGAGGTTAGGCACCTTCCACGCAGAGAAGTTCAGTCAGTTAGAGGTGGCATGAAAGAGAAAAGAAATGTAGGTGGTAGCAGCAGAGCTCACCAAACCCAGCAGCTGGGTAAGTGTAGGTCCAAATGGTTGGAGCTTATCTCAGGGGGCTTGCAGCAATGAAATGAGGACAGGTTCCACCTTTGTTGAGTAATGATGGAGGTCCATGCCCATGCCCAAGGTGTTTAGTTCAGAGGAGGTGCGAGGTTTACCTGCTAAGGGAAGGGATGAATATCATCTGGTTACATTATGCTCAATTTCACTATGCTCATAGTTCAGCTATAGATAAAAAATATGTTGTGATTAATCAAAATTCTTAGTCCAAGTGAAGATCAACTATAGAAGACAAATGAAAGCACAGGTCAATGGAACATGTGGCGAAGATCCTCCAAAATTTTGGCAGAAGTCAAAATGCTATGTAAGGAAAGCACATTGCAATAATATTTCCTTGAGATCAAATATTGATAGAAGGTTTGAAAAAAGTATTAAAAATATTGAAATGATTTGATGCCAATGTTGAAATTAATTCCAACTGTGTGAGATTTAATAGTCAGGGCTGTGCTGCTGAGGAGTGAAATCATTCTCACACAAAGAGTTGTAAAAGTTTGGAATACTCACTGGTAAATAGGTTGCAAATATTGGAGAGTATTGCAGGTTCTCAAGGCCGATATGGATGGCATTCTGTTGGTTCAGGATGTTCTGTGATGTAGAGCTGAAGGGGAGTGCAGATTAGCCATGAGCTGATAGAATAGGCTTGATGGATTGTTTAACAGACTCAAGGGAGTAACATCCCTTTTCTTGCTCCAGAATCGACAGGCTGTTTACTTTATGCACTTTCAACAGGATAATCCACTTGCAACAGATGGGAAAATCCAATAAACTATGCATAATAATGAAGAGAAAATAACTTTAAAGCAGATATCAGCAGAAATTTAACCACAGCTGCAGAGAAGCAAGGTGTTTAAAGTGACAGGATCACTTGCATGTGATCTACCTCTCTGTCTGTTTCTCTCTCTCTATACCTCTCTTTCTACCTGACTCTCCAACTCGCTATCTCTTCTTCCCTTTTTCTCTCTCTACCTCCACTTCTGTCTCTAACGCCCCCCTCTCTCACACTCTGTCTCTCTCTCTCTCTCTCTCACTCACTCAATACAGCAGGCCCCAGGAATAATCACTTCCTGAAGTGTGTGCTTTGTATCAATTGCAACATCCTTTGTTTCTCTGGCAGGGATTGAATTCAACTGATGCCACGGAAAATGGGCTGAAAAACTGGCGTGACGTGCAAATCCCAAATGGAAGGTATTTTTGAAAAACAGTGAAGTCTGCCTTTGGAACCTGTTGTTGAAGTGAGGCCCCAAAGGCACAATGCTATATATATCCCACGACTGCTCCTGGTAGTATTAACCCAGATTTTTGTCTGGTCTGCTCACTTTGACTTACTTTGCTTAAAGTGATATGGCAGTCTGGGGCAGCTGGTAGGATACAGAAATTTCACAGCAAGTTCAAAAGGTAATAATGAAAAATAATACAAAGAATGTTTGTACTGTACCTCTTACATCCTGAAGCATTCTTCCCAGAACTGTACAAAGAATAGCATACAGACGGACATATTTTATAGAAGATGTTGAACTGTCATTGACCAGAGGCATAACCTCTGTTCTTGTCCCACAGATGCAACCTGTTTTGGTTTTGCATTGCCAAGAACTTCAGTTTTTTTTTGATCCAAATAGATCTCCAGAGACTTTCACTGACAATGAGGTTTCACTCTCGCCATGACAGCTGTTAAAATGGAATAAAAGTATGCTATTATCAATGAGAACATGAAGCCACCTGACCTTTGTGAAGACCCAGCGGTTCACTGATATCTATCAGAGAATGTTAATTATACAGCACAGGGTCCTCAGCATCACTTGTCCATTTCTACCCTTACCCAGCCGGCCTATATGTGACTCCTGACCTAGCCATGTGCTCTGGATATAGGAGCAGAATTGGGGCATGTTCCACTCCAGATTCTTATTTTAGATGTTATACAAGGCCATCTTATTCCTCTGACTGATCAGTCCTCTGAAATGAGCTAACAAACCTCTCACTGCCTGGATAGATGGGAATGGACATTAAATGCGCAGGAATTAACTCAAAAAGTAGGCTGCAGCAGCCCATCAAACCCTGCAATTGTTTACGGTCCACTTGAACGTTTCCACATCTCACTTTGTTAGCTCAAGTCTCCATTTTTTCTCCCTCTCATCCTTACTTATTACTTTCCTTCATCACTCACTCTTATATGCAGTTTCATGTTGCCACCGGTCATGGAGTGAAGATGTTTCCTCTGCATCTGAAATTTAATATTGATGCCTTCTTGTACACTTTTTTCATAAGACCATAAAAGATCGGAGCAGAATTAGGGCACGTCCCACTCTAGATTCTTATTTTAGATGTTATACAAGGCCATCTCATTCCTCTGACTGAAATCGAATATCTCATGTTTTTTCTACATTGACCATTGTTAACCAACTGAATGATCAGTCAGTGCATTAGTTAATGTTTTTATGTAGTTTACTATAGTTCTACTGGCTTGCTCTTTCCCTTCTGATTAACCAGTCGGCTTGGATTAGCACCAACATCTCCTCCGTAATCTGCATCAGCACAGGTGCACGGCAAGACTGAGCCCTTAGCGCCCTGTTCTACTCACCTTACACCTATGACTGTGTGGTCAAGAGCACCTCCATTGCCAGAGTCAAGTTTGCTGACAACACCACTGTCACTGGCCGAATGAAATGTGGCGACCAATCAGCATAAGGAGGGAGGCTCAAAATCTGGCTGAGTGGTGCCGTGCCACAGCAACAAGACCAAGGAGCTGATTACTGACTTGAGGAGGAGGAAACTGGAGGCCCACGAGCCGGTCCTCATCAGAAGATCAGAGGTGGAGAGGAATTTTAAATTCCTTGGTGTGAACATTTCGGAAGATCTGTTCTGGGCCCAGCACTGGGCAATGACAGAGAATGCACAGCAGCACCTCTGCTTTCTGAGAAGTTTGAAAAGATTCAGCATGTCATCTAAACACTGACAAACTTCTATAGATGTGTGGTGGAGAGTATATTGACTAGCTGCATGGACTCACTTTCAAGGGCTCTTCATTTCATGTCCTCGATATTTATTGCTTACTTATTTATTATTATTATTTATTTTTCTTTTGCATTTGCATAGTTTATTGTCTTCTGCACATTGGTTGTTTGTCCATCCTGTTGGGTGCGATCTTTCATTGATTCTATAACGGTTCCTGGATTTACTGTGTATGCCCGCAAGAAAACAAATCTCAGGTTTGTGTATAGTGACATACACTGTATGTACTTCAATAATAAATTTATTTTGAACTTTTCGACTTTGAACATCCACTAGATTACAGTTATTGAATCTGATGCTTCTAAATGATCAACAATTGTTTCTGAATCAACTTGCTCCTGATAACTGATACTCTACAGATCTACTTTTCTCTTTTGCCTTCCAGAATCATTTTCCTTTGCCCTGCTCTTTCTTTGCAAACTACCCATTTCACTAAGTAACCTGACTGCACTTTTTGTAGTCTTAGTCATTTAAACAAGTTAAACAACTGTTTAAAGGACCACATCTCACCCTTTCCTCTCCACCTGGTTTCATCGCCTTCTAGCTAACCTTCTTCCCTTTCTCCCCCTGCTTAATCTGGCACCTTCGCCCCTTCCTTTCCAAAAGGGTCTTGGCCTGAAACCATAGCTGCTTATTTATTTCTATAGACGCTATCTGACCTGCTGAGTTCTTTCAGCATTTTGTGTGTGTTGCTCTGTATTTCCGGCATCAGCTGAATCCATTGTGGTAAACAATTGGTTGCCCATGCCTACTGCTCCCGTTCTATCTATACTGAATTTAATTAGATTGTAAAAAATGACTTTTGCTTTAGAAACTTGCATTTATTAGTTTGTAGTATATTTTCAATATATCTTTCTATTTTCCCCTGTGCTGACGCAATAATATTAAAAAAGTGTTTGTGTAGGATTAGTGTAGTTCTGATGTTTCTCACTCCAGATGCCGCCAGTGACCCCTGAAACGCAGTAAACCAGAGCTTAAACTGAAACCCTGGAGGCCTTCCTCAACCCTCATTCTCCCGGGACTCATGAGTAGAAGCCAGTTAGTATCTCACGCATTCTGAACTCCCTACAGCCCGTGTGGAAAATTTCACTTTTACGTTACCTTTGCTTCTTTTGCCATTTGCCATTCAATGTCCCCTGGTTCTTGACCCTTTCCCCCCACCAATGGGTGCAGTTTCTCTGGATCTTTGCTGTTGAGACCAGAATTTGTGACATCTCTAACACATTTCTAAATGACCTTATCTCTTCCGAGGAGAACCATCTCAGCTTACCCAGCTCCGGTGATAACATCCCTCATGCTTGCACTTGTTTTGCATCCTTTCACAAACATCTAGACATTCCCTAATGTGCGCTGCTCAGAACTGGAAACACTTCGGCCAAACCAGGGTCTTACCAAGTCTCATTATGACCTCCTTTCTCTTGTAGACTCCAGGATTCTGTCTGATTAATCATCATCCCCTCCCCTTATCACCCCTGCTCTCTCTCTCTCTCTCTCAATTAATTATATTTCTTGTCCCTGATGTCTCTGTTCATGCATTCATTTTAGAATTATGCTCTAGACTTTGGTCTGTCTCTTCCCATTATTTGAATGAGATACCACACTTTGCATCTGTCAGCATTACCTTTTACCTGCCCATTCTGAAACCTAATCACATCCCCTTAGCATCTATATCCACTCAAATCAATGTTCTTCCAAACGATTTAACCCTCTGTAAAGCTGGCAATATATACTAACACTTTGTCCATCCAGGTCTAAGTCATTACTAAATATAGCAACTTTTGGGCCAATTATGTGAAGCCACCATTCCCTTCCTGTCACGGATCCAGTTTTTATCTGAGAAATGCGACGTTAATTCCAATTAATCTAGGCATTCTGTTCTCCGCTGTGTGGACTCTTTAACTCATTTTTAATGACAGTCACTTTTTGAATTGATATCCTCCATTTTACACTCTGGCCATTCATTTCTTTATTTAGTCTGTGTTATGTCCCTTTTGTATTTAATTAACATAAAGTCCTGGAAATACCTCCCCCTACAAACTGGTTGAAATGCTTTTTATATGCCCTTAAAGTCATTCATTGGTACAGCAAAGAAACAGGCCCTTCATCCTACTAGATCTGCACTGATGTTTCTGCTGATCTACTCTAATCACATTGTCCCACATGAGCTTCATACCCTTACGTGACTCTCACTTCAGCTAGTGGCTTAATATAGGGATGATAGCCCGGCCAAACTTAAGCAATCTCGTTTGGGTGGATACTGCGTGATGCGTCCCCTGTTACAAATCAGTACCCCGAAATAACAAACAGTACACAATATGCGATTAAATAATTGAGCTTTATAATTCTTAATTTGACTACATGGTTAGTAAAGAAAACACAAAAAAGAAAAAGGGCCCGTTCTCACAAAACAGTCTAATGTGCAAACGTTGGAGCTCACTGATAAATCCATCGTCCACCATCGACCTCCTCCGACTGTCGCTGCCCTTTGGACCCTCGCTCCAAGTCCACTCCGTTTGGCGGTCTACCAACTCTCTCCATTTGCGTCTCCTCTCCTCACCTCTCCCCGGCAAAAGACCGCGAAAAACTCTCTTCCAGACTCACAAGAAAGAACAGCATTCCAAAACCCCATTATCTCTAGCCATGACCCAAACATTGCTGCTAGAGAGCAACCATTAGATCAGCAGTGAAACATTACAGCTTGTTACACTTAACGCCTAGTCTATTCAAATGTCTGTCTAAATGCCTCTCAAACATATGTAGTATCTGATTCCACCACATACTCTTGCAGTGAGTTCCAGTTATTGACCACTCTGTAAAAACACTTTCCCCTCAGATCATCTTTCATTTCCTTCACCTTAAATCTATTCCTCTTGTTTTAGATGCCCCTACCTACAATGGGAAAAAGATTCTGACTATCTACCACCTGCCATCAATTTACTTACTTCTTTCTGGTTATCCCTCAACCTTATCTGGTCCAGGGTAAACAAGCACAGTCTATCTAGTCTCTTCCTATAATAATGTTCCAATCCAGGCAACATTCTGGTTAACTTTCTATCCACTCTCCCCAGCAAAATCACTTCCTATGGTGTTGAGACCAGACCGGCATACAGATGTGACCCAACCAGTGTTTTGCCTTTTCTACTGATCTTCTCCACTCATTCCTCTGCCAGATTCTTGTTCTGGCACCATGTTCACTTCCTGCGTGGATGGAAGTTCTCGAACGATGTTTCTGTGAGCTGTGAGCCCCAGCAAAGGTCAGGCCAAGGCAAGCACTCGATTGTTCGTCTTCACCTGATTTACTTTCAAGCCATTGCGTTGCACACAACATCAAAGCTGTGTGGACAATCAAGATTCAAAGATTCAAAGTACATTTATTTTCAAAGAGTGTGTAAATTACACAATCAGATCTGTCTGCTTACAGGCAGCCAGGAAGCAAGAAACTTGAATGAACCCAATTCTTAAAAAAAGGCCAACATCCAATGCATGGAGAAAGAGGGAAAAGCAAAACCATGCAAACAATTGAAGTGAGTGACAGCATTCCGAACCAAATCGAGTCTTTAGATCTGAATCCCCCGAGCAATCCAGAGTAGGCCTAACGCCTCGGTCTCAGTTCATCACCTTACAGGCAAATCGGCACGAAGCTCACAGACACAAAGCACAGCAGCCGGGGCAGTCTCACTGACTCAGTGTCGTGAGGAGAGGAGTGAACATCATGGGAGAGCGAGCAAAACTAGCCCAATTCTCGCCTCCAGTCCCGACACCCTGTCTTTCCAGTCGAGCATTAAAATAGACAGTAATGACAACTACGGCCGTTAACGTCAAAGCTTTCAGCATCAAGGCATGAAGGTGAACATCTCTCATTGTTTCTGATAGGTCCTTCTACTTTTAGCCCTTTTTCTTGAGGTGAAACTTCCTAAATCTCCTCTGAATCAGTTAGTGGGTCTGTCTTGATGTTGTACATTGTTTATCGGGGTGGCACTCTGGGTGGAAATATAGGCGAAATCCATATTTTTCTAATCATCCACCATCACCAGACATTGATAGTTTGTTTGACACACATTATTTAAGCACACCCTCAGCCAAGCTTCCATGCATGAAACAGGTACACCTCTCCCCCAGTGTACAAATTTCCTCCAAGTCCTGTTTTGCAGGGATTTGAGACACACTGCCTGCCTTGCTCATGTTGGCATATCCTGTTCGCTGGAGGTGTGTGGGGACTTTAATCGGGCTTCTGCACAAACTGCCTGGTTGCTTTAAATTCATTAGGTCCCAGTGATTAAGAAGTACCATGTCTCAGGGGTGAACATCAGATACACATAGCCTTTTACTTAGTCCTCATGGGTGAATTGAGAAGGACAATAAAGAACTTTCATCTTCCAAAGAACAGAGGAAGGAGTTGTCAATGATCAGAGTCCAAACTCCAGCACAAGTAATGTTTACTGTACCAGCCTATCAGCACTGCAATAAATCCATTGACAAAACAGTAGACTGCCCAGAACTAATGTCTCTGCTCTTCTACAGTAGTCCTGCCTTAGTCTCTCAAGACCAATTATTCCCTGAAACACTTCCAGAAAAAAACTGCTTCCGTGTTCCTGTCTGTGCACCTTGCGTCAGCTGAGATATACACAAACACCAGGGAATTCTAACATCACTGGGGAATCCACATTGGTCCAAACAGGATTCACAAGATGATACAAGGAGAGTAGGCTCAGCGGTGTGGTGGTGGTGGGGAATTAAAAGGAAAGGTGAAGAACACAGAGGACAGCAGCAATAGTAAATGCAGAAAGACAAGACAGAAAAGTACACAGAACAGAGAACACTACAGCACTGCTCAGTTTATTGTGGTGCCCATGATGTTGTCCACATCTTGATCCAATTTCCAGAGTCCTTCTCCTGAGTATCATCTATATCCCTCCATTCTCTTCATATTCATGTGTGTATCTAAAGCCCCCTAAATGCCACCAAATTGTCCACCTTCACTAACTACCCTGGCTAATCAACTCCAGACACCTTCCAGAGAGTCATTGAACACTGCAGCACAGTAACAGGCACTTTGACTGATTGAGTTTATACCAAGCTATTATTCTGCCTAGTCCCATCGACCCTCAGTTGGACCTCCATACCCCTCCCATTCATTTATTCATCTAAATTTCTCTTAAACATTGAAACTGAACCTGTATCCACCACTTCTGCTGGCAGCGTGTTCCACATTTCCACCACCGCTGAGCGAAGAAGCTCCTTCTCATGTTCTCCTTACACATTTCAACTTCCACACCTAACTCACAACCCCTAGTTCTAGTCTCACCTAACATCAGTGGAAAAAGCCTATTTGCATTTAGCCTGTCTATATCCCTCATAACTTTGTATACTTCTAACAAATCTCCCCGCATTCTCCTACACTCCAGGTAATGAAGTCCTAACTTATCCAACTGTTCCCACTAACTCAAGTCCTCAAGACCCAGCCACAGCCTTTTAAATTTTCTTTGCACTCTTTCAGTCTTGTTGATATTTTTCCTGTAGGGTGGTGACCAGAATTGCACATGATTCTCCAAATTAGACTTCACCAATATCTCAAACAACTTCAGCATAATATCCCATCTCCTGTTCTCTGCATTTTCTTTCATGAAAGCAAATGTGCCAAAAGCTCTCTTTACCACCCTATCTGCATATGATGCCACTGCCAAGGAATTATGGATTTGTATACCCAGATCCCTCTATTCTATGACACTCCTCAGTGCCCTACCATTAACCTTGCAAGTTCTACCTTGGTTTATCCTCCCAAGGTGTAACACCTTGCACTTGTCAGCATTAAGCTCCATCTGCCATTTCTCTGCCCTTTTTTCCAGCTGGTCCAGATCCTGCTGCATGCTTTGGTAGCCTTCCTCACTGTCTACTAAGCCTTCCATCTTTGCGTCATCTGCAAATTTGTTGATCCAGTTTCCTACATTATCATCTAGACTGTTGATATAGAAGACAAACAACAATGGACCCAGCACTGATCCCTGCAGCACTCCACTAGTCACAGGCCTCCACAGAGAGGTGACCTTGAACTATCACTCTCTGGCTTCTCCCACAAAACCAATTTTCAATCCAATTTACTACCTCATTTTGTATGCCAACTAACAGAGCCTTCTTGACCAGCCTCCCATATGAGACCTTGACAAAGGCCTTGCTAAAGTCCATGTAGACACAATCCACTGTCTTTCCTTCATCAACTTTCCTGAGAGCCTTCGCAAAAATCTCTGTAAGATTGGTTAAACATGACCTACCACACGCAAA
Organism: Mobula birostris; assembly: GCF_030028105.1. Taxonomy (NCBI): domain Eukaryota; kingdom Metazoa; phylum Chordata; class Chondrichthyes; order Myliobatiformes; family Myliobatidae; genus Mobula; species Mobula birostris. The sequence goes on from NC_092379.1 coordinate 71,362,476, forward strand.
GCCATGTTGACTATCGCTCATCAGTCCTTTAGAATACCTTCCAATGACATACCTACAACTGGGTGCCGTGGTAACGTAGGCATGAGTGTGAGGCTATTACAGCTCGGGGCGTTCCAGGGTTCAGAGTTCAATTCTGGCACCATCCGTAAGGAGTCTGATCATCCTCTGCAAATGTGTGGGCTTTCCCCGAGTGCTCCAGTTTCCTCCAGCATTCCAAAGATGGACCATGTAGATTAATTGATTGCTGTAAATTGTCCTGTGATTAGGTCAGGGTTAATCAGGTTTATCTGGTTTACTGGAGCAGTGTGGTGTGAACAGCCAGATGGGCCTAGTCCATGTTGTATTCTCTAAATAGATGAATACTGATGTCTAGCTCAAGGGCCTATAATTTTCCCGCTTATTCTTAAAGCCTTCTTAAAAAATGGAACAACATTAGATATCCTCCAATCCTTTGGCACCTCTTCCCACAGGGATCGCTCACTCTGCGATTCCCTTGTCCATTTGTCCCTCCCCACTAGTCACCCTCCCAGCACTTACCCCTGCAAGTGGCCTAAATGCTACACCTGACCATTTACCTCCTCCCTCACCTCCATTCAGGGCCACAGGCAGCCCTTTCAGGCGAGGCAACTCTTCAGCTATTGTATCTGGCACTCCTGGTGTGGCCTCTTCTACACTGGTGAAACCCGTCATAAATTGGGGAACTACTTTCTCAAGCACTTCCACTCCATCCGCCGCAAACAGGACTTGCCGATTCCGATTCCCATTCCGACGTGTCAGTTCATGATGAGGCCACCCTCAGGGTGGAGGAGCAATGCCTTATATTCTGTTTGGGTAGCATGAATATTGATTTTCCCTTCTGGTAAACAGATTTCCACCCCCCACCTCTATTCCCTACTCTAATCTTTACCGTGTCTTCACCCTTCCTTCTGACCTTCCCCATTCTGAGGCCAAACATTCTGTCCTCAATAAGGGCCTCACCTTTTCCCCCTTCGCCTTCACCTCAGTGAGTTCCATGCCTGCCACATCACAGGGATCACTCCGTCCACAATTCCTTTGTCCATTCGTCCCTCCCTACTAGCCTCCAACCTGATGGCGTGAATATGAATTTCTCCTTCTGGTCAACAAATTTCCTCCTCCCACCTATTCCCCACTCTGACCTTTTACCTCTTCTCAACAGCTTATTACTTCCCCCAGGACCCCTCCTCCATCCCCTTCTTCTGTGGTCAATCTCCTATCCCATCAGATTCCTTCCTCTCCAGCCCTGGACTTCTCCCACCCACCTGGCTTCACCTATCACCTTCCAGGTAGCCTCCGTCCCCTTCACCTACCTTTTCATTCTGGCTTCTTCCCCCTTCCTTCTCAGTCCTGAAGAAGGGTCTCAGCCTCGTTTCCATAAATGTTGCCTGACCTGCTGAGTTCCTCCCGCATTTTGTGTGTGTTGCTTTAAATTCCTCTGCTTGGGCTCTGCAAATTCTACACTAACCTCCCACAAGGTCTGGGGGTACGCCGTCAGGCCCTGGGGATTTATCCCCCCAACTAGCCTTAAAACAGCAAGCACCTCCTCCTCTGTAATCCACAGGCAGTCGGTGAGTTCACTGGTCAGTTCTGTGGACTCTGTGTCCGTCTCCTGAGTAAATACAGATGCAAAAATCCCCCATCACTATCAGCGTAGATAACCACGCTGATCTTCAAGTGGATCAATTTCGTCCCTTGCTATCCTATTGGTAGAAGCCCTTGGGATTCCTCTTCACCTTGTCTGCTGGAGTAAGCTCACCCCTTCTTTTAGCCCTCATGATTTCTCTCTTAAATACTCCCTTGCATTTCTTATACTCCTCAAGCACCTCATTTGTTCCTGGCTGCCTATACTTGCTATGTACCTCTTTCTTAACCAGGGCCCCATTATCTCTCAGTTCCCTTAACCTGTTTGCCTTTTATTCTGACAGATGCTCTCAAAATTTCACTTTTGAAGGCATCCCACTTACCAAATACACCTTCGCCAGAAAACCAGCTGTCCAAATCCACACTTGTCAGGTCCTTCACGATACCGTCATAACTGGCCTTTCTCCAATTTAGAATCTCAGTCCAAGAACCAGACCTATCCTTCTTCATTATTATCTTGAAACTAATGGAATTATGATCACCAGTTTTAAACTGGGAAAATGGGCTGACAATGGCAGATGGAATTTAATGCCGAGCAGTGTGAGGTGTTACACTTTGGGGCGATAGACCAGGGGAGGGTTTACGTAGTGATTGGTGGGGCACTGATGAGAGCAGTAGGACAGAGGGATCTGGGAACACAGATCCATTATTCCTTCAAAATGATGTCACAAGCAGATAGAGTTATAAAGAAAGCTTTCGGCACATTAGCCTTCATAAGTCACAGTACTGAGTATCTGGGTGAGGATGGTTTGTTGAAGTTATAGTAGATATTGGTGAGGCTTACTTGTGTACAGTTTTGGTCACCCACCTGCAAAAGATATATCAATAAGATTGAAAGAGTGCGGGAAAATCTTATAAGGATGTTGCCAAGGCTTGAGGGCCTGAATTATAGGGAGAGATTGGACAGGTTTGGACTTTATTCCTTGGAGCGTAGGCAAATGAAGGAGATGTGATAGCAATGTACAGAATTATGAGGGATATAGATCGGGTAAATATAAACAGGCTTTTACCACTGAGGTTGGGTGAGAGTAGAACCAGAGGTCATGGGTTAAGAGTGAAAGGTGAATAGTTTAAGGGATACATGAGGGAGGATTTCTTCACTCAGAGGGTGGTGAGGGTATGGAAGGAGCTGTCAGTGGGAGTGGTGGATTTGAGTTTGATTTTAACATAGAAGAGAAATTTGAATAGGTGCATAAATGGGAGAGGTTTAGGGGGCTGTGGCACAGGTGCAGGTCGATGGGACCAGGCAGATTAATGGTTTGGCATGGACTAGAAGGACCGAAGGGCCTGTTTCTGTGCTGTGGTGTCTATGATTCTAGGTTCCATTACACACATTTCTGTCAGCTGCCCTGCCTTGTACCCTATTAGGAAATCCAGCATCCCATTCTCTTTAGATGGGACCTCTATTTATTGATTAAAGAATCTTCCAGGAACACATTGGACAAACTATCCTATCCAGCCCTCCTGCAGTGTGGGAGTCCCAGTCAATTATTGGAAAACTAAAATCACCTATCACAATTATATGTTTCTTGCAACTGTCTGTGATCTCTCTGTAAATGAGCTCCTCTGACTCCCATGGACAATTGGGTGGTTGGGAGTATAATCATATTAAAGTGCCTATCACTTTCTTATTGCTCAGTTCCACTTAATAGCCTGTAACCTGTCCTATCCGAGCACTACCTGACCAGCAATGCCACCCCTCCCTCTCTATCATGTCTAAAACAACGGAACCCTGGGAACATTCAACAGCCAGTCCTGCCCCTCCTGTAATCACTAATGGCTACAATATCATAATTCCATGTGCTGATTTATACACTAATCCCTTACCAGCAATAATCCTTGGATTGAAATAGACACAACTCAGAATACTCTCTGCTTAAAAGAAAACTTGTCCATTGCATCCTTGACCCTGCTCACCAAGGACATTTTGTGTCCCTTGTTAGTCCTCCTAATTGCTTTCTTGAGCACTTTGCAGCTATCTTTATATTCCACAAGGGCCTACTCTGATTTTTGCTTCCTAAGCCTTACGTGTGCTTCAATTTCCTTCCTGACTAAATCTAGGACATCTCGGGTCATCCAAGCTTCCCTTACCTTACCATCCTTGTCCTTACTCCTTGCCAGAATATACTGACCCTGAGCTCTGATTAGCTGGTCTTTAAATAACTTCCACATGTTATTGGACTTGTCCAATAGCTCTCAACACCTGTTAGCTCTTGCCTTATCCTGTTGTAGGTTGCTCTTCCTTAATTTCGTACTGTCCTGCAAAATCCACTTTTATTCTCAGCCATAACTAGCTTAGAACAAAATGTGTTACGGTCATAACCTTCAAAATGTTTCCTCATTGTAATGTCTGTCATCTGGCCTGGCTCATTTCCCAAACAGATTCATTATGTTCTCTCTTCTATCTGGATTCTTCAAGTACTGTTTCCAAAACCCCTCTTGGATGCTCTAAAGAAATCCCACCCTATGTAAGCTCCTTGTATTAGGGAAGGTCCAATCAATAGTGGGGAAGCTAAAGTATAAACCCTATTGTTTCTACACCTTTCCATAATGGTTCCAAAAGGAGACCACAATCAGTGTGGAAAGGTAACATCATCATTTCTTCACTGACAATCAGAACAGGCACCTTGAGAATGCATGCTTAGCCCACTGCTCTACACTTATGTCTGTGCAGCATGAAAAACCTCAAACACCATTTATAAATTCACTGACGACAACATGTCATTGGTAGGATCTCAGAAGGTGACGAGACGTACAACAATGAGATGGATCAGCTGGGTGAGTGGTGTTGCAACAACAACCTCACACTCATGGTCAGGAAAACCTAGGAAATGATTGTGGAGTTTAGGAAGGGAGAAGTGGGAGAACACTCCATTCCTCATTGAAGGGTCAGTGGTAGAAAGGGAGAACCGCTTCAAGATCCTGGCTGTCACCAACTCAGAGGATCGATTCTGGGCCCAACACATTACTGTAGCTGCGAAGAAGCACACCAGCAGCTTCACTTCAGTAGGAGTTTGAGAGCATTTGGTAAATCACCAAAAATCCTTTCAGATTTCTGTATATACGTGGAGAGCATTCTGACTGGTTGTATCACAGTATCACAGCCTGGTCTGGAGGGTCCGATATACAAGATCAAAAAGGGTTTCAGGGCGTTGCTGATTTAGCCAATTCCACCACAGGCAAAACCACTGAGGACATCTTCACGGGGCGGTGCCTCAAGAGGGGGGCATCCATCATTAAGAGCCCTCACCATCCGGGACATGCCCTCATCTCATCACCAGCATCAGAGGGGAGGTACAGGAGGTGAAGACCCCCACTAAATGGTCTGAGAACAAGTTTCATAACTGTAAAGAGCGGCACAATAACATAGCCGTTAACCTGGATCTTACAGCATGCCAGCTGTAAGATCTGGGTTAAATTCCCTCTACTGTCTGTAAGGAGTTTGTACATTCTCCCTGTGACCGAGTGGGTTACCTCCAGGTGCTCCGGTTTCTTCCCACATTCCAAAGGTGAATGGGTTATAGCTGGTAAATTGCGGGTATGCTACATTGGTGTCAGAAGCATGGCTACACTTGGGCATTTTGGCTGGATTTAGTTACCCCTGAAGCAAGGTAGGCCAAGGGGTGACCTTGATTGGTATATATAATAAGGCAGATAGTTAGGGAAGATAGTATCAATTGTTTTTCCCACAATGGGGGTGTCTAGGACAAGAGGGCTTTGGTGTAGGAGAGAGGGTGGAGATTAGAAAGGAGAAGAAGGTAGGCTAAGGGGTGACCTTGATAGATATATAAAATAAGGGAGATAGTTAGGGAAGATAATATAAATCTATTTTTCCCCACAAAGGGGTGTCTAAGACAAGATGGCATTGGTGTAAGATGAGATAGAGGAGATTAGAGTTCGGGAGGAGGAGAATTTTTCACAGGGTACAGTGTGAAACACCACCCTGATTGGGTGGTGGAGGCAGAGACTGTCACACCATTTAAAAAGTATTAGATATTTGAATTGCCAAAAACTGAAATCTGAGGATGTAATATGTCATGGGTGGAATGAGCAGCACGGTCAAAAGGCAAACAACCTGTTTTTGTGATTCTGAAACACCAGGAAATCTGCAGAAGCTGAAATTTCAAGCAAAACACATAAAAGTTGCTGGTGAACGCAGCAGGCCAGGCAGCATCTCTAGGAAGAGGTATAGTTGACATTTCGGGCCAAGACTCTTCATCAGGACTAACTGCCTGTGATTCTGATTTGGTTTTAATGGAAGCAAGTCTCCTTCAACCACTTCCTTGCATCTTCCATAAGCTCTCGAGCGCTGCTGGTGCTGATTGAACTGGCCAGTAGCCCCAACCACTGATTACTTTTGCCTTTTGTTCCCTCCCATCTGTACTACTATAATGCTATCCTTTCCCATGCCTTCCCATTACTGGGTATTGATATTTAAACAAGGTAAGTGTAATGGTGTATTTCCAACTTCACTCTTTTTGCAATCACATCTTTATCATAGATCTTGGATTTTGCACTATTTCAATGCATGCAATTCATTCTAGGAATAGGTGGTAAAATTCATTTTTCATTAGGTGGGGCAACAGGCGTAGTCAGTAAAGTTGGAGCTGTTGTTGAATGCCATGGGCCAGTGGCTGTAGTCCCAGACTTTGAAGATGGGAATGCCTGGAACTTGTGAGGTGCCAGACTTGAATTAAGCCAGGTCTAAATGCTGTCCATGTGTTATTGCTGGCAGGTAGAGGCAGTTCCATATTTTGAGGAGCTCTGATTGAATTTCAGAGTTGTGTAACTATCAGTGAACATCCCCGCTGGCCTTGTGAGTCATCAATGCAGCAGCTGAAGACCCACACTCACTAAGGAACACTTGCCATGAGAGAAGTCCTTGGGCAGAGATGATTGATAATCTGGTGAAGACAGCCATTTCCCTGTGGGAATAACTGGACACACGCACACCCCACCCCACCCCACCCCACCCCCACCCACATCAAAATGAAGGTTAGAAAATAAAAGTTTATGGGGCAGGGGAAACATTCCAGTGTGGAGTATGTCAGCCCAGGCCATCAATGACAAGAGTTCTACAGGACAGTTCTCATTGACCTTCCCACCACCACAAGTTCAGCAGCAGCAGTGTTTATTGATGACTGTATAATGCTCAATTCCATTCACAACTTCTCAAAGTAAACAGACTATGCCCGCAAGCAACAACAGCTGCAGATGTTACAGCTGACTAGGTAACTTCTCCAGTTTTAACTGAACCCAATTGCAGAGAAAAGTCACACAAAATTAGAGGAAAAAATCCAACAAAGCTTTACTGAATTCCTTAGCAGGCAAGGTACAGAGTTTAAAAAAACTCACAGTCAAAGTCAAAGTCAAAGTCAAAATCCAAAATAAATATTAACTAGAATTGCAGAAACTAGAGATTCCTACAAACAAAAGCAAGACTTCACTTACAAAAGACAATTCCAAGACTAAGCAAAGAAACTGGGGACAGGAACTTATAAAGGGCTACAAACAAGGCACAGGTGATAACAATGAACTAATAAGTAGTCTAACAGGCGGGTGAGCAGGAAGCTTGTCATCTCTGCCTCCCTCTGGTGGCTAGTTCGAGGTCTGATGGGGGAACATTAAACCATGGTAAAGAACTAACTGGCTTACCACCAGTTTCTCAAGGGCAGTTAGATACAGGGAATGAATTCTGTCTTCATCTGCAAAGCTCACACCTGTAATACGTGAGCAGGAACAAGGAGGCTGCAAAGGAATATAGATGGCAAGAGTGAGTAGGCAAAGTTCTGGCAAATAGAGTGTGATATGGAAAACAGAAATGTGTTGTATGGTGGGATGTTATCTTCATGTGAGGGATTTCAGAGCTTTGGTAGGCAGAGGGATCTGGCTGATCCAGCACGTTAGGTAAAAGGCGGGTAGGCGGGTACTGCAAATAATTAGGAATACTGACATTATTTTTTTTTTTTGCGAGAGGAATTAAGTAGAGTGGTTATTCCTCCGTTCTGTAGAATGCTGGTGAGACATCTGGATCACTGCATACAGTATCACTGAACTTCTTTGTTCTACAGATGCATAGCAGAGAGCATCCTAACAAGCTGCGTAACTGCTTGCTATGGAAACTGCTTTGTGGTGGGCAGGATATTTTCACAATGAGTCACTGGCACCAGCCTACCTGTCATCAAGGACATGTATATGGAAAGGTGGTGGAAGAAGGCCAGTAACATCCTGAAGGTTCTCACCCATCCTGCTCAAGGGCTGGTTGTTTGTCCGACTCCCATCAAGCTACGTAGCATCCACACCAGGACCACCAGTTACCTTCTCCAAGCAGAAAGCTGATGAACACCCCCACCTACTAGCCCACCCCTCCACACACCACTCCTTTATTATGTCCTGTCAGTCACCTTATGTGCAGACACTCCTGTGCCTAGTGTCACTTTATGGACATACCATCAATCTATGTACAGTGTATAAGCTGTATTTATATTTATTGTGTTATTTTTATTGTGTTCTTTATTTTTTGTGTGTCATCGGATCTGGAGTAACAATTATTTTTTTCTCCTTTACACCTGTGTACAAGAAATGATATGAAACAATCTTGAATCTTAAGGAAAGACCTTAATGGGAACAGATCAGAGGTTTACCAGACTGATACTTGGAATGCAGAGGGTTTGCTTTATGAGGAGAAGTCAGACAGGCTGCACTTGTACCGATTGGGATTTAGGAGAGGAGATTTGATTAAAACATTTTAATCCTAAGGGCTGGATGTGGGAAGATGTTTCTGGAACTGCTGGCAGGGATGGGGGTTACTGTTTATTAGTAAGGAGCTGGTCATTTAAGAGAGAGATATGAAAAGAACTGCTTCTCAGGTTTTTGAGTCTTTACAACACTTCCTCAAAAGGTGGTGGGAAGCAGAGTGCATGAATATTTTGAAGGCAGATGGAGATACGTCCCTGATAAGTGAGGAGGCGGAAAGTTACAGCAGTAGGTAGACAAGGTTACATTCGTAGCAGCCATGATCTATTAATCACAGAACAGGTTCAACTGATTGTGTCGAAGTCCTGCATCTGATTCAAACGTGCACTGTCCTGGATCTTGCTTACTTCTGCACACCAACTTCTTTGTCCATACACCAAGGGCAGAGGCAGTCAGCCGTATGGGCCAGTGCAGTATCCCATTAGACAGCGGAGTACAAGTAGCAATTGTAAGAAATGTACATTACGTTCACCCTGACCAAAGATGGAATGATAGATATCATGAACACAGATGCCCTGGGCACTGTCAGCAGATTAAAGGTGAACATCATTCTGTGCAATACCTGTCAACGGTTTGCCTGTGACAGAAGGTAGAATAATCGGGAATGATATGGTCCCATTGGATTTGCTGTGCATTTTATGGACAGAACAAACCTGGCTCCTTTTCAGCCCTGCTGTACAGCTGCTGGTGTAGTGGTGAATCAGTCTGACTTATGAGTGTTCCTCAGCACTCCAGATGATACTGTTTTGGTCCTGTCACTGTTATAATGACAGGTACCTCAGTGGTCAGCCATAGTGGATGGACTCCTTGACCACTCTGGCTGAAGGTTATATGGACGTATTTGTCTTTGTCACTCACATGTAGGCTCTCGCATTGCTGAAGTCCACCTTTCTGTTAGCTCTTTAACTTTTCACCACCATTCACCTCCAGATGTGCAAACACAGCTTGGGATGTCCTTCCACATCTTGTCCTGTGTTGCACCTCACTAGATACATCTGGCGTTGCTCACTGGTGTACTACGTTCCTCACTCCGCTAGGGTTGGTCTCGTGGCTCACTGTAGGATGAAGGTACACTGGTCCATGGGACTAATATGGTGGAAGGTCCACGTTGCCTCCCCAATTTCCAGGATGGAACAGCCAGATACGTTCTGGGTCCACAACATGTTGGAAGCTGGTCTTCGTGTGAAGAGGAGACCTGGTCTCCACAAGGAGTATCTGACGGTCACCTCTCCAATGTCACATACAGGTTCGTACAGCTCAGATTGACAGGCGAGGGTGAGGCGAAGTAGGTTTCTCGCTGGTGCTGATTCACTTATTATTTGCCACAGACTCTTGCACCTTAGACTTGGCCAGCTAGCTCAGGAGTGGTGCTTCCACCCACCCCTGTTGACAGACAATGAAGCCCCCGCCAGCTCACATTCTGTACCCTTGCTGCTCTCGGTGGCTCTTCCAAGGACTGTCCTACAAGAAGGAGCCCTGCTTCATTAGCTGGGGCTGGGATTGGCGGGGTGGTGGTGGGTAGCAATCAGGGGAAAAGTTTCCTTGCAGATTTTTTGCCTGACACTGTGACTCTTCATGAGCTCAGGAGGCAATGTTGAGGCCTGCTGTGCCTCCTCGGGCAGGCTGGAGCTATCTGTGGGTGTGGCAATAAAGGGCTGAAGGATTACATGGGCATTAAGTATCACTTGCTTCTAACGAAATGCAAAATAAAACAAAAAAACTGGAGATACCAGCAGAGACTGGTAAAGGGGAAGATCTGCTATTCATTTGGGTATAGGATCCAGACAGCAGCAACAAGCCATCAAACCTTCCCCTGACACAGCACCCCACCACCAACAACCTGCAAAATGTAATTCGCATTTCTGAAGGGACAATAGATGCATTGGTAACAACCTCACAAAATTTGATCAGTGATTTCCGTTGAATAAAAACCCCTGGTTCAACTGCACTTGGAACAGGGGTTCCAAATCTGGGGTCCAAGGACCCCTCTGTTGATGGTAGGGGTGTGTGGCACAAAAAAGGTTGGGAAACCCTGCTTTGTGGATTGTCACCACACCACAGGAAGGATGTGGTAGCAATAGAGAGAGTACAGAAGAAATTGACCAAGGTGATGCTTGGAATGGAGGGCAAAAATTTGATGGTCTATACTTATTCTCACTGGAATACGAGAGGTGATCTTATGAATGTTTATGGAGCTATGAGCATAGAGTACTTAACCAGGGTCAGAAAGTCCAGAACTAAAGGGCAAAGATTCAAGGTGTGAATGGAGATCTGAGGGGCAAGATTTTCACGCACAGGTTGGTGAGCTAGCAAAAGTGGCGGTAGAGGCAGGTATATTTGCGGTTGATTGGAACATGGAAAGGAAAGGAGCCGAAGGAAATGGGCCTAATGTGGGAAAGTGCAATGAACAGGGTATGTTGGATGAAGTAAATGTCATCTGCAGTTTCCATTGTTGATTTCCCATTCATTTTATCAGTTTTTGTTCTTGCTGTTGAAGTCACTCACTGTTTCCTCCTACCTGTTTCTGTTGTCTCTCCCGCCCGAGAGAGGCAGGGCGTTCATGTGACTCAGACATCGCGGGGTCGTGGAGTAAATGGGAACAGGGCTTCACGCCAGCTCCTCCATGCCAAACAAGATTCCTACCTGATCAAATCCCATTTGCCCGTGCTTGGCCCACACCATGCACGGGCAAGCTCAGTGATGGCCAATGGTTGGTTACACAGGTCAGAGGATCCCCCCGGTTGCTGGTGGACAGTATGGTGGTTGGAATTAGCCTCAGTGTGCTGGGCAGAGGCAGGGTGAGTGCAGTTGGAGGAGTGGTGGTTGGCAGAGTAGAAGGCGAGTGATCTGAACCATCCAGCAATTCCAGCTAGCACTAGGACAATAACAGAGCTCTGATGAAAAAGCAGACCTGGGCATCCTGATGGTGCCCTCTATGTTGGGGAGATTCCTGTCACTTAGTCCAGGGTAGGTGGACTTGCCGCTGCCAAGCAGAACACCACCATAGAGCCCACAGTAAGAGCCCAATTATTAGCCCAATCTTCGAGCTGTTGGCCCTCCCTATTTAACTTGGCCCACCTGCCTACACCACCTGCTCTTAAGCCCCAATCCAATAATCTGTCAGGAGAGAAGACAGGGAAGAAGTTTTATTGCAGAATTAAGGTGGTGTGGGAGGGAGAGACAAGGTCACAGGTAGAGGTAAGCGATCCAGTAGACGAGGTTAAAGAGGAGGAAAGCAGTGGGAAAGAAAACGCGAGAGTAGGCGTCCAGCCGGGAGATGTGGATCCGGACGTGTCCCCGGCGCCAGGTGCCCGTCTGACAGTCCTCGATGCAGCAGAAAAAGGAACGGCAGTCCTTCCCCTCCAGGCAGTCCTCCGCCAGGTCTTCCTCAGGCTCCGGCCACTGGCCCAGGTTGTTGACAGTGATGGTGGTGAAGCAAGGGTCTGTCCCCGGTGGGCAGGATTCCTGCGGAGAAACATCGCTGATCAACTTGGGAAGGCATTTGTGGTGTCACCTACTATGGTATTGTGGGCAAAATAGCCACACTCCTGCTGTACGTGATACACCTCCCTGACCCTCTTCACCATTCCCGTAACCTACCCTTTCTCCTCCTGCACATCCTTAACCCTCCCTACCCCTCCACATCTGCCTGACCCTCTGTCATCCCCAACACCTACTCTGCCTCCACATCTCCCTGACCTTCTCTGCCATTCCCAACACCTACTCCTACCTCAACAGCTCCCTGACCTTCTCTGTCTTTCCCAACATCTACTCCCTGACCTCCTCTGTCATTCCCAACACCTACTCTGTCTCCACATCTCCCTGACCTTCTGTCATTCCCAACACCTACTCTGCCTCCACATCTCCCTGACCTTCTCTGCCATTCCCAACACCTACTCCTACCTCAACAGCTCCCTGACCTTCTCTGTCTTTCCCAACATCTACTCCCTGACCTCCTCTGTCATTCCCAACACCTACTCTGTCTCTACATCTCCCTGACCTTCTGTCATTCCCAACACCTACTCTGCCTCCACATCTCCCTGACCTTCTGTCAGTCCCAACGTCTACTCCTGCTTCAACAGCTCCCTGACCTTCTCTGTTATTCCCAACACCTACTCTGCCTCCACATCTCCCGGACCTTCTGTCAGTCCCAACGTCTACTCCTGCCTCAACAGCTCTCTGACCCTCTGTCATTCCCAACACCTACTCCTACCTCAACAGCTGCCTGACCTTCTCTGCCATTCCCAACATCTACCCCCACCCCTACACCTCCTTGACCCTCTCACTTACAAACACTCCTCCCGTCTCCCTGACCCTCGACCACCAGCCCAATACACACATGCCTCTCTGCACCCGCACCATCCCTACACTTGCCTCACTGCTCTGGAGCTTCCTTAAGCCTCCTCCCCACACCTACTCCTGCCCCTCCCACACCTCCCTGCTATTCCCAACACCAGCCCAGTACTCACATTGCCTCCCTGCACCCCACCATCCCTACACCTGCCTCACTGTTCCAGAGCTTAAGCCTCCTCCCCCAAACCCACCTACTCCTGACCCTCCCACACCGCTCCACTCGTCTTCACCTCTCCCCAGCAATGCCAACATATCTCTGTGCCTACCCACTGCTCCCTCCACTCTCTGCCTCTTCCATTCCCAATCAAATATCTCCAATTCTTTTCATTTGTCTGGACCTGTCCTATTTTACATTGGCAAGTCCAAGAGAAATGGCCATTTTTCAAAACATCCACATTCTGTTTGTAATGGCTATCTTGAGCATGCAATTCAAACTTCCACTCCTTCCCATCGTTACACTCACTTTCCATCTCTCCCACACCCTCCCTGTTGTGTATTTAAGACATCAGCAATATTTGAGTAATATTATAAATATGTTGTTTGATTAAGCATTCTTGTTCATTTAAATAATGTAAAAGTACGTGAATGTCATATGTCGTCATGCCACCACCTCATATGTAAGCACTTCAGATAGATAGATAGATAGATAGACATACATTATTGCTCCCGAGGGAAATTGGGTATCTATCTATCTATCTATCTATGTCGTCATGCCACCACCTCATATGTACGCATTTCAGAAAGGCAGTGTCCATTATTAAGGACCTCCAGCACCCAGGGCATGCCCTTTTCTCACTGTTACCCTCAGGTAGGAGATACAGAAGCCTGAAGGCAGACACTCAGCGATTCAGGAACAGCTTCTTCCCCTCTGCCATCCAATTCCTGAATGGACTTTGAAGTTTTGGACACTATCTCACTTTTTTTAATATACAGTATTTCTGTTTTTGCACATTTTTAAATAATCTATTCAATATCTGTAATTGATTTACTTGCTTATTTATTATTATTATGTTTTATTTCATTTATTATTTATTTTTCTTTCTCTGCTAGCTGGATTATGTATTGCATTGAACTGCTGCTGCTAAGTTAACAAATTTCACGTCACATGCCGGTGATAATAAACCTGATTCTGATTCTGACCTCGCTTGAAGGAAAAGCAAAATTAAAATATGCATTCTTGACTTTGTGTCTCCTTTCAATTAGTTTTAAGTTTTGAAGTTACAAGATGTAACAGTGGCGACAAGTAAGTTTTAAAAACAAACTCAAGATGAGAAGTGAACTAAGACATACAAGTTAATAAAAGCTCATCAAGAAATGTTCAAGTAAAAAAATAGCGCAGCAACTGCTTCTTTGGGAAGGACCAGAATCAGATGAGTTAAAAAAGGTAGAAAACGGTTGAATACATTGGTTCATAACCAGTGAGCACTAGGTGATAATAATCATAAATCAAAATAAAGCAGAAATGGTTGGCTACACCAGAAAGATAGATGTGTTCAATTCCACAAGAAATAACTGGCTCATATATACTGAATAAATTGGGCAGTACTTTGAAGCAAATGAAATAGTTAATGAGAAACGAGTGCCAGTTTTGCTGAGTTCATTTGGTTTAAAGGCATACAATTTGCTTAGAAGTTTGACTGCTCCAACCAAAGCAGCTAAGGTGAATTTTAATGATATGAAAATAATGCAGGAACATTTAGAAATTAAACCATTGTTGATTGTAGAACAATTTACATTTCATAAGTGGAATTAGAAGGAAGGGGAATCCATTTCAGCATACATGGCTGAATTGTAGAAATTGTCCAAGCATTGTCAGTTCAGTAACGGGCTTAATGAGCACTGAGAGATCATTTAGTTTAAGGAATTTTACAAGAAAACATTCAAAAATGGCTCCTAACAGAAGCACAACTTACAGTACCATTGTGGCATACACTAGCCTAATGCAGGTTTAAACTTGCAGAAAATGCTACTAATTAGGACACATATAAAGAGCATGTCGGGCAGACAAAAATAAATGGACTACATAGAGAAGAGAAAAAGATACAAGGTCAAGCTGCAGTTTCGAAAATGATCACTAATCTGCATGCTGTTGATGAAAAATCTGGCAATGCTGAGAGTGACACAGGACTGATTAGCCTTGAGATCTACAATGTGAAAGCTAACAAGAGACAAGCAATATGGCTTACATCAGAAGAGAATGGTAAATTAATTTAAAACAGAATTGGACCCTGGCTCGGCTATTTCAGTCATTTAAAAAAAGAGCTTGAGCAGCATTTCAAAGACATTGAATGGAAACCTGATATCCATCTAAGAAGTTAAACTAGAGACATGATACCTCCTGTGCGAAGACATTCGTAAAGGTGAAATACAACAACCAACAAGTCACATTGGGCTTGTTGTGGTCAGTATTGTGGGGTCATGAGAGGCTGAGACAACAGCTTGACTGGACATCCATCCATCATCTGCAAGCCATATCCTCTGCAATAGAATCAACTGAGAGCAAATTAAGAAAGGTACTGGATGATGCCTCAGCAGAGTTCAAGGATGGCGATGGAAAAAATCAAACATATCAAGGGTAAAATAGCATTAAATGAAAATGCCACACCCAAGTTTTACAAAGTCCATCCAGCTCAATGACTACTGGTAAAGTTGCCAGTCAACTAGATCTCACTGAAGTTGAATTAAATTTTTCCAAGGTTCAGTGGAGCCCATGGGCAATGCTAGTGTAATAGCCTCCACTACAACCTTGCACACTACTGATGTGCTGAGAAGCCTCTTCTTAAGGACTGGTGTTCCAGAACACTTAGTCAGTGACAATGGAGTAGAGTTTGTTGTGGAACACCTTCAGTCCTTCCTGAAAAATGAATGTAACAAGAGATATTACATCTGCATGGTACTACCCAGCTACAAATGACTTGGCAGAAAGGTTTGTCCAGAGTCTAAGGAATGTACTGGGAACAGTGTCAGCAGAGCACACTACACTGACACTGAATCAGAAGCTCACTGATCTCCTCCTTGCACATCGAAACTGAGCACACTCCAGCTAAAACCCGCCAGTTGTGCTGTTCCTGGGTCGTCTCTTGTGTTCACGCTTGCATCTCCTCAAAACCAATCTCAGAAGGAGTATGCAGGACAAGCAGCTGAGACAAACTGAGGGCTCCTTAAACAAGGAGGTTCAATGTTGCATTCCTGGACAGACTGTCCTGGTGAGGGACTACAAAGATGATCAAAAGTCGGTACGCAAAGAGATTAAGGAAGGGAGTGGACAACTGTCCTACACAGGGGAGATTACATCTGATATGATCTGAAGATGACGCATTGATCAGTTGAGGAGAGCAGAGACGATTGTGAGAGAAGAAAGGTAGCCAAAGCTGACAGAAAAGCTTCCTACAATCCCGGAGTCAGTTCCTCCAAATACCACAGAGGGGGCCCCAGAACCTCAGATTGTTTCACAGCCAAAAGTTTTACCTGACAAGCAGAGTGACCACCACCACCCCCGCCCCTCCCAATCAGCAAAGACAATAAGAAAGCCATTGGAGCAATTAAACATTTAGGCCTGAATGGGACAATTTAAAATTGACCATGCTGTGGATGTCTGTATAGTAGTTGTATTATATGGCATAGGGGACGGAACGTCAACTCAGACCATGAGAGGCCTGTGTCGGGCATTTTCATGCCTTACAAGGTGCAGATTGGAAGTCTGTGTGGGGCTCCACTCCTCACACAGACACTAGAGCAATGTGTGGTTAAGTGCCTTGCTCAAGGACACAAACACACTGCCACAGTTGAGGCTCAAATGCCTTAACCACTTGGCCACGTGCATACAGTGTGTGCATAGATGATTAGAGATCAATATGTTGCATATCTGAGTTGAAATGTATTTTATATGGAATTGAAGCTCATAGTAAAATTGTAAACATAATGTCTTATTAAGTGTTCTTTGTTTAAATAATGCATTATGGCTTATATGTAAAAGTATGTGAATAGCATAGGTAAAATTGACACCACACCTTGTCAAGGTGACTATGCATGCCTTGCTTAAAGTAATGAGAAAACAAAGACAGGCATTACCGGCTCCGTCTTTCCTTTCAATTAGTTTCATGCTTTGGAATTACAAAGCGTCACACCTATACTCATTATCTCCCTGTCACCTCTCCGAGCACCCTCCATCTCTCTCCCACAACCCTTCCCATACTCCATATTTCCCTGTCACCTCTCCGAACACCCTCCATCTCTCCACCACCACTCTTCATACCCCCTCTCTCCCTGTCACCTCTCCCACAACCTTTCCAAACTCCCTATCTCCCTGTCACCTCTCCCCAACACCCTCCATCTCCCCCCATACTCCCTCTCTGTCACATCTCCAAGCACTCTCCAACTCTCCCACAACCCCCATACTCCCTCTCTCTGTCACCTCTCCCCAACACCCTCCACCTCCCCCCCCATACTCCCTCTCTGTCACATCTCCAAGCACTGTCCATCTCTTCCACAGCCCCCATACTCCCTCTCTCCGTCACCTCTCCCCAACACCCTCTACCTCCCCCCCATACTCCCTCTCTGTCACATCAAGCACTCTCCATCTCTCCCACAGCCCCCATACTCCCTCTCTCCGTCACCTCTCCCCAACACCCTCCACCTCCCCCCCATACTCCCTCTCTGTCACATCTCCAAGCACTGTCCATCTCTCCCACAGCCCCCATACTCCCTCTCTCCGTCACCTCTCCCCAACAACCTCCACCTCCCACCCATACTCCCTCTCTGTCACATCTCCAAGCACTCTCCAACTCTCCTACAACCCCCATACTCCCTCTCTCCATCACCTCTCCCCAACAACCTCCACCTCCCACCCATACTCCCTCTCTGTCACATCTCCAAGCACTCTCCAACTCTCCTACAACCCCCATATTCCCTGTCTCTCTGTCACCTCTTCGAACACCCTCCATCTCTCCCACAACCTTCCCATACTTCCTATCTCCCTGTAATCTCTTCACGCTCCCTCCACCTCTCTGAACACACCTCCCCATACTCCCTATCCCTCTGCACATTCTCCATCTCGTACCTCAGCCCTCTCCATACTCTCTGTCACACCTTGAACTAGCCACCGGGGGGGTGGGGGGAACGGGGTGACCAGGCCAACCCCCTCCTGCTCACCTGCCTATTAGACTAATTATTAGCTCACTGTTATCACCTGTGCCTTGTTTGTAGTCCCAGAAAGTCCCTTGTCCCTTGTTTCTTTGCTTGGTCTAGGAATTGTTGTTTGTAGGAATCTCTAGTTTCTGGAACTTCATTTAAAAATTTCTTTCCAGATTTTGAGTTTAACTGTGGGTTTTCTGAACCCTCTGCCTGCACTTTGACTGCTAGGAATCTGGTAAGGCCTTGCTGGATTTTCCCCTCTAACCTTGTGTGCCTTTTCTCTATAATTAGATCACTGCTATTCAGTGTGAGGGAAGTTAAAACTGAAGAGGTTACATAGTCAGTTATGATTATTTATCTGTCACTCTGAGCTCTCTCCACCTCCCTCTCCCACTATTCACCATACTCCCTATCTCTCTGGTACACTTTCCATATCTCAACCACACACTGCCCCGCGCACTCTCTCTCCCTGTCACCTCTCCACTCACATGCCCCATTCTTTCTATCTCTCTGTCAAGTCCCTGTACGCTCTTCCTTTCTATCCCACACCCTCCCAATGTCCCCTATCTCTTGGCCACCTCCCCACACACTTTCCTTCTCTCTCACATCCCTCTACATGGTCCCTATTGCTTGCCCACCTCTCCATCACTCACACCCCTCCCCATAATCCCTATCTCTGCCACCTCTCTGTACGCTGTCCATCTCTCCCACACCCTCTCAATGCTCCCTATTGCTATGCCACCTGTCTGTAGTCTCCATCTCCCTCCCATGGCCCTCCTCATCTCACTGCCACCTCTCTATGTACACTGTCCATCTTGCCCCCCCCACCACTCCCAATACTTCCTGTCCCTCTCTCACCCCTCTGTATACTCTCTCTTCCACACCCTCCCAATCTTTACTATCCCTCTGCCACCCCTCTCTCCCCATACTTGCCAACTCTCTGCACACTGTGCACCTCTCTCCCACACCCTTTTCAATACTCCCTATCCTTCTGCCATGTCTCTCCACACACTCCATCTCTCTCCCACACCACACCCCGTTCTCCCTATCTCCATGCCATCTCACCATAAACTCTCCATCTGCCCCACCCCTCTCCCCAGAGTCCCTATCTCTCAGCCACCTGTCTGCAGGGCCTCCATCTCTCTCTCACCCCCCATCCCCATGCTCCTATCTCCCTGCACGTCCTCTCTCCCACCCCCCATCCCCATGCTCCTATCTCCCTGCACGTCCTCTCTCTCTCTCTCACATCCCATCCCCATGCTCCCATCTCCCTGCACGTCCTCTGTCTCTCTCCCACCCCCCATCCCCATGCTCCTATTTCCCTGCACGTGCTCTGTCTGTCTCCCACTCCCCCATCCCCATGCTCCTATCTCCCTGCATGTGCTCTGTCTCTCTCTCACCCCCCATCCCCATGCTCCTATCTCCCTGCATGTGCTCTGTCTCTCTCCCACACCTTTTCCCTCACTCCTCTTCATCTTCACCTGCCTCTTTCCCTCACTCCCAATTTTCAGATCACTGCACCAACCCCTTGCAGTATGTTAGGATGACAGTCCTTCACTGAGGTTTTCTCAGCGACAAGTGATTCTCCCTCGTGCAGGCATCTAGGGTTCCAGCATCTCCTGCTGCAGCCTGCAGGGTTTTAATTTCTTGGTAGGAGTCTCAGGGAACAGGAGTTGCTGGTATGATCTGAAGCTGAGTTCCGTTGATAACCATGGAACTGCCCTGAATCTCTGCTTCTTCCACAACCTCACATATCAGGACCTTCAGCCCTGGATCCACCATCACTGCTCCTTACACACACTCACACACACACACACACACACACACACACACTCGTCCCACCCCTCCCAGTTTCCCTTCCATCTGCTGCTACATTTAGGAAATCTGTTTCTTGTGCACACATTGGGAAGCTGGTGGACCAGTTGTCAGGCATTCTAACTGAGGGGAGACTTGCCTCTGGTCCTCCTCACTGTTACTTTGCTTTGCATGGAGCAGGGCTTGGACTGGGCAGCTCAGGATTCCTTGCAGTCCTTGGGTACTAACATCTTGGAGTCGGAGCCAGCCTTTTCCCCAACATCCGCACATCATGTCCAAGGGCTCGGGTTTCTACCCCAGAGCCTGGTCGTGATCTGTGGGCCTGCAGACACCAGCATCCTGCCTAAGGCACAGAACAAGCGAGCCCAGTTCACCTCCACCCTAAGGCCCACTAATCGCAGGGCACGTCATTTCAGTATTGACAACAGTGTAGTAGTGGAGAGGAGGAAGATGAATTCAGGAGCCATGAACACCTCATGCACTTTATGCTAAGACCTGGTCTTAACAACAGCCTAACGAGCTATCTTGTCACGCTTCCTCTCCTCTCCCTGCAGCAACACCCAGCTCAGACTTGCCTGTGGCCCACCTGCCTCTCCAGCCCCATGTTATTGCTTATGGCTCTTTATTCACCCCTTCAAATCTACCATCCTAGCCCCCCTCTGAAACACTCATCCTTGTCAGAGAGCCATAGAAAAGTGTGAGAGTGAGAGGATCATAACAGTTCCACACTCTCATAATCCTCTAAATGAAGAAGATTCCCGTTAAACTTTTCACCTTTCGCCATTAAGCCATGACCTCTAGTTGTAGTCCCACCCAACTGCAGTGGAAAAAAACCTGCTTACATTTACCCTATCTATACCTCTCACAAATCACCCCTCAAATCTACCCTCAATCTTCTAAGTTCCAAGGAATAAAGTCCTAACCTATTCAGTCTTCCTCATAACTCAGGTGCTCCAGTTCCGGCCACATCCTTGTAAATTTACTCTAAACCTTATTTATTTCTTTCCTGTAGGTCGGTCACCAAAACAGTCACAATACTTCAAATTAGGCCTCACTAGCATCTTATATAAATTCAACATAACATCTCATCTCCTGTACTCAATACTTTGATTTATGAAGGCCAATGTGCCAAAAGCTTTCTTTATGACCCTGTCTGTGGTGTTACTTCCAATGATATGGACCTGTATTCCCAGATCCCTTTGTTCTACCGCACTCCTCAGTGCCCTATCGTTCACTGTGTAAGATCTACTCTGGTTGGTCCTACCAAAGTGCTACACCTCGCACTTGTCTGCATTAAATTCTATCTGGCATTTTTCTGCCCATTTTTCCAGCTGGTCCAGATCTCGCTGCAAGCTCTGATAGTATTCCTCACTGTCCACTACACCCCAATCTTGGTGTCATCCACAAATTTGCTGATCCAGTTAACCACATTATCATCCAGATCATTGATATAGATGAAAAACAACTAGAGTCCTAGCACTGATCTCTGTAGCACACCACTAGTCACAGGCCTCCAGTCAGAGAGGCAGCCTTATACTTCCAATCTCTGGGTTCTTTCACAAAGTCAAGGTCTAATCCAATTTACCTCCTCATCCTGAATGCCAAGGAACTGAACCTTCTTGGCCAGCCTCCCATGTGGGATGTTGTCAAATGCATTGCTACAATCCAGGTAGACAACATCCATGGTCTTGCTTTCCTCAACTTTCCTGGTATCTTCCTCTAAAAATTATATGAGTGGTTAGAAATGATCTACCACACATGAAGCCAAGCTGACTATCCCTAATCAGTCCCTGTCTATCCAAATATTCATATATCTGGTCCCTTAGAGTACCTTCCAATAACTTTCCCACTGCTGATGTCAAGCTCACTGGTCTATAATTTTTGGTTTATTTTTAGAGCCTTTCATAAACAGCGAAACAACATTAATTATCCTCCAATCCTCTGGTACTTCACCTGTCAGAAAGAATGATTTAAATATTTGTTTGCACCCTGCAATTTCTGCACGTCTCCCTCAGAGTCCGAGGGAATACCTTGTCAGACCCTGGGGGTTTATCCACCCTAACTTGCCTCGACAGAAAACTTCTTCTCCTCTGTAATCTGTATAGGGTCCGTAAGTCGATGCTGCTTTGCCTCACTTTTATAGACTCTGAGTCTGTCTCCTGAATAAATAAAGATGGAAAAAATCAGTTTAAGATCTTCCCCATCTTATTTTGCTCCATGCATAGATTACCATTCTGATCTTCCAGAGGACCAAATTTGGTCTTTGCAATCCCATTGCTTTTAACGTGTCTGTGGAATCCCTCAGTTCACTTCGTTTTGTCTGCTAGCTCAACCTCGTGCTTTCTTTTGGACCTCCTGATGTTGCATTCTTATACTCCATAAGTAACTCATTTGTTCCTACCTGCCTATTCCTATGCACCTCCTTTTTTTTCTTAACCAGTACCTTAATATCTCTTTAAAACCAAGGTTCACTAAATCTGTTATTTTTACCTTTTATTCTGACAGGCACCGAGTAGCCTAGTATTCCAAAATTTAATTTTTGAAGGTCTCCCACTTACCAAGTACACTTTCACCAGGAAACAGCCTGTTCCATTCCACAACATCTACCTCCGTAATCCCTTCACTACCTATTCCGGCACTCTGCTTCCCAACACCCTGCAACTCTAGTTTAAACTCCCTCCCCCACCCCCGTGTGGTACACGGAAATCTTCCTGCTGGGGTATTAGCACCCGCCCCCCCCCCCCCCCGTTCAGGTGCAAACCGTCCCTTCTGTGAGTTCCATCTTCCCTCCAAGAGAGCCCAATGATTCCGCATGGCATGTGTAGCAGTCCTGAGATCACAAGGAATTGTCTATAAAGTACATGCTCTCGTGAATTCTTCACTCTGTTCATATCAGATTCTTCTTTGCCCCTACTGCATGGCCCATCTCCTTCTTCTTCTTGAACATATTCAGTGTCTCAGCCTCCACAGCCGTCTGCAGTAGAGATTCACCAACATCCTGGGTGCAGACACTTCTCATCTCAGCCCTAGATCTTCCAGAGCCAGCTAGGGGAACCATGCACCCTGATGCTTCTCTCCTTCTCCTCGTGGGGCGATGGTTTCTTGCGGGATTGCCCTCCTCAAGCAGTCCTTCTCAGCGGCGGGAAACACTCTTCTCATCTGGAATCTGTGCCTGCAAACAACGGCTATCCCTCACGTCATGCCTCCAGCTCACAACAGAAGGGCCAAAGCAGTGAACCTATTCATGGGAGTGACAATCAAGGACAGCCTCAGGGCTCACCAAAGCCCCAGCATACCCTGTTCTCCCCTGCCATCCCTAATCAATATTTACTTTGTAACTCCATCCAAAGCTTTTAGAGATACTGGGTGCTTCATTAACATGGTGCAATTGGATTGTAGATCATGTCTGCAGTTATAAAGTTTATTCACATATTCCATTATCAGACTCAGAATGAGCAAAGGACATTGAGGTTGTCCACATGTCTCCATGTGAAATTGGCGGTCACATCACCAAATGTTCCAGACCCAACCACTCTGACCACCAGACCACCGCAACTGGTTTATGTCCTTCATACGAACATCAGAAGTAGGAGCAGGAGTCGGCCATCTGTCCCGTTGTGCCTACTCTGCCATTCAATAAGATCATGGCTGATCTGGCCATGGACTCATCTCCACCTACCTCCCTTTTCCCCCATAACCCTTAATTCCCCTACTATGAAAAATCTATCCAACTTTATTTTAAATATATTTACTGAGGTAGCTTCCACAGCTTCATTGGGCAGAGAATTCCACAAATACACCACCCTCTGGGAAAAGCAATTCCTCCTCGTCTCTGTCCTAAATCTACTCTCCCCAATCTTGAGGCTATGTCCTCTAGTTCTAGTCTCACCTACCAGTGGAACCAACTTTCCTACCTCTATCTTATCTATCCCTTTCATAATTTTACATGTTTCTATAGATCTCCTGTCATTCTTCTGAATTCCAGTGAGTACAGTCCCAGGTGACTCACTCCCTCCTCATAGTTCAACCCCCTCATCTTTGGAATCAACTTGGTAAACATAAATCTACCATAAATCAAACATAAATCTACCAACCCACTTTCCCACAGATATTGGGCAAGATCAACAATTAGCTGGAGATGGGTGAGAAAAGAGAAGGACGTGTCATTAGAAACGTACAGGTTTGAGTTTGCGTTTTATGGGGTTGAGTCTCTTGGTCCCTACTAGGTAGTTGAGGGTGGCATACTCCATGAGCGCAGCGAAGACGAAGATGAAGCAAACAGAGACGAAGAGGTCCATGGCGGTGATGTAGGAGACTTTGGGCAAGGCTTTCCGTGAGATGGTGCTGAGTGTTGTCATGGTCAGTACGGTGGTGATCCCTGCAAAAAATACAAAGCAAAGACAAGCTTAGAGAGAAGGGCACACACACTGCACTTCCAGTTTATCCAGTGTTAATAGACAATGACAGAGAACGGGAAGAACCCATCCCGATTCCCAGCTGGTGCTGTTAGTGGGTTTGTGCTGAGCTTGAAAAGTATCTTAGATCACAGTCCCAGTTGGACATCCTGGATGGAACACTGACAGATTACTATTCCTTATCCTGAAGCTTGAGAAATCACAATTCAAGTACAGTTCGTAAGAAAGGCTTCTGGTTCCCAGTGTAACTTCTGTAATGTTTTGTGAACAGGGACCCTTTCTATATAGCACAGCAGCTACTTCCTGCAGAGCTTTAGAGCATACTTGCTGTTGTTTGTTTATCATTAATTTTCACGATCTGGGTGTCACTGGCAAGACCAGCACTTACTATCAGTCCCTAACGTGAGGAGAGGCACTATCTGGAACCACTGTAGACCTGGTGAAGCTGCTCCCACGGTGCAATTGCAGAGCGAGTTCCAGAAGCTAGACCCAGTGACAAAAAAAGGGCACTTTAAAAAAAACCTTCCTGGTGTTGCCGTTCATCAAGATGTCCAGTATTTAAATCTAGTACAGCGATATATCTCCATGCCAGCACTAGTGAGGCACATTGCCCTTCCTGGTTCAAAGTTCAAGGTATGTATACTATTTACAACCTTGAGATTCGTCTCCTTACAGGCAGCCACAAAACAAAGAAACCCAACAGAACCCATTAAAAAAGACCAACAAACACCCCCGTGCAGAAAAAAAAAACAATTCGTGTAAAAGTAGGCAAATAACATTCAGAACTGAAATTCAGACAAAGCCAGACACAGCTGGTCCAGGAGCCTATTAGTTTCAGGCCACAGTCTCAGTTCAGTATAGAGATGAGTAAACCTCGTTGAGCAGTGAACTGAACACTGGCCCAGCCTTCACACCCAGCTCCGACACCCTGACCTTTTCAATCCGGCCCAATGCTTAAATTGACCAAACAGCGGGTAACTCTTCGCTCCCAGACCTGGGCCCTGCTGCTTCGATACTCTTTCAGCCCCAGGACCTGGCGCCCCGATTCAGTCCATTTCTGACCTTTCCAATCTGACCCGTTGCTTAAATCAAATACCCAGTTCTTCCTCGCTCCTGGGTCTGGGCCCTGCTGCCTCGACTCTGCCACTTCGAATCCCCTCCAGCATCGGCCCTACATTAGCTCGTTCCTCGCTCTCAGCCCCGGGCCCAACCACCTCAATTTGGCCTGTACACACCACGGTGGGCCTTCGAGATTTTAGTTCACACTGCAAAAATACCAGGTCGTACCAGCAATTCAAAAACTCAATTCCAAAAGGGCTGGTTTCTCTTCAGATCGTATAAATCTTATGCCTTTTAAGTTACAGGTTATTGATCGCGGTGATTGTTTTCATGAAAATGTGTGATCAATAACATAGTTAGTAGTTTTGTTTGCTGCCAGCAAGTCATCACTGTGCTTCACCAGCACCATCTGAGACTGGACGGATTATGGCTTTGGGAGCTGTTGGGATGAGTGGTTGCTCTGTATTACATAGATGAGGCACAGTGCAGCCACTGTGTGGTAATCACAGGGAGAGTATGTTTAGTATGTTTAGAATGGTGCCAACTGATGGACCACTTTCCCCTGGATACTACTGAGGGCCGCTGCAGCTGAACTTACCCAGATACTGAATGATATTCCATTACATTCCTGACTTTTCCCTAGTTACCCATTTGCAACTGAATATCCAGACTCCCAGCTGACCTTGCCACCATGCCATGTTTGCTTGGTCCACCGGAGCTTCAGGTAACGGTGAGTGCCCAGGTGTTGAGTGTAGGGGAACATTGCGATGGTGGTGGCTGGTGAGATGGTTCTTGTCTGGCATTAGTCCTTATCTGTACAAAGATGCATGCTGTAGAGTCTCAATGTACAAGGCAGGACTGCTTCACCTTCTGCAAAGGTGCAAGTGGAATGGAACACTCTGAACACCGGGAAGCACCAGTCTCACCATCTCACAGCCCAGCAGAGCCATGATACTGATTTTGATTCTACTTAAGTTGAACATCAATGAGTGTGTGTGTGACTGTTAGTGTATTTAAGCCAAAGCAGCATGAATTTGATCAATATTTTCAATTGATGGGAATTGAGCAGCACCTGAGCCTCTGTGGATTTCAGCTCCAGAAGGTACTGGAGGATAGTGGACATGAAGCAATGTAATGGGCTGCTGCATTTGACCAAGATCCCCGCTTCACTCAGTGTGTCACAGAATTCTGTTCAAAACATTTACTTTATGAGCGTGTCTGGTGCTGGGAAGTAATGTTATTCACCCATTTGTATGTGATCATTCATAATTCATCTGCAAACTTGGCAGATTCTGCCTCTGCACCTGGAGATGTTGTGGAAGCCATCAGTCCCAGAGCTGAGTCGTTGGTTTCCCTCAATGCGTAGGCTTTCCTGAATGGATACAGAGCTCTGCCCTTTTACTGTCACTGGGTTAAAGTTCTGACCCTTCTCACATAATGAAATCACTGTTTAGCAGCAGCTCAAGATCATCTCCACCATCACCTTCTCAAAACTGGCCCAGTCAATGATGTCAAATCTCAAGGGCAGAGACAGATTACTGACTAATTGCACTTCAACCAGGATACCAATCACTTCTAATGAGCCCCAACAACATGGAATGCATTTCTAACATGATACTCTCTCAAGGTCACTGTCATTCCTTATTACTATAAAAAGCACATGCACCAAATCTTCACAGCCCAATGAGATGAGCTGATAGTCAATCTCACGACCAGGCTGGAGGTGAGATGGCTACCCACATCTCCATATTGATCATTCCCTATCATTCAGATTCCCTTGTCGATATCTCACCAAGTGTGGTTCTGGCTGGAGTAGAATCTCTCTTGATCCAAAATGAGACCCATGATAGTACAACAGTTAGTATACACGGAATGTAGGTTTGTATGGCAAAATATCCCATTCTTCTGCTTAAATCAAAGTAAACGGTCATTACTGTGTAGTCTCCTGTGTAAAACAAGAAGAGAAGATGAAATTAATACATGTGCTCATTCCCAGTCCTGTATTAAATTTACCCAAACCATTGACTACATTGTTAGCACGTCCACCAATTACCTCTTCAGTTCTGTCACTGTGATGAAAATACCTTTGCTCCAAAAATTTGTTTAAGCTGACCAAATTAGAACAGCAGCCATGTGCAGCACAGGCCCTTCATCCCACCGAGTTCATGTCAGCATTCAACCTTCCACTTACACCAGATTGACATTGACATGGTCATACCTACGGTCAGGATCAACCTCATAGCTCGGGCACTGTGAGGCAGCAGCTCTGTCCAACGCACCACTGTGCGTCCTTAATGTCTAGCTCAGTGGGCCAAATGGGGTAGTTCTGCTCCTATGCCATATGGTCTAAACAAGATCCCTGGCTACAGGATTATGGAACTACTTTGGCATGCTGTGAAACATGGGGCTTGTGTTGTAGATGTACTTCCTCATTTACCCCCACTGCTTCCAGGCAGACTGTCTTTGTTTAGGGCACTGGCTGCTGTGTTTAGCATTCCCTCCGTTTATTCCCAACATCTCATTTTCCAGATGTGCCTTCAATTCACAAGGAGGTTTTGAAGCTGATGAAATAACCAGAAGGGTGAAACATCCAAATATGAAAATGTTTAAAAGGGCCAGTATTAAATTGGCTTGAAATGGTTCCAAACCAGAGCTGGGGTGCAGGGAAACTGAGGAGTGTGCAGTGACAAAACCACAGATGATTCAGGCAAAGATCTTGGCTATCTGGCCCGTTCTACCTAGGGCATTCTCCTCCAATCCTTAAGCATATACCCTTACTGGGTGACTTCTCTCGAAAGGGAACAAGTCCCAAGAACACATGGGAATACAAGCAAGAATAGGCCACTCAGCCCCCCAAGACTGCCCCACCATTCAATATGATCGTGGCTAATCCATGCCAGCCTCAGCACCTCTTGTGTTCCCATTCCCCAACACCCTCAGTACCCCAATCTTTCAAATATTTTTCTATCCCACCTTAAATATAACAGAGAACTCCAGAAATTCACTACCACCTGAGATTTTATTTTTTCAATTAAGTATTTTCTCTACTTAAGTATTTTATTAAGAATAATAAAAAAATATCAAAGCTGGCTATATTGCCAACTGTGGCAATGTCTATGTAAATTTCCTTTCCAGAAGTGGTGATCAGAAGTGTTCACAGGTCTTCAGCTGAGGCCTAACTGATGCTTCACTCACCTCAAGCCTCTCTGATCTTATGAATGCCTTGACCAATATAGGCAATTAGTATAAATAACCTCCCAGACACCTTATTCATCTTCTTCAGTGGACTTAGAAAACCTGACCATGAGTCAAATTCATGGAATCTATCATCTGTACATTGAACCTTGGCATGAATAGTGACACTGGGATAGTACAATAAGTTGGAGGACAAAATCCTAATAGACCTACAAGGATGTGAATACACCCAGAGAGTGAACTGACCACAGGGTAAATGATAGGAAGCTGGGGACTGAGCAAAGGCAAACTGAGATGAACACTGAGGAAATGACGGGAGAAAAAATATCCCAAGCACGTCGAATCTGACAGGGTATGGTGATCACAATAAAGGGACCCTATTGGATCCACAATACCTGATAATATCGAACCATCCAAATGGACAGGGCAGTCAATTTGGATCAGCTAACACAGCATTTACATATCTCATTTATTACACAAATTATACACTTAGTTTAATATGTCGATATTCACATGGTTTATTATACCATTCATTGCACTTACATACATCCATGGTTAAAACTGATTTATACTTGTGTGTACTAGCTTACACTGCAGCATTCGCAAGTGGGCTATGCCGTTATGGGCATTCATACTTGTGCGTTGGTGGCTGCATTGCTCTGCAATTCACTGCCAAAACACTAGCTGGCGGTGGGGTTTCTATGCCACTGTGTTGAGTTTCTTCATGTTGAAACTCAACATGAAGAAACTCAAACTTCAAACAATGGCGACTGAAACCGAAGGAGGATGAATTTTTTGTGCTTGTTCGGCCACTGAGAGACATGGACAAGGAAATGCATTTCAAATATTTTCGGATGTCGGCAGGTAGATTTGACGATTTGGTTCATCGTCTCCAACCATTAATATCGCATCAGTGTACGCACAGTATACTCAGAGACTGGCAATCACCATTCGAGTTTTAGCTTCAGGTGGAAGTCAATAGGCTGTAGCAGCTAGCTACAAACTGGCATCGAGCACGGGGTCCTCCATAATTTCGGAGGTCTGTAAAGCTTGATGGAAAGCATTGCAGCCAGAGTTCCTTCCCTGCCCTTCAGTCGCCCAATGTGAAGCTATTGCAGCGTAGGGGGAAATGCGATGCTACCAAGCGGACCAATCACAGCTGTTGCGGGCCGCGATGCGTAGTTACATTTTGGGAGAGGTTCACGTTAGGCTATGGCATAGGGTTCAGCGTAGATACTGCGTAGGGTTCGTGGCAACGCTGTACATTTAACACACAGGTATAAATCAGCCTTAAATGTTACATTTTTTTTGCTTCTGTTTTAACCAATTCTCAGATAAGAATGAGATACAGGAGCAGAGTTAGACCATTCAGCCAATTGAGTCTCCTCTGCCTTTCCATCATGGCTGATTAATATCCCTCTCAACCTCATTCTCTTGCCTTCTCTCTGTAACCTTTGGCACTGATTCATCACCCCCTGGCTGAAGAAAATCTTCTTCACCTCTGTTTGAAAGGGATGTCCTTCTATTCTGAGGCTGTGCACTCTGGTCCAAGACTCCCATGCTAGAGGAAACATCCTCTTCTTGTCCACTCTATCTAGGCATTTCAATATTGATAGGTTTCAATGGGATCCCCTTTCATCTAAACACCAGCAAGTACAGGCCCAGCACCATCAAATGCTCCTCATACAGTAACATTAACACTTTCATTCCTGGGATAATTCTCATGAATCTCTTCTGGACCCTCTCTAATGCCAGCACATCTTTCTTAGGTAGGGGGCCCAAAACTACTCACAATACTCCAAGTGTGGTCTGATCTATGCATTATTAAGTTCAGCGTTACATCCTTGTTTTTCTGTTCTAGTTCTCTTGAAATGAATGCTGCAATGAATGAAATAATTTGCCTTCCTTACCACTGACTCAACCTACAAGTTAAGCTTTAGGGAATTCTGTATGACTTCCAAGTCCCTTTGTACCTCTGATTTCTGAATTTGTTCCCCATGAGAAAAGAGTCTATGGCTTTATTCCTTTTACCATGCACTTCCTTACGTTATATTCCATCTGCCACTTCTTTGACATTTTTCCGATCTGTCTTAGTCCTCTGCAGACTTCGTGCTTCCTCAATACTACCTGCCTCTCCATGTATCTTTGTATCCTCCACAAAACTGGCCACAAAGCCATCAATTCTGTCATCTGAATCATTGATCTTTCCACATGAAAAGAGTGGTTCCAACACCAGCCCCGCGGAACACTGCTAGTCACCAGCAGCCAAGCGCGGAAGATTCCCTGTACTCCCACTGTCTGTGTCTGCCAGTCAGCCAATCTTATATCAATGCGAGTATTTTTCCTGTAATACAATGGTCTCTTATCTTGTTTAGCAGCCTCATGCGCAGCACCTTGTCAAAGCCTTCTGAAAATCCAACTAAACAACATCCAGTGTTTCTCCTTTGTCTATCCTGGTTGTTATTTCTTCTAAGTATTTCAACAAGCTTGTCAAGAAAGAATTTCCCCTTAAGGAATCCATGCTGACTTTGGTCTATTTTACCATATGCCTCCAGGTGTCCCCAAAACCTCATCCTTAAGAATGGACTCTAACATCTTTCCAACCATTGAAGTCAGACTAACTGGCCTATTATTTCCTGTCTTTTGCCTCCCTCCTTTCTTAAAGAGTGGAGTGACATTTTCAATTTTTCAGTCCTACACAACCATCCCAGAACCTAGTGATCACAACTAATGCCTCCACAATCTCTTCTGCTAGATCTTTCAGAACCCTGAGATGTAGTCCATCTGATCCAGCTGACTTTTCTATCTTCAGATCTTTCAGCTCCCCAAGCACCTTCTCATTGGTAATAGCTCACTTCTGCCCCCTGATACTCTGAAATTTTTGGCATACTGCTGTTATCTTCCACAGTGAAGACAGACATAAAATACATTAATTTCATCTGCCATTTCTTTGTCCCCCATCATTGCTTCTCCAGTGTTGTTTTCCAGCAGTCCAATATATCAACTTTTGTCTTTCTTTTACTCTGTGTTTCTGAGAAAACCTTTGGTTATCCTCTTTTATATGATTATCTAGCTTACCTTCATATTTCATCTTTTCTCTCCTTATTGCTTTTTAGTTGCCTTCTATTGGGTTCTAAAAGCTTTCTAGTCCTTTAGTTTCCCACTACTTTTTGCTATATTGCATGTCCTACCTTTTGCTTTTATGCTGTCTTTGACTTCCCTTGTCAGCCACGGTTGCATTATCCTCCCTTTAGAAAAATCTTGGGATATATTTAACTAGCACCTTCCAAATCACTCCCCAAAACTCCAACTATTCTTCTGTCATCTCTGCTAGTGTCCCTTTCTCCTTTGGCCAACTCCTCTCTCATGCCTCCACAATACTGATACATCTGAATTTAGCTTCTTCCTCTCAAACCGCAGTGTGAATTCTTTCATATTATGATCACTGCCTCCTAAGGGTTTCTTTACCTTAAGCTCTCTTATCAAATCGGGTTCATTACACAACACCCAATCTAGAATTGCATTTTCCCTAGTAGGTTAATTTACAAGCTGCTCAAATTCCTTTGGCACATTAAGTCTTATTTTCTTCAATTTGAAGATATTTGCAGGCAAACACATCATCACCTCTACACGGGCTGACTGTTCTGGCTCAGTAAGTCCCCAAGAACCTAAAATGAAACATTGGAATAATGGTGTTAAATTGTGAAATACAGAGATTACTGATTGCCTACCATTTGTGGCAGAATCTAGGACTCATTGTACAACGACATGGAGAAATATTTGTCACCCTGTTTGTGATGTTTGGATATCCCAGAGTGTTTTACTACAAATGAAAGACCAGTGAAAAGTAAGGATATTTCTGCCTAGTGGAGTCCCCAGATATCCCACCCAATCCATGTTTCCTGGTGACATTAATGGCATGGGATTTGATAATACCAATGTCAAGAGAAGGTGGTTTGTTCTTGATAGAGATTGTCAGACTTTGAATGTACATATCCAAGTCAGAGGTAAGGTCTGCCCATCCACTTTATACTTTGTTATAACAATTCAACATTATTAATTTTCCTTTCATTTGCCTATACACTTGCCTCTTTTCCCATGGGTTGGGGGTAAAACTGCATTTTAGTGATGGCAATTTAGTTCTGTCTGCAGACTTTGACATTCTGAGGTGCGTAGATGTGGAATAAAGGTAGCCATTTAACAGGGATAGGATTGCACAAAAGCCTCCGTAATCCTGAGCTGAGTGGAAATACCAGAACGTCCCAACCAACTTAATTCCTGACGCAGGTCTCCCCCTCACTGAACAGCCTATGAAGTGAGTCCTATCCAAACACCGAGCACACTGCTCTGACTCTCCGCACCTGCTGTAGTTTTCAGGATTTCTGATGTATTTCTCAGGCCAACAAAATCAAACTGGTAAAGTCTCCATGATCGCTGGTCTGCCACTTCGATAGAATACTTCCTCCACCGGTAGGTGATCTCATCCTTGGGGTATCCATCTGCAGGCAGAGCATCACTGCGTTAATAGTTTCTGGCGAAACTACCCACTGCACCCACAGCTACACATGGCGGCTCCACTCAACCGCAGCTATAGTGCAGGCAAGGCTGATGTCACAATGGTCTCCCCACACATCCCTGCACACAATCATCCTCCACACAGTCCCCACCACCCCACACTCTGCTATCACCCCATACATCCCCCCAGTCCCTTGCATAACTCCCTGCACACTCCCCGCCCCACCTTTCACACAGTTCCCATTCCTCCTTTTCCTCTTCTGACCTGCCGGGCCTTGGTTGGATGAGCTGCCTGAGTGAAGGAAGCGTAGGCTTGAGGAAGCTCTTGACAAGCCAGGGTGAACCCTCAGCTGGAGCCAGCACTTGTATCAGTGCTAACCCATTGCTATGTCCTCTCCCCTCACTCTAACTTCGGGTGTGCATGACTCGAGTCCTCTCTGGTGACGGGGGCTCCCACATAGCTTTGGGAGATTTGCACTCACCCAGGTGTGACCACTGAGGTCTGTACAAAGGCAGCAGCTATTGCCACAGTCTCAAAGCTGTACACGAAGGCAGTATCTCTTGTGGACTGAGCAGGAGCCCCCTCCTTGTGGGCTGCCCCTTGAGCCCAGTGTGCAGTGGGTAATGCTTTCCTGATGTCTACCTTTTGTACTCAGAGTGGTTCTACTCCCCTGTCTACAGTGACAACTGGGACGGAAATTCTGAACATGATTAGAAAATTGGTGGCATTGTGGATTGCTCGGATAGCTGTCTTCGTGAACCACCTTGGTTTAATTTCCAGTGCAGCAGCTATCTTGTTGGCCCAACTTTTCAGCTGGAGATCTTGAGGGAGAAAAATCTTGTGCTGGGATGCTTGCTCCTACTCGCAGTGAGTCTGGATGGTGTGCCGTTCCACTTTATGTAAGTGCACACTCTCCCTCAACACAGTGCAAGTCCACTTCTCTTGGGAAGGTCTGCTCTCTTCAGAAACAATAATGGCGAGTCCATTATCCACAGTGGCAGAGGGTAAGGTGAGGATTCACTCTGGACACCAAGGTGACCAAAGGTTTAGTGGAGAAATCGAGGAACTATATAGCTCCTTCAGCTTGGAAGACGTTGGGGGAACAATATTGACTCCATGCCTTCAGCTGGCAGTCTGGGTGAGGAGGATCTCAAATTGACTGTGTATGTGTTTTGCAGACATACTAGTGTCTCAAGTGTCTTAGCATCTGGTGCTGGGCTTGGATCACCGTCCTCAGTGAGCAGACCTTATCCTGCCACAAATGGCATTGGGATGTTCATAAATAAAGGACATACGATCATTCCATCTTTTTTCAACTGTCTAAGGATTCCCCCTTCTTGAGGCTAAGGTGGGGTATTGAAAAAACTCACACTCATCGCTTCTGTCAGGAGGACAAGAAGGCATTGACAGAGCTGAGACTCCAAGATCAAGTACCTTGAGAGGAGGTTGCCTAATATGGTCTGAGTCAAGCTGTTGAGGACGCAGCCCCATTGTAGGTGTACAAAGGCAAGGGTACTCTAAGGGACCAAGATCTAAGTGCTCTTTAGCCCAAGAGACCCTGTGGCCCATATGGGAGGCAAAATCCTCCAAAATTTGGACCATGCTTCACCTTTCTTCTGTAAACAGATTGTGCAGCTGGTGGCTGACAATGTCTTCTCCATCACAGATCCAGAGGGAGCAGACAACTTGACCCAGTCTTTTTATGGGGTTTGTTTCTCTCCGGTTCCATACAGAAGCTGTGAGTTCTAGAGGCTAGGTTTCTGAGAGCAGGTGTCTGACTTTGTGTTTGTTACTTTAAAGTTAGTGAAGGACGTGATAGTCTTTTTCACTAGCTGTTTTATTTTGGCTCATTTGGTTTAAGTTAATTTAATTTCTCTATACAGTACTATGCCAGCGTTATATTAGTAGGAACCTACAACCGTGCTTTTCATCACTGGATTGTTAGATAACCTCCACCCCTGGTTTTCAACTGCTGTTTCCCCAGTACTAGGTTTGGACAAGAGAAGGTTTGTGAACTGGGAATGGGGCCAGTGAAACATCTGTCTGGTTCACCTCCCAATTTCCCTGAGTCTGTTTGGGCTCAGTGCTCGCTGAAAGATAATTCCTGCTTGGGCAGATGGAATCTATATTACTGACACAATCCATAAACCAGGGTGCTACTGAATTATCTGGTGGTTGCTCAGGGGAATGGATCACTGGGTGTTCACCGCTTTGTGTGAGAGAGGGAGAGAGGGGGAGACGCAAGGTGACACCATAAGCCTGAGTGTGGATTGGTGGGGGTGGGGGGAGGGGAAGAGTCTAGTGGCTCCTCTGGGTTCCCGGGTTCCCAGGTTTTACTGAATTGTGGCACTTACAGCTGGAGAAGACGAGGGGACAGGACTGCTCATCCATGGGGAAATTCTGCAGGTACAGCTGGCACTCCGCCTCAATTGTGAGTCTGCAAGGAGAGAAATAATTCATGCCATAAACCGCACCGCTCATTCTCAGAGCCCGCATGGTGACCTCCGTCCCTCGCTCCCTCCTCCACTACAATGCTAAAGAGCTCCCAACAACCCTCCAGTCTGCCAGTGGTACCATGTTACCTCATACAACACCCTCACACTGACACAAAACTAGACCCCCAACAGGCTTGATGACTACAACACATCTGTACTAGTTCAGATACTGTCACAGCACCCGAGGCCATTCACTGGTTTACAGTGGTTTCTGGAGCATCTGTTCTGGGTTCCCCTTTTGAGCAGTATTTACAATCAGGCCTGTCCAAAGCTGTGATTGGCTCTGTTTGCACCCACAGATGTTGGGATCGCAGATCATTGCCATTCTACAGCAAGGTTTACTCTCTCCCTGCTCTCCCGACCCCTGAGCATTTTGCCCAAAACTTTGAGGCCATATTATGAGGTTTTTGACCAAATAATGAAGCAGTTTGCCTCTATTTCCACTCTCTCTCCTGTCAGCATCAAGCCCACCTCCATCGTATCTCCACTCAACCTTTCTTAAACAATGGCTTCCCCACTTGAACCTTGTAGCTGAAAGCACTCTTCGTTCAATACATTTTCACAGTATCTCTCGAATAATTTCAAATCCCTTTTAAAACAAGTGGATCCAATACTTGACATAGCCTACCTCTGCCTTCTATAGATTCAATGCAGAGTCTCCCTTTCCCTTATCAACATCCCAACCATCTCCTCCCCACCTCCCCACTGCTATGTACCTTCCCCCTGTACTTATTTCAACACACTCCTTAAATTAACACAAACAATCCTTGAAAAGCATAAATCTAACTGTTAGCCATTTATTACCTGGACACCTCTTCCCTTGTCCTCAGCTGCACCCACTGCAACTTCAGTTTATCCTCACACTAAATCCCATTTACACATCTCCTTTAAGCTACCCAAAGCTTTAATTAGAACCTATCCACTCTTCAAATGCCTCCCGTTCTGATTATTCTCTTTTTTTTTCCAATATAAAAGTGGACAAGATGAGAAAATGCTGGGAACATTTAAAAGATCAGACAGTATGCGAGGAGGGAGAAACAGAGTTAATACATCATGTCAGAGATCGCTGAGTTCTTCCAAGTGTTCCTGTTTTTATTTCTCATTTTGGCACTGCAGATTTTATTTTCAACCCTGTATTCATTGAACCCTGAATCCTTTGTTTCCCACCCCACCCTCGTAATTTTTAACTGCTCGGCCATTGGTTTATTATTGGTGACTTTAACAATCTGGGCCCTACACTCTGAATTTCTTCCCAGAATCCTGCCACCTCACTCCCTCTTTTCAAGTGCTTGTTAGCACTATCACTGTGACTGTGTGAATTGTAAAAAATTCTCAGTGCATGCATTTGGGAGGCATTAAACTTGTGAATTTGAAGAGCAGTCAAATTTGCATTGACAGTGATAAATCTGGAAGTGGCGTTTCAGATATTGATGTATCCTTAAAATTAGAACCATATTGACTTGAAACAAGTTCCAGAAAGACTTCCTTGGCCTGAATTATCTCTAGCTGAGTGATAATTACAGGAATCAATGATTTCTTTCTGCATTTCTGACTAATTATAGAATCACATTAGCTGGAAAATCGAAGACCGAGGAAATTCAGGATGGGTGTGTACTTTTCTCTTCGCCTCTCCTTTAGTTATTTGGAGATGTTCCTGGGAGAGGGCCTGCCTCTCCTCTCGGGTTGCATGCCTCCTTTGAGGCTGTAAAGGGTTAGTAAGTTTTGCCAGCTGCATTGGCACTGGAAGCATGGCAACACTTGTGGGCTGTCAGATTGTGTTGGTCGTTGATGCAAACTACGCGTTTCGCTGTATGTTTCAATGTTTTGATCAAAGAAAGATAATTTTTCATCCTCAGTCTTTAGCCTTTAATCCTGATCAATGCAGCCTCTCCAACTCAGCTATGATGGGGGTCGGGGGGAGAACAGAGTAGCGCAGAGCAGGACTGTGGTGATCAGCCGTATTAGGTACTGAATGGTGTAGAGGGTTGCTCTTGTACGCTGTATGGAGTAAGAGAGAGAGAGAGAGCACTTTTGCTGTATGCTGAATGGCTACAGCAGATAAAGTGGACTAGACAATATTAAAGATACTATTGGTCACAAGAGGAGAAAATTGTACCCTCAAATGAGCCCCTAGAGAGTGCACTATACACACACCACAACTCACCGAGTAATCAAACTGACATTCGTATTGGTCCACACAAGCAAGAGCAGCCTGGATCCTCTGATACTTTGTTAATGGAGCTAAAGCTGTTGGGAAATAATTACAGTTTCACATAGTGCATTTGAAGAACTTGCTCACTGGAGATCAGACTCTTTGTGGGATTTGGGAGTCCAGACTGAGTGAACGACTGACAGTTCACCGGAGGTAGGTCCGTGCAGGTATGAAGCACTGTGGAGTTATCCAAAGCCACCTTGGGAATGTTGGACCACCCCACCCCGACCCCCCCCAGCAGGATGTTCATGGGGTGAATTGTGAGTCAAAAGACAGAATGGGGAAAGTACAGCCAGAAAGTGGCAAGTATTGTTGAGGGCAGTGTGAGTAGCTGAAGAATCCCTTCTGGGATCACTTACTCACCTAATAGCCTGCACAGTTTTTGATTCATTGAACGGATGTAGGTTTTGCAGGCTAAAGCAACACTTATTCGACCACCTCAAGTTTCTCTTGAGAGGGTCGTGATGAGCTACATTCTTGAACCATTTGTAGTCCTTGAGGTGTAGGGAGAGAGTTCCAGGATTCTGACCCTGCAACATTGAAAGAGCAGCACATTTCCCAAAGCAGGATGGTGTGTGCCTTGAAGGGTGATGTCCAGGTGGCTGTGTCTCGTGCTTTCGCTGCCCTTATCCTTCAAGCTGGTAGAGGTGGTGGGTTTGGAAGATGCTGAC
Source organism: Mobula birostris (assembly GCF_030028105.1). NCBI lineage: Eukaryota > Metazoa > Chordata > Chondrichthyes > Myliobatiformes > Myliobatidae > Mobula > Mobula birostris. The sequence continues at coordinate 71,400,755 of NC_092379.1, forward strand.
AAAGGAGACTTGGTAAGTTGCTGCAGTGCATTCTGCAGATGGTACTAACTGCCACTGTTGTATGTCACTGGTGGAGTGAGCGAATGCTGTATATGGGGCGCCTATCAATTGGGCTGTTTTGTCTTGTATATACTGTACTTTCAATACTATCTCCAGTAGAGACAATGTGAATGCACAGCATCCATTGGTTCAATGTAATCTTACCTCAGTGGAGCTTTACCTTCAGGAAGGGTTTTTTTTTCAGGACGGCCTAGAATTGCCTGGATTAAAGATTGATCTCCTAGATACCAGCACAAGCAAATTCCATAAGAAAGTAATAGAAATGATTTGAATTTTCTTACATTGTCCATACTGTGACTTGTAGAAGTTTTGGAAATGGATAAGGGTTGTGTGACAATGGACAATGGAGTACCATAGGGGTGGACTGATCACGTGACCATGTTGGGTTTCAGGTGGGAGGTCATGCCATGGCACCAAAAGGAATAAGCTAAACCAGAGCTGGCGTCTTTACCTCAGGGTGTACAAAATCTTGCCGTCATTCCAGATCCGCAGCAGCTGATTGGGTGTGGTGATCCAGTGAGAATCTGCCCGCTTGGAGTTCCGGAAAATAGTATCAGGAATCCAGATTCTCCCTACCATGTTACTGTTCAAGGTTAGGACTTTCAGTGTGCTGTTAAAACGCAGCCTCCTGTCATACCACGTCTGTGCAAAGAAGATATCGATGGTGTACTCCTGTAACAGAAGATGATAGCTTTAAGATAACACAGGCCCTTTCTTTAATACCAAGACCCTACTGAGTGACAGAGAAGGGTACAGAGTCTGATGGACCACTCCTGTTCCTTCTCTGCTCATTTTCAGGATCAAAGCATTTCCACTGTCACCAGTTGTTGTCCATTCCTAATTACTCCTTGAGAAGGTTGTGGTGAGACCTTCCAGCTGGCTAAACCACACGGGAGTAAATAGTCAAGGAGCACATCTGGAGCTGCGTAATGGCTAGACTGGGCAAGGACAGCAAACTTCACCCCTGAAGAACAGGAGAGAACTAGATCATTTCTTGTGGCATTCAGTCATTTTGTGGTCACATTTTCCAGGTCAAGGCATTGTTGCTGCAGATTCCAGAGCAGTTATTTCCATTACTATGATTCAAACTTAAGTCTCTGCACCATTGATATACTTCCTTTGACACTGTCTGCACTTCATCAGCCTGGAAAAGCAACCACTATAAGGACTCTTCCCACTCTCATCATTCTCTCTTCTCCCTCTCCCATCACATAGCAGATACAAAAGCTTGAAAACACATGCCACCAAACTTGTTATACGCTCTTGAAAGAAACTCTCATAAGCTAAGGATGAACTATCACCCCCCTCTAGTTCCCCTCCTCCTTCGCAATTCAGGCTCTTGACCCAAAATGCTGACTGATCATTCCCTTTAATCAATGCTGCCTAACTTGCTGAGTTCCTCCAACATTTTGCGTGTGTTGCTCAAGATCTCCAGATCTCCAGAATCTCCTGTGACTTTAGTAATCTATTTGCACAATTTCTCTGCAGTTACAACAGTACATTCTGCATTCTGCTTTCTTTTTACTACCTCAGTGGAATTACGTATGTCATGATCCATCTAGATGGCACACAAAACAAAAGCTTTTCACTGTTTCCTGGTACATATGAAAATCATAAACCAATAGCAATACTCTGTATATTAATCCAGTTATTAATCACCTCACCCTCCTCACATATTTGTAATCTTCCCCTTCACCATTGCTTCTTCCTACATCCTTGCCAATAGATTCATTGCCCAAAATATAAACAGGGGATGTTGGGAATATTCACCAGGTTAGTCAGCATCCAAGGAAAGAGAACAGAACTAGAATTTCAAGTTGAAGACTTATCATCGGAACCATTTTTAAAATTTTCATTGTCTTCTGAATTTGATAAGAAGAGTCATATCTGCTTTCTACTTGGAAAGTAAATGTGGTTTGGCCTTGCCAGAGATTTAATAATTACAGCCTCCTGGAAATGCTCAGTAAATCGAACAGCATCAATGAAGAGTGAATGTTCACTGCCCTGATTTTTGGCAGCATGGCTACAAACAGAACATAAAATATAGGAGCAGAATTAGGCAGTGCACCCTATTGAGCTTGCTTCACCATTTAAGAATGACTGATTAATTTTTAAACCCCATTCTCTGTCTTCTCCCTATAACCCTTAGCCCAATTACCAATCAATAACCTATAATTTTTGCCTTAAATGCAACCAATGACATGACCTCCTAGTTACCTGTGGCAATAAATTTTAGAGATTCACTACCTTTTTGGCTGAAGGACTTCCACTTCATCTCTGTTTTAGTGGGAAATCCTTTATTCTGAGCTGTGCCCTCAAATCATAGGCTCTTCTATTAATGGAAACATCCTCTCCACATCCACTCAATGCAGGGCTTTTGGTATTCAGTAAGCTTCAATGTGAGCTCACCCTTGTTAACACCACTGAGTACAAATGTAGAGATATCAAATGCCCCTCATATGTTAAACTTTTTATTCCTGAGGTCATTCTTGTGAACCTCCTCTGGACCCTTTCCTGAGTCAGTACACCTTTTTCAGACATGATACCCAAAATTGCTCATAACATTCCAAATGTGGTCTGAGCAAAGCTTTATAAAGCCTCAACAGGGCATTCTTACTTTTATATTCTGGTCTGTTTGAAATTAATGCTGTAGATGCTTGTCCTTGTGTTGGTAGAGTTACTGCCAAAACGTTGCTGAGTGTACAAGAGCACAGTGAGGGCTATGTCACACTTGGGGCCTGAGTGAATGGGGAGGTTACTGGGCATCTCCTCCATCGTGAGAATTAAGGTCTGAAGAGTGGGCAGAGAGAGTAGCAAGAATCTGGTCCTGGACAATGCCTGATGACAGGACACAGTGTTGAGTATCCCTGTGTCCTGTGGGGGTACGGCTTATGCTGATTGTTGTGATTGGTTAGTTTGGGAACTGCAGCTGCTTTTCCCATTGGTTAGCTGCCTGGTGTCCAGTTTCAAATATCCTGGGTATATAGACAGCACATGTGGGAGGTTCTTTCTCTTTCTCCCCTTGTTTAAGGCAAGGGGTGCACATGACTATTGGGAAGGTATGCTCTGCGTGTGCTTTTAGCTAAGTATCTTTGCTGAATATTCAGCTTTGTCGTGTCTGTAACTTCGGGAACATGAATGTTTGGTTGAATTTTTACTGTTTGTAAATAAATGATTAATATACCTATTCAGTGATTTCTGTCTCACTCGCCAGACCCATGAACCTGATTCAATGTTACACCCCATCAGATGGATCCAGATATAAATTGTTGGTCGACCAGACCCTGTGCACCTGAGAGTGCTCCTGCAGTGGGGAGTGGGATCAACTGAGCAATTAAAATAAAGACAGGGAGACACAAGAAGCTGAAAATGCTGGAATCTAGAGCAAAAAAAAACCTAACTACTGGAGGAACTCAGAAGGTCAGGCAGTATCTGTGAAGGGAAGTGGATGGACTGGAAAATAAAGAGAGAGAGCTCATTAATCACAGTATTACCAGACATTTCACTTAGGAGATGGTGAGATAATGTGAACCCACTCCAAAGGGCAATATAAACATATTCATATGACATGGAAACAAGCCCTTTGGCCCCTCATGACCATGCTAACCACTGTACATCAGTGCCATTTGCTAGCATTTAGACTATGGTCTTTGCCTTGGTGATTGAAATGCTTATTCAGCTGCCTTTTAAATGTTGAGAACCTTCATTTAGAAAGACATATTAATCAATCACCATGGATTTTACTGAAGAAGGTTGTGACTAACATAATTGAATTCCTTTGGAACTTGACAAGGCGGATCAAAAAGGACAGGAAGTTTGATGTAATCGCCATAGATTTTTGACAAAGTTGCACATGTCGGACATTATGTTACACGAACACAGTTGAGTCAATTCAGATGAAGAAGCTTGTAAACGTACCGAAATTGGCTGTGGGGTGGCTAGTGAGGGGGAAAGGTTCAGAACACAAAGATATTGACAGTCTGGCCGGTTTGGAGATGGAGTTCAATGTAAGGTGATGCATTTGGGTAGGTGCACAAAATAAGGGAAAAGACAGACTATGGCAGGATAATGGGTGAAGTCAAAGAATAGAGGGACCCTGGAATGTACATCCTTACAGAGAGCAGGACAGCTCAATGAGATGTCTGAAAAGCCACTGGGGAAACTTTGCAGGTCAGTGGCATAGCTGGTAGAGTCGCTGTCTCACAGCTCTAGAGACCTGGGTTCAACCCTGCCCTCGGGTGCTTTCTGTGCCGTGCTTGTGGCCATCTGGGTTTCCTGATGAATGGCCTCGGTTCTAAATGTCAACTGTTTATTCCCCTCTATAGATACTGTCCGATCTGCTGAATTCCTCCAGGGGTGTGTGGGTGGGTGTGTGCGTGTGTGTGTGTGTGTGTGTGTGTGTGTGTGTGTGTGTGTGTGTGTGTGTGTGCGCGCGCGCTACTCTGTATTTCCAGCATCTGCAGAATCTCTTGTGTTTACAGGTTAATTGGCCACTGGACATTATCCCAGATGTGTAGCTGGGTGGCAAAATTCAGAGGCAGTTGACAGGAGTGTGGAGGAGGGAGATTACAGGGAGAATTAGCAGTGGATTAGGAGCTGGTATAAACTTGACAGGCTGAAATGAGAAGATAAGGCAATAAATGCAGGCTGGTGCTATCCAAACCCAAACATGATCAAAGATAGCAAATGAAAATAGGTGTAACATTTGGCTGCTACGGTAGTGTAGTGTTAAGCACGACACTATTAACAGCTCTAGGTGTGAGTTCAGAGTTCAATTCCAATGTCCTTTGTAAGCAAGTTTGTATGTTCCTTTACGTGTGCATGTATTTCCTCTGGGTGCTCTGGTTTCCTCCCACAAACCAAAGACGTACCAGTTAGCAGGTTAATTGGTCATTGTAAATTCTCCTGTGATTAGGCAAGGGTTAAATCAGTGGGTTGCTGGATGGTGCAGCTCAGGGGTAATTAAATAAGTAAAGTCACAGGATATGAAAGCATGGGATTCTTTCTAGGACTGTGTACAACACTAGTCAGACAACAGAGTGAATACTGGGTACATTTTTGGTCCTGATGTTTCAGGAAAGATTTGAACACAGCAGATGATCAAAGTTTTGAACGATGCATACAAAATGCTGGATGAATTCAGCAGGTCAAACGGCATTCATGGAGGGGAATAAACAGTCAATGTTTTGGGTTAAGATGGCGCCAGCGACCAATGCAATCAACAGTGATGTCCTGCAGACAGTTCCTGAAACAATTCTTTTAAATTTGCTTCTACTACTAAACCATGTGCGATTGGAGCCTGTAATTTATATTTTGGGCTGACTGAGCGATCTGGCAGAAGATATAGAAGACTGAAAGCACATACCATCAGGCTCAAGGGTAGCCTTTACCCTGCTCTTATAATATTATTGAATGGTTCCCTAGTACGATGAAATGGACTCTTGACCTCATAATCATACCTTCGGTTCTAATCAACCAGCTCCAAAACCTGGGGCTCTGTACCTCTCTCTGCAACCGAATGCTTGACTTCCTCATCGGGAGGTCACAATCTGTGCGGATTGGAAATAACACCTCCACCTTGCTGGCAACCAACACTGGCGTACTTCATTGAAGCATGCTTGGCCCACTGCTCTACACTCTCCACGTACACAATTATGTGCTCGGCATGGCTCAAATGGATCTATATATCTGCTGATGAGACAGCTATTGGCAGATGACGAGACGTACAGGAGCGAGATAGATCAGCTGGTTGAGTGGTGTCACAGCAGCAACCTTGCACTCTACATCAGTAAGACCTATGAACTGATTGTGGACTTCAAGAAGAGGAAGTCCTCATCGAGGGATCAGAAGTGAAAAGGATGAGCAGTCTCCTGCAGTCTAATTTATCTATATCCCTCCTAAATATATTTACCTGAGTCATGTCCCTCCTAATTTACGCCAGGACTAACAGACCTATCCTCTCTAGTCTTTCCATTAGAAAACCATAGAAAACCAAACTACAGCACAGAAACAGGCCTTTTGGCCTTTCTTGGCTGTGCCGAACCATTTACTGCCTAGTCGCACTGACCTGCACACGGACCATATCCCTCCATACACCTCCCATCCATGTATCTGTCCAATTTATTCTTAAATGTTAAAAAAGAACCCGCATTTACCACCTCATCTGGCAGCTCATTCCATACTCCCACCACTCTCTGTGTGAAGAAGCCCCCATTAGTGTTCCCTTTAAACTTTTCCCCCCTCACCCTTAACCCATGTCCTCTGGTTTTTTTCTCCCCTTGCCTCAGTGGAAAGACAACATCCTGCTGAATCTACTCTACACCCTCTCTAGCACCAGCACATCTTTCCAATTTTTGATGACCATAACTGCAAGCAGAATTCCAGCTGAGGCCTGACCTTGCTTTTATAATGTTGGAACATTAGGGGCCTAGTCTCATTCTCTGAGGCCTCCGTTATTGTGTCCTGGCTGTCTAGATACGCAAGCCTGGGCAGTATGATATGGAGAACAAGCTGTTGCCCGTGTAGCAAGCTCCCCCTCTCCACATGGCTGATGAACCCAAAGGAACTGCACAGTCTGATACAGTTTGGCACCAGTAGCATTGTAGGAGTTGCCAGTCAGCATTGAACTCAATGTAGGACTGCCTTAGGAAAACCAGCTCCAGACTTTCCCATTAGGGTTTACTTCCGAAGCCTTCCTCATGAGGGGGTATAGCCGCAAGCCAGCAGAGGTTTGAGATCAGAGTCTTCCTTCTCCTAGAGGAGCTACCAACCACAGCTGACGAGCTCCATCTGCCCAAAGCGACTGGTTTTAAGACTCCAATAACCCACGTTTGCCTCTTCTCCTGACAGTGGAATTGGTTCCACCAGGCTTAGTATCTAAGCCATGCGTGAAGGCCAGGAGCTGGATTTAGTTGGCAGCAGCTATTTGAGGCATACGCCACTGGGAGCATTTAATAGGTAGTGAGAGCTTGTCCCCATTACCACCCCGGTTGTAACAACCTTAAGGAACTCTAGCCTCATTAGTGAACCCCAAATACATCAGCCCCCACTTATCAAGATTAAACTTCATTTGCCACTTTTCAATGCCTTTCACCAACACATAACTATCATCGTGTAGCCAAAGACAGCTCTTCACATTACAGCAATTTCACCTGCACATTTACTGACCATCCCACCTGTATTCACATTTATGTCAGCCACATATCACAAACAGCAAGTACTGATCCCCGTGGAACACCACAGATCACAGGCATCCAATCACCAAAACAATCCTCTGATTCCTGATGTCAAACCAATTTTGGATCCCTTTGCCATCTTGGCCTGGATCCCATGAAAGTCCTTGTCAAAGGCTTTGCTGAAGTCCACGTGAACCACATCTACTGCTCTGCACTTTATTCATTTAGAGATGCAGAACAGAAACAGGCCCTTTCGACCAAATTACCTCCGTGTGCCCAATTACCTCCATGTGCCCAATTAACCAGAGTGTCTTTGTGGAGTATGGGAGGACACCGAAGCACCAGAAGGAAACCCACCTGGTCTTGGGCAGAACGTACAAACTCCTTACGGCGAGAAACGAACCCGGGTTTTTGTACGTATATTAGTGTTATGCTAACCGCTACCTTATGATGCTGCATGCATCAGATCCCACCAAAAAAATTCAATCAATTAATAGAGGGAAACTATATATAACGGTATTCTCATTTGCACGCTGCCTTACGGGGGAGGTCATGCAGCTGGCAGGAGCTGTCAAAGTAGCTGGGATAAGTAATTGCAGTGGATTTTGTAGCATACGCATTGTAGACACAGAGGTGGAGAGTGAGAGTTCAGGCTGCTTGATTGTTGTCCAGGAGAGTCTCCCCCTACAATGATTACACAGGACTATCCCCATCCTCCCAAGGCACAATAAAGGCAGCCAACCGCTTGCTCGTGTTCAGGGTGGCAGCAGCTTCTGAAGTTTGTTCTCACTGATATCTCCGCTTCATCTTCCCTGGCACAGTTCTGTTTATCACATTTTCCCACCTGGCTCTTCCCAACACCCCTACCTCTGCTACAGCCTCTGCACCCTAACCCCCTCCTGCGGATTGGTTCCCCATCATAACCACAAGGTCAGGAGCATACACAGGGCAGCCACAAGAATGCGGGGGGTGGGGGAGAGTGATGTCATGTTTGATCTAATACACTGCAGCACTGGGGACTGTTATGGAAATGTTGGCGGTTAGGGGAGAAGCATCATGGATTGACCCTAGAATACCAACCCTATGGTTTGGGAGAAGGTAGGTGGCAGGAGCCAGAGATCCCTTAAAGCATGGAAAACCAACCTGGAAGATATGGATCCTTTAGGCTCAAAGGTAGAGTGAAGCCCCAGGTAAGATCCAGTCCTCTTTCAATAGCAAGGGATGATAAACACTCTGGCTAAAATTTGCTTCATTTCAGTTTTTAACCATTGTCTCTTTATTTGCTGTTCGCCACCAATTATCTTTCCAATATGTTGAATGCCTCAGGCAGATACCCCTCCTCCTTCCAAACTCAAGGGTATGAAGCCAAATTGCTGAAAGCCAATGTCCAAACCACCTTTTGCACTTGGTTTTACTGCGGTTGCACTTGCTCCAATTGATTTATCGTTTTGGCCACAAATCTCTCTGTTAACCTCTGTGTTAGTAAAGAACGATTTCACTCTCTAACCACCCCTGCACTCATCTCCATCTGCCACAGCCTTTTTTTTCCCCTCACTGGCTTCATCAGTCTCTCGGAAGGTTGTATTGGGTGAATGTGTTCATTACATGTTAGCTGTCAAGTCTGGTGCCTCAGCGAGGGCTGGCAATACTGGAAGTGCACATTTGCCACATCCGTGGCAGTCTTAACTGCCAGCTGACAACAAACATGCGACAGGAGAAGGAATTCAGTGCTGAAATCAAAGACAAACTGACAGTGTAAATAATTGTGTCGGGTTGTTGTTTGGGAATAGAAGCTGGGAGCTTTGACATTGAAATCATCATGGTTTTGACCTACACTTTTACATCCTGGAATCACACTGAGTGATTAATGAGGAGAAACCGTGAGGGAAAATTAGGTCCAATCTTTCATTTGCTGCATCTCCAGTCACATTGAAATGTATTCCATTGAAAGCTCACTAAAAGCATGAGTCATATGCATCGCTTCCAACTTCCTTCCTCCCACTGACAAGAGAATATTCTTCTTGGGGTCACCTTTCAGCAACAAGCATCTTACACTATGCGGCTGTAGAGAGAGTTAATCAAAAATACAAAGTCTTCATATCGTCAGAGACTATAATCTTCTCATCAAAGCCACGTTGGCCAAGGTGATTCAGAGGTCTACTTTACAGAGTCCATTTAGAAGAACTTTCTGGAGCAAAGCACAATGGAACCAGTAAGACAAAAGGTGGTTTTATCTTGCACAATGAGTTAGTTAAATGAGTACTCCCAGGGAAGAGGGTCATTCCCATATGAGGAAATGTCCTCTCGACCTTCACCCTGTTGAGACCCCTCAGGGTCTTAAACTTTACAATCAAGTTTTCTCTTGTGCTTCTAAACTGAAGTCTAATCTGCACAGCTTTTTCTCATAAAACAATCCATCCACTCCAGAGAAAGTTTTGCAAGCCTTCGATAACACTGGACAATAAAGATAGTGCTCTCTCAATACTTTTGGGCATATCTTATGGAATTTGGGCTGCTGATCAAGAAAATCACCATGAAATTTCCTTATCACACACCATTTTTTAAAAACCACCTATATTTGTTATTCTAAGTCAGAATAACTGATGCCAAGATTAAAGAAGGCATTTTTTGTTGATCTACAAATCAAACAGGTCATCAACGACAGGTAATTCGAAAAACTTCTAGTGGGATCGGACAGAGTTACAACAAAGGCTTTCAAGAATGTTGCTGGAAATTTTCTTGGCAACAGCAGAGCACCAAACTACATGCAGCTGGTGGACAACATGCTTCAAGCATACAAACCATGAGGTACGACATGTCACTAAAGATTCATTTTCTCTATTCCCATTTAGACTTCTTCCACTTAAGCTTGGCATTGCAGTGACAAGCATGGTGAAAGGTTTCACCAGGGCACTGCAGTCATGGAGAAACGGTATCAGGGCAACTGGAATCCATCAACGCTGACTGAATATTTTTGGATACTTAAGTGAGAAACCTCAGACACTGAGTACAAATGAAAATCATCAACAAAACATCTTTAGCTTAGTTGAACTATTGTAAAGCATCAGCACCGTTATATAATTAAACCCATTATATTCAATAAAAGCAACACACATAAAAATTGCTGGTGAATGCAGCAGGCCAGGCCGCATCTATAGGAAGAGGTACAGTCGACGTTTCGGGCCGCAACCCTTCGTCAGGACTTCTTGCTTGAAATTCCAGCATCTGCAGATTTCCTCGGGTTTGCGTTTTTATATTCAATAAAACTTCTTTTTTTTTGTTTCTCTAAATTCCTATACAAGTGATGCAAGTAGTCTGAAATTACAGTTCTGTTCAGCTTCAAGCATAACAAAAAAAATTCTGAGGAAGCAATACTTTTGAAAAAAATATGTTGTGCAGTGTACTCTCTTTCCAATGCAGAAACACTCTTCCTTAAATAGTAAAGCCCAATACTGTGAGCTGTGCTTCAGAAGCAATTTCATCAATGCCCTCTATAATCAATGCATAAAGAAAAATTATATGAGTAAATTAACTTCAGAAAAGATTGTAAGAGATTCTATAGGAAGTCAGTAGCATGATAACTGCAGCCCTTGGAGGCAAAAGCTGGAAGAAGAATAATGAGAAGGAAAGAAACAAACTAGGACAGCTGCCTGTCCAGTGAATGGTGTATTAGTGTCAAGGAGGTTCAAAGTTCAAAGTAAATTTATTATCAAAGTACATGTATGTCACCATATTCTGTACTGATATTCATTTTCTTTAGGTTATTCACAGTAGAACTATAAAATACAATAGAATCAAAAGGAAAAAAAAAACTATACACAAAGGCTGTTAAACAACCAATGTGCAAAAGAAGGCAATTTATTCAAAAACAAGTAATACATAAATAATACTGAGCATATGAGTTGTAAAGTAGTTGAAAATGATCTATAGTTTGTAGAATCGGTTCAGTGTTGAGGTGAGTAAATTTATCTATGCTTGTTTAGAAGCCTGATGGTTGTAGATAATGATTGTTCCTGAACCTAGTGGTGTGGGATCTAAGACTCCTGTACCTCCTTCCTGATGGCAGAAGAGAGAGAAGAGCACGGCCTGGGTGGTGGGGGGTGGGTGTGGGGGTCTTCGATGATGGATGCTGTTCTCTTTTGGTATATGTGCTCACTGATGGGAAGGGCTTTGCTTGTGGGTCGCATCCACTTACTTTTGAAGGCTTTTCCATTCTTGGGTAGTGTTTCCATACCAAGTCATCATGCAACCAATCAGGATTTTCCCCATTGCGTTTCTATAGAAGTTGGTCAAAGTTTTGGATGACATGCCAAATTTGTGCAAAGTTGGAAAGGATAGCTAGAGTCTGATGATAGTGAGAAAATTACACTCGTTAATAAAAGTAGAGAAAAAATATTCAGAAAATTAATAGGGACAAAAAGTGGAAACCCCGAGACTGTGGGCCTGTCTGCCAGAATTCCAAAGGAGACAGTGGACAAATGAGTGGTGATCTTCTAAACTGCACCAGTTAATGGAATACCATCATGGCTCTGTCTGTCTAGTAGACAATGGATGCACCCGTCCAGGGCACAGACATGGGCGATGAATATGGAGATCCTGGGCTGCCCAGACATCAAGACCCCCCTCTCGGCCTCGCGAATGTGGTCCAAAGGAATGCAAAGCAGTACATTTGGCAACAGCTTGGCTGCAGGAGCTGCTAGGAGGTGACGTGATACATCAGCCAACTGCGTTAGGGACTCCACTCTGGATTTGTGTAGGGTTTACTCCTTAGCCTTCTCTTCTCCCGAAGATACCCACAAGGCAGTGGGATCCATAACCCTGGATAGGGGCCCATACCGGGTACTGTCAGCCGGAGCCAGCTGAGCCCAGAATTCGTGTAAGGCAGGGTCGTCACGCCCTGTAGTAGTGACATATGGAGCCACTACCCACTACCCAATGGAATACCAGGCAACGTGAAAGTAGCAAATGTTGTGCCATTGCTTCAGAAAGGAGGATGGAAACAATGTTAGCCTGCCATCCTTTTTGCAAAGATGCCAGCAAGATTATGAATAAGATTAAGACATGTTGACTCTACATAATCACAATGTATTTTGCATGAGTTTATTTGTCTACAAAATCATAGAAAATTTGCTGAGGATGTCATTAGCAGAGTGGATTAGGGCAATTTGTAGACGTATAACATCTGGACATAAAATAAGGTTCCATGTAATTGAGGTGACATTTGACAAAGAAGGAATAAGCTGGACTTTGCTCAGGTCAGCAGACTGTGACTGGTTGGTGGCTGGGATTTTCAACTCTTAATGATCCATATCACGACTATAATGGAATGAAATAATGTAGCACATCCGGAGTGGTTGATTCTAGTGAACTCAATGGGAATCAGAATGTACAGACGGAAAAGAATACCGAGAGGAAGAAGTCAGTGAGAAGATGGAGAAAGTAAAATCTTGATCTGAAATAGAGCTAATTATGTATTTCTGGTGCTTGTCCATGAAAAATCAGTCTATCAGTGTTTGCCTCTCACATTTCTCAGTCTGCTGCTCACTGCTCCATTGGGAGGCCAACTAAGCTTCATACTCAAGGAGAGACTTCACCTTCTCTTCCTTCACCAACAGCAGAAAGCAGAGTGGGGCAGGGGCGTTTGACTCCCCAAAGTGCAGAGGTTCAGCGAATGCCCTGATGCTCTATCAGTCCCTTCAGGGACCTTTCAGTTAACCCCTGGCAGGAGCAGTGAGCTTGGCCTGTCTCCTTCCTGTAGCCACTGCCTTTCACCAGTTTGTCTAGCTTGCTTCGAAGTTCATGGAGCACCTTCTTCTCTTCCTATCACTGCAGAATCTGCTCACTGAGGAGTAGTGGTTTCATTGCTGTTGATAATGGTTGTTAATGTCTCTTCACACACTGGCTGCTGCGAGGTCAATGCTGACAGCGGACAGCTGTTGTAAGGGGTTAATAGAAAGCAACTGAGACAGTGCACCAACAGACAGGAAAACCCAACAGCATTCTGGGATCTCCAACAACATTGTTCCAGTATTCTTACAGAAAGATACAGCATGGACATAGACCCTTATGCCACCAAATCCATGCAGACCATCTACACTGAGCCCATTCTTCAAAAATCTCATCAACCATAGGAGGACAATAAGATAGTCAAAGAGAGGGTACAGAGAGTCTAAGCGGAGAACTCTGTGGGGAATGCAGAAGTCCTCAATAGGCTTTAAGTAGTAAGTGGGCGTATAATGAGGCTTGGGTGGGGGTGATTAAAGATGTAGAAGGGAATCTTTGTATTGAGGTAAAAGACAGAGTTGCCAGTCTAAATGAGTAAAGTGTACCCATCTCTACTAGGGAAGAGGTAGTGTGGGAGGTAAAGGTTGAGGTGGAAATTGAAGAAGAAATGCTTGAAAAATTGTCTAACTTAAGTAAACAAGTCAGCTAGTACCATGAAAAAGCACGCTTGGATGCAGTCACATGAAGAATGTCCAACTTCACACAGGCAGCAGCTGAAGTCAGGATGGAATCCAGGAATGAGGCAGTGGGTCTACCAACTGTTTCACGGTACTCCCCATGGCTCTGGATGCTGTGACCTTTATGGGACTTTGTGAAAGTGGCATCAGGAGTGACAGACAACATTGACTTAATACCATTGAAAAGTTGCAGGCAGTTTTCTCCCGAAGAAAATACACAAAACCTATCAAAGGATGAGAAGGTGATGCAGACTTGATTGGTTGAATGGCCTAATTCTGCTCCTATGTCTTATGGCTGTAAGGAATGACAAGATTCTAAAGTGATAAAGGACACGAGCTTTGCTGGTACTGTTACAGGGGTTTAGTGAGACCACATTTGGAGCTTTAGTGAGACAACATCTGGAATTTGTGAGAACACATTTCCAGTAAGATGGTGGTGCGTGCGAATGCAGTGGCCTCTCAGGCATCAAACAAAGGTGCGTTTTTCTTTGTAAAATTTGTTTATTATGATCTAAAGACAATTCTGTTCCAAGAACATTGTGTACTGCAGGGTTACTCCATCAGTGAGCTGCTCATTGATCGGAGTACCTGGACTGGTGTTGGCAGCGGAGTACATTACAGCGTGGTTGAGCTCAGCTGTCCCCTGGCCTCTCCTGTGTTCAAGCATTGGAATGACAGACTGGATTGTGTGTGTCTACATGGCCAGTAGACGACACCATTGATTGCTGGGCATTGTCCCTCAGGGTCTTGGAATATATATGTTTCTTTTTTCGAGTGAATATGCTTCTATGCTATATATTTTGAATTATGTTACTTGCTATTTTTGAATGTTTGCTTGCTGCTTTGAATGTGTTTCACCTTGGCCCCGAGGAACACTGTTTCGTTCAGCTGTATCTCTGTATGGTTTGAACGATAATGAAATTTGAGTTGATTTGATTTGATTTGATATGATATCTGGGGCTCTGGCCACCAACCCCTGTTAAGCTACTCCAGGAAAGGGTCCGAAATCAGCTGCGATACAAATGTGGTTGAATAGCTCACTAACGTTTTATTTGTCTGGGTAGCCACAGGATGACAAATCTATGCTGCGAGAAGAAAGCAAATTGATAAAAGAAGTTATTGCAAAATAGATTATACCTTAAACAACTTGAAGACTTTCAATTCCAGAGATTTAACCATGCATCACCATTAATTTCCAACAGTATTACGTGAGCTGCCTGTTTCTACGCTAATTGTCTTGCTGGTGGGTTTAATTCCCAGACAGTAGACGTGCCTGAAAGTGTACTGCTCAACAGCATCCATAAAACAGATTAAATTCCTCTCTCTGATAAGCACCAGAGAACATGGACACAATAAACTGCAGGAAACCAGCAGAACTCTAATCAAACCTTATTAACTCCTCAAATAAGCTTATGCCTTCCAGGTTAAAACACAGCACAAGATACCTTAAGGTTGGCAGAGGAGAGATATACTTGTGATTCCAGTCTCCCACAGGGTGTTTTTGCTGAATGGGATGTAGCCAGAAACAAGGAAGTGAGGATTCTTACTGCCAGTAGTCCTGGTACAACATGTACCCGCAGTGGGTGTAGTCATTTCCTGTAATTGGATGAGGCTCCAGACTCCCAGTGACCAGTGATGGGATCTTTGCTGTCCTTGGATGATAGACAGCAGGTTTCGTTGTGAGTCCCGACATTGGTTCAATGCCCAGTTCACTCCCACTCATTCCTAGACAAAGGCAGATGTGGATGACCCAGCTAAAGAAAGGGAAAAAGATGTCTTCCATAGCCCGTGTCCTGGTGCATGAATCACCAGAGATGTATACTCCTGGATTTCACAATCCGCTCCCTTCTCTACCCAACTGGGCACTGACAGATCAACCACCACTTCTGTGCCTGTTCCACCTTCAGATGCAGCAGATCCCTTCCCTACACACTGCAGTGACACTACAATACATTTGCCAGACAAATTTCCCTTTTCAGTAACGCATTTGACCTCATGCCCTGATGTTGCAAATCTCCATTTGGTTTCATGTTTTAGCAATAGTGAAACCTGTTGCATGTTTTTTTTCCTCTCTCTCCCTTTCTCTCTAACTCTCAAACTCTCACTAACCTATCAATCAGACGGCCAAAGAATTACATTGGCAAGCCTGGTGTCACAGGTAGTTATTTTCCTCTCTGCAAACTTATCCCACTCTCTCTAAAACTGAGAACTAACTTGTTTTCTCTCTTTCCCAATTCTGATAAAAGGTGTTTGATCTAAGACATTAGCCATTTCTCAACAGATGCTGCCTGACCTGCTGCATTTCCAGCATTTTCTGTTTTATGAGTTACAGTGTCTCTGAGAATGAGCTGGTGAAGGGTTAATTTGCACAGATATGCTACAGAGGCTGTATAGCCATGAGGGGCAGATTTAAACTCCGATGCGCTGAATCACTGGATAATTTTAGATGAAGGAATATCTGAGTGCATGAAATCTACCAAGGCACTATAAAATGTTTTAACAATTTGTATAGAGTACAAATTGTGTTTCTGCTTCCAAATTCATTGAAATGGAAGCTGGTTTAATGCATAGAACTGGAAAAGCTCCCAGACAGAAATAGTGAGGATAAGTTTCTATTAAGTTCAAAAGTTCAAAGTTTAAAGTAAATTTATTAGCAAAGAACATCTATGCCACCATATACAACCCTGAGATTAATTTTCTTGTGGGCATTCCCAATAAATCTACAGAAAAATTTAACCATAACAGAATCAGTGAAAGACTGCCCAACTAAAGTGTTGAACCAGAGTGCAGGAGATAAATGTGCAAATAGAAAAAGAAGAAATAATAATAATAAATAAATAAGCAATAATTATCAAGAACGTGAGATGAAGATACATTGAAAGTGAGTCCATTGGTTGTGGGAACATTTCAGTGATGTGCCAAGTGAGTTTGAGAGAAGTAATCCCCTTTGGTTCAAGAGCCAGATTGTTGAAGGATAATAACTGTTCTTGAACCTGGTGACGTGGGTCCTGAGGCTCCTGTACCTTCTTCCTGATGGTAGCAGTGAGAAGAGAACATGTCCAGGGTGGTGGGGGTCCCTGATTTTGGATGCTGATTTGCTGCAACAGCGTTTCATGTAGATGTGCTCAATGGATGGGAGGGCTTTACTTATGAAGGACTGGGCCGGATCCACTACTTTTTGTAGGATTTTCTGTGATGCAGCCAGTCAATATATACTCCAGTACACATCTATAGAAGTTTGTCAAGGTTTTAGCTGGCATATTGAATCCCTGCAATCACTTAAGGAAGCACAGATGCTGTCATGCTTTCTTTGTCATTGCACTTACATGCTGGGTCCTCCTGAGGAACTTAAAGTTGCTGACCCTCTCCATCTCTGATCCTCCAATGAGGACTGGCTCACAGACCTCTGGTTTCCTTTCCCTGAAGTCTTTAATCAGTTCCTTGGTCTTGCTGACATTCAGTAAGGGTTGTATTTAAATCTCCTGCCTATTTGCAGATCCATCACCACCTCTGATTCGGCCTATGACAGTGGTGTTGTCAGCAAACTTGACTATGGCATTGGAGCTGTGCTCAGCCACACAGTCATAAGTGTAAACTGAGTAGAGCAGGGAGTTAAGCACACAGCCTTAATTGTGCCCATTTGTGACTCTTCCATAATCCTCCTTCACAAAGCTTCTTATGAGGTGCTATAGCATGATTTAAAGGTTGTTATATGGAATTTACAAAGAGACTGGGTAGAGTTTGTTATTCTACATCATGGCTTTACCTAGTTACTTCAACAGGGTTACTGAGAGATGGGAAGCTAGACACTTTAAAATGCTAATAGACCCATTGTGCCCACAGGTATGAAAGCTCTTGTAACACAATGACATTGAAATTTAAAGTTAGGCTGTTAATTAAGCAATGAAATATTATATATTTGTGACTTCACAAATTAATTTATGCAGAAACATGAGTCATCACCATTCTTTTCTTAATGGCAATTAGGAAGGAAAACAGAAGGAGGCGACTGAACCCTTTGAAACTGTCCTAGCACTCTATAACATGGTGGTTGATCTGTCCTTGTTCCAGTATCCCTTTTCTGTATGCTTTCCATGGCTTTGGGTTAACCCAAAGTACAAAAATCTCTCTTAGCTGTGAAGTTTTCATTCACACAGCATTCCTGGGACTGTGACTTGTGAAAGACCTGATCATTCTCTTCTCAAATAGCCAAAACCACGCCTTGATACTCTGCTCCCCACTTCTACTCATTCGAGCAGAAAGGGATCATATTCCTTGCCAAGTTCCCCAAATGATTCGATAAGATCAGCGCACAGACGGTCTGGTGGTGAGATCCCAGGGGAGCTGGCAGAGGATGTTGCCTTGGATACAAAGGCTGATGGGGTGAAAGGTGAGGAGCTGGGGTACTCTATCTCTGCCTATCTGGGGAGGGGAGGATGTGCCTGAGGGCTTCATCAAGAATAGCAGAGGGGAAGCCAGGCTTCCAGAAGAAGGAGGACATTTCAGAAGTCCAAGAGCATCTTGAGAACAAATACAGTAAGAATGAGAAACTGAGAGAAAGGGATAGGAGATAGGGTGGGACGAGGTCCCTATGGGAGTATTTAGGTTTATAGTGGATTTCAGTGGGTCATTTGTTTCCCAAGATGAAGAAATGTGAGAGATAGTCCAAGTGATTTTATAAAAAGATAAAGAGAGATTACCTTTATTTGTCACAGTTACATCAGAACACACAGTGAAATGCTTTCTTTGGCATCACCAACCATTGTAGTCAGAGGATTGTGCTGGGGACAAGCCCCAAGGGTTTCCACACTTCTGGTGCCAACAGAGCATTCCCACAACTCACTAGCCCCAAATGTACATCTCTGGAATATGGGATGAAATCGGAGCACCCAGAGGAAAGCCACATGGCCGTGGGGAGAACATTTACAGACTGCAGTGGGAATGGATCCCATTCAATGATCATTGGCAATGTAAAGTGACTGCACTAACTGCAATGCTACCGAGCCACCTTTATTTCTGGGGAAGCTGGAGGATTTTGGAGAACGTGATGAGTTTGGCACAAGTACACAGCCATAGATGTAGAAAGAGTTGGGAATACATTCCAGAATAATCTTGAAGAAGGATTCCACCTGGAGCTCATCAATCACACTGCTCATCAATCACTCTACCCAACTGTGAATGCCATACTGCAATATGGGATATAAAACACACATACAAACATGAATAGGCTAAATTTGTATCAGAGTTACAAAATACACGTGGACTAAGATGTTAACTGTCCTGTGCTATCACCAGTGGGATCATCAGTTGATCTGTCACCTGTCTTCAGGAGTTTCAACCTGCTTATGATCAAGGATCCCTCGAGGTGGTGGGCCAGCAGTGCTAAAGCACCACCTCCCACTGGTGAGCTTAAAAACTTGGCATCTGCCTCTATCAGAGTTGTTGGTTGCTTCCATCCAACAGATAGTCTACTCTTCAGGTGTCTATGCAACCACTGAAGGGTTTGCAAGATATGTATACACTGTCTGACTATCTGCCCCTCTGGACATACTTGGTCCACACCCATGCTGATCCTTTCTCTGCTGCCTCAGCTACAGCCCTGCTGGTTGACTTGATCTCTCTTATAGTGAAGCTAAGGTCACGCAGCCACTTCTGGAGAGTGAACGCAATAAACCCACGGCAGCCTACTTCGAATGGATAGTATGAGACCTTCCACCCTCTGTCTCTGCACTCTGATCTTAACCCTGCATACTTGGTTAACTTGCGCTCATGGGCTTCATCGATGTTGTCTTACTTTCCAACATCGTAAATCATATTGCCCATCACTTCCAATTTTCTCTTTGATGTTCCGCTGAGCGTGTTCTCCAACATCATACTGATATCCTCATCAAATACACGCCAAGCCTCCTCATCTGCCATTGCTGGCCACTTGACCTTCCTCTTCTTCTCTACCTCCTTACCACCGCCATCATGTGAAGAATCTACCTGGGTACTGTGGTCTGAAACCTGACCTGGGTTATCTCTCGTCTGACCTGGAGTATGATGACTCTCTCCAGAGCAAATTGCTGTGGCTTGTGAATCAGTGGTTGAAAAGACCACATCATCTGTGCTTGGTGAAGAAATCTCATCTTCATCCACTGGGATGGAATATCACTTCAACTTTGCTTGGTGGACTCGTAAACCTTTAATGCTGGAAAATGCTCTCCCACACCAACACACTGGACACTCAGAGCCTCTTATCCTAGCTCTTGGTTGTAGTCGTTCCCTGTAATTAACTGTATCCGTCCGATTGGGTCCATCATTCTCCCTCCCTCTCGGAGGACCCCGAGGGTATGTATCTCCATGTAAACTAGAAACTTCAAGGGGTGGGTGCTCTTCTGAGCTGGTGCCCGGACTGCCAATCCTGACACCCCCGGTGCCAGTCTTTCCTGGCTGTCCGCTGTCTCTCTACGCTGTCACCGGACTATTCCCGGTTGTCAACCAGACTATTCCTGGTAGTCATTGGTGTCCAGAACAAAAGAGTTACAAAATACATGTGGACTAAGATGTTGACTGTCCTGTGCTATCACCAGTGGGATCATCAGTTGATCTGCCACCTGTCTTCAGGAGTTTCGGCCCGCTTATGATCAAGACTCCCTCGAGGTGGTGGGCCAGCAGTGCAAGCCACACAAATCCGTGATACTGTTGGCCAGAAAGAATGACAATCAGAGAGCAGGAATAGACATGGACACTTTGTGAAATTGTCCTCACAGCTGTCATTTTGTGAACTGTTTGACCAATTGATTCTTGCTCTGGGATACTTCAATCAGTGTAATTGAGATTGGAGATAAGGAGGTTCAGCTAATGACCTGCTAACTCTGAGGCCATTCTCAGACAAGTAACTATTTACAATGTAATGTGGCAGACCTGCAATCTGTAAGCAACACACACACACAATGCTGGAGAAACTCAGCAGCATCTATGGATGTAAAAGTAAACAGTTGATATTTCAGGCTGAGACCCTTCTTCGGCTCAAAACGTCGACTGTTTACTTATTTCCATACTGACTGGCCTGCTGAGTTCACCCAGCATTTTGTGTGTGTTGCTTTGGATTTCTAGCATCTGAAGATTTTCTTATGTTTGTGGAGCAATCTGTAATCTCGTGAGGCACAGTATCTGGGTCAACTGGTTTGAACCAGTCAGAGTTGAAAGAACAAAATGCACAAAGCTGAGGGCAAAGGCCATAGAACAATACTGATTGTAGCCCTGGCAAAAGCCAATAAGAATGTGACCCAGGTAGGTCAGGTGACCTTGAGCCAATAAGGGAAATGCAACATTTGAACTGATAGGAAGTGTTAAAAGTAAGGAGGCCAACCATTGTGGCCGTGGAGTACCCCATGGAGATTGGATCAGGAATATGAGGAACAGCTGGCCAACATAGCCTTCTTTCCCAGGTATTACCTTTTCTATTCTTTGACTGTACATGGAGCATCAAGGAAACTCAGTAGATTGTGTAAATTCATCTTCTTTTTAGTTGAGACCATAAATGTACTTGTTGGAAAATATAGGTTCTTTCTGTGCCTAACTGATCATTATTACCAAGAGGCAAATCCTTGCAATAGAATTGGCATCAAGGATAAATCTCTTTGTTGAGTCGATGGGAGACTCAAATTGGACCACATGGGTGAGCTACAGGGATACCTGGGGCTAGGTAGTTAGCAATTACTAACCCAGGATTGAAAATTTGGGGAATCGTCCAAGTCTGGATTGTTTTGATTGGAGGGGACTCCTCCAGAAATACCTATTGTAAAAATGGCCACAATACAGGGAGTATGCTGGTCACACTGACTGGCAAATTTCTTTGGAAGTTTGCTCAAGAGAAATTACCAGACCTGGAATTTGAACAAATATGGAAGCTAGTAGCAGTTGGCTGACTAATTGAGGATTGGATAGAACGCCAGCAGAAAGTTAACATAGAGCAAGAAAGATCAGAAAGAGAAAATTGTCAAATATTGACAGAAAACTGAAGCTGAGTGGGATGATCTAGAAAAGAAAAACCTAGAATGTCAGGAGAAAGCCAAAATGGAGTGAAACAGACTCAAAAAGTGAAAAACGTGGAATATCGGCAAAAAGCTCAAGTAGAGCAGGATAGATTAGAAGAGGAAAAGCAAAAAGCTCCAAGAGGAAGTAGAAAACCTTAAAGAGAAGCTTACTGACTTACAGGGACAGAGGGGTATGGATTTGACATGTATGTACCAGTTTCAGTCACAGTGTGAATAGCTGGTTAAAGGAAAGAGTGAAAGAAGAAAAATAAGGTTAAGTAGCTAATAATAATAATAATAATAGCGAAGAACAAACTGGAGGGACTGAGGATACCGTGCAGTGAATGTGATACAGAAAGCAGTACATAAAAAGAATTGGGGGGTTATACAAAGCGTTTAAAGCAGATACAAAAGCTACAGAGCCAACTTGCTGCGCAGAGAGGAATAATATGTACTTTTGGATCTGAAAGAGGGGAGGAAGATGAATTTGGTGATATGGATTGGAATGATTTAGCAGAAAAGGTGACCAGAGATGGTTATAATGAGGAGCCTCCTCTCCAGGATTCCCTGGTGACATACACCCAAAAAGAGCCTGTGCTACCGTTGGCACGACTGACCCTCCCAGTATCAGAGACGGAGGAGCTGGGGCAGGAAATCAAACCAGAATATAACATGTACTACCTCATTCGGGGTAAACCAGCTGTGGGATATTGCTAAGGATGTTGGGATATTGGGACAAATGGAGATTTAAAGAATGCAATACTGACTGTTATGGGTAATAACAGTGGAGCCTCAATGGATGAATTAAGTTCATGTTACCAGAGCAAAGGAGAACACTGCTGCATTTGCATCCCATCTGCGTATGGTGTTTCAAGGCATATATTGATAATGTTAGATTGAGATAATTTAGAACCAGAACCCGCAAATAGATGGCTAAAAACATTACTATCCCATGCACTGATGAATCTAGAAAGCTCTTGGAACTGTTTGATCCCAGTGACCCTACACTTACTAAAGCATGGATACTTAGGAAAATAATTGGAGCAGAAGTTCAATTTTAAGTTTAGGGATACTTCTGAGGCAGCTATTTTCCTTTCAAGAAAATACACAGGGTATCATGTGGAGAAATGTAAGTCAGGGTAGAAGCCAGCAGAGAGATTGTGGAAGAGAAGTAGCAGGTCTGGAGTACAACTTCACCTAATCATGGAAGTTGTTGTCAGGGACAAACATCCCAGTACAGTGCTCCATGCTCAAATCTGCTCTTCAGCCGTGGTTATATGGATCATCATGCCCGGAACTGTACAGCAAACAATTCATTTAATCTGAATCCTAACATAGATCAGAGATTGGAGTTTCTGAAAAGGCAGAATATGTTGAAATTTTGGTTGATGTAAGGATGTCATGCTTACTTGTAAGAATGTCACTTGTTGAATGTTTACTTGTGCATGATGAATGACGTTCACCATTTCTTTGTTTTAGAGTCTTAAAATAACTTATTTCCTCAATTTTGTATGATTGTAACTGAATAATTTGGTGATGGTTTAATCCTTAGGAACAAGAGATTTTTTTTAAAAAATGGTTTAAAGTGTGAATGGTTTGAATGTATCAATTGTGAGAAGTATGGTTAATTGAGAGTTCACATGAGAGAGAGCATGTGTGAGAGAAGAGAGAGTGCAAAAGCACTCTCAAACGTTTGCTCAATCAATATTGGGAGGAAGTTTGAACTAATTCCGTGCTTCACACAAAAAAAGGTGACATTAATGTGTTAAGGTGTCGGAAGCCCCCACTCAGCAGTTATTTTCTCTTCCTTGATTCTTTGAAAAATGCGTGAAAGCTTTTCATGGTGAGAATTAACTGTTTATTCTAAGTCTTGCTATTCTGAAGGAAGAAAAGTACAAGCATAGATTTTGGTTTGTCTTTTATGTTTTCAGGTCATTCCTTTATCTGTTTTCCATGGAACTGGTTTTAGAGAGAGACCCTGATTCCACACTGACCTTGTGGAATCCATGTTAAGCAGATGGAATCTATGCATCGTTATTCCAGATATGAGATGTGCCATATTTCAGAGGGAGATGGGCATTAGGAAAAATTGCTCATCGGTGGAAAATTATGTTGGGAATTTGAAATTAGCATTTTGGAAGATTAGAACATTTAGGAAACATCCTAAAATTTGCTTTTATTAACAAGACTGTTTTCTTTTTACAGAACATAGACTTTTGACAAATTGATCTTAAGTTTGAGATGCCTTTGGAAAATAGTTCTGATATAATTGCTGTGTTTGTCATGTAAATTACAAATGAAAGCTCATTTTAAATACTGTATTAGACTGGCTCAGGCAGCAGTCTTCACCATTTGAAAGCAGATGTTCATCAGCTGCTGCTGGATGTTCCAATCAAAATGGCATGGTCAGTCAGCAAGACACTGCAGGGTTGAAATGCAGTTGTAAAGAGCATTAAAGTTCCTACCTTCCTTGCAGATAATCTTCATTGTACTGGAGAACTGCAGGATATGATCACAAGGGACCATTTGTATCAGAATAATAAAAGGGGGGGGGGAGGAGGTAGAAGATCAGAAAGTAACACCCACAAACAAAAACATAAACAATGGAAAACCTCTATTTAATTTTTTTGTAGAAGTTTCCTCACCCATACATGGTGAGAGGAGAGCCAACTATGGGATATGCAGTGACATGCAAAAGTTTGGTCACCCCGGTCAAAGTTTCTGTTACTCTGAATAGCTAAGCGAGTAAAAGATGACCTGATTTCCAAAAGGCATAAAGTTAAAGATGACACATTTCTTTAATATTTTAAGCAAGATTACTTTTTTTATTTCCATCTTTTACAGTTTCAAAATAACAAAAAAGGAAAAGGGCCCGAAGCAAAAGTTTGGACACCCTGCATGGTCAGTACTTAGTAACACCCCCTTTGGCAAGTACCACAGCTTGTAAACTCTTTCTGTAATCAGATAAGAGTCTTTCCATTCTTGTTTGGAGGATTTTCGCCCATTCTTCCTTGCAAAAGGCTTCTAGTTCTGTGAGATTCTTGGGCCGTCTTGCATGCACTGCTCTTTTGAGGTCTATCCACAGATTTTCGATAATGTTTAGGTCAGGGGACTGTGAGGGCCATGGCAAAACCTTCAGCTTGCGCCTCTTGAGGTAGTCCATTGTGGATTTTGAGGTGTGTTTAGGATCATTATCCTGTTGTAGAAGCCATCCTCTTTCCATCTTCAGCTTTTTTACAGACGGTGTGATGTTTGCTTCCAGAATTTGCTGCTATTTAATTGAATTCGTTCTTCCCTCTACCAGTGAAATGTTCCCCGTGCCACTGGCTGCAACACAAGCCCAAAGCATGATCGATCCACCCACCCCCCTGCCCCGTGCTTAACAGTCGGAGAGGTGTTCTTTTCATGAAATTCTGTACCCTTTTTTCTCCAAACATACCCTTGCTTATTGTGGCTAAAAAGTTCTATTTTAAACTCATCAGTCCACAGGACTTGTTTCCAAAATGTATCAGGCTTGTTTAGATGTTCATTTGCAAACTTCTGATGCTGAATTTTGTGGTGAGGACGCAGGAAAGATTTTCTTCTGAGGACGCTTCCATGAAGGTCATATTTGTACAAGTGTCGCTGCACAGTGGAACAGCACACCACCACTCCAGAGTCTGCTAATTCTTCCTGAATGTCTTTTGCAGTCAAATGGGGGTTTTGATTTGTCTTTCTAGCAATCCCACGAGCAGTCCTCTCAGAAAGTTTTCTTGGTCTTCCAGACCTCAACTTGACCTCCACCGTTCCTGTTAACTGCCATTTCTTAATTACATTACGAACTGAGGAAACGGCTACCTGAAAACACTTTGCTATCTTCTTATAGCCTTCTCCAGCTTTATGGACATCACTTATTTTAATTTTCAGAGTGGTAGGCAGCCGCTTAGAGGAGCCCATGGCTGCTGATTGTTGGGACGAGGTTTGAGGAGTCAGGGTATTTATGAAGCTTTGAAATTTGCATCACCTGGCCTTTCCTAACGATGACTGTGAACAAGCCATAGCCTGAACAAGCTAATTAAGGTCTGAGACCTTGGTAAAAGTTAACTGAGAGCTCCAATCTGTTGGGGTGCCCAACCTTTTGCATGGTGCTCCCTTCCTTTTGTTCCACTCTAAAATTGTACTAAACAAAAATAATACACCAATCTTGCTTAAAATATTGAAAAGAATGTTTCATCTTTATCCTTCTGACTTGGTGATCAGTTCAAGTTCTACTCACTTAACTATTCACAGTAACAGAAATTTTGATGGGGTGCCCAAACTTTTGCATGCCACTGTATGTGAGGATAAAAGAACAGTCATAAAGGTGAAAACTCACATCAAGCATCCCAGAGGGAATACTAGTCAGATTTTAGGTCCAGTTACTGAGCAGCCCTCGGGTAACAATGGCCAAGGTAAGATTACAGTTCTGTGGGATCACACTCATGTGAATGTGAGTGGGGCAGTGACTCACTCGAGATATATCTGTTTGGGTGGTTACAGCCAAGGATTTTCCAAAGGATGCTTCATTTGTTATTAACTGTACACAGGAGAATGTTATACAGGGGATAGCAGAGATAAAAGGTTCACAATATGAGCAAATATCATGAGTATACTTGGAGATTCTTAAATAACCCACCAACACAGGCTATTGCTATGAATGGTACTGGGAAAGGGATAGGACTATCAAGATGCCATCAACAGGGAGACCAGCGGTTTTGCCCGGAAGAAATAACAAAGTAGAAACTTATTTTCAGTACTTATGAAAAAAGTTGGCTGTCTATTTCGCCTGTGACTAATCAGTCAATTTTTGCAATATGCATCTGTGGGACAGACATGTTATATAGGAACAGGGGCCACAAGTTATATCAAGGGATGGAAACAATGCCCTTTGGAAAGTCATAATTTCACAATTGGGAATGTGACTTTAGAACTGGATATTGAAGGATGAACATTGAGCCAGAAGTAAACGCAGTAACAGAGGGGAACCTCACAATCAAACAAACTGATACTGATCAAGATCGCAAACACAAGAAAATCTGCAGATGCTGGAAATTCAAGCAACACACACAAGAAATGCTGGTGAACTCAGCAGGCCAGGCAGCATCTATAGGAAGAGGTACAGTTGACATTTCAGGCTGAGACCCTTCGTCAGGCCTGAAATGTCGACTGTACCTCTTCCTATAGATGTTGCCTGGCCTGCTGCGTTCACCAGCATTTCTTTTGTGTGTTGACTGATCAACATCTGTGGGATTATGTTGTTACTGAGTTGTGACCCATTCCTCACTTGACTGTGGGCTGGGCACATGTTGTGGAGGAGCCAAGGGAGATAATCCATTAATGGACTAAACACACTAAAGTAATTAAAACACATACTGGTAAGGGAAATGAAACCTTGAGTGACACAGGCTTTTGAAGTAAGTTTTGGAATTGGGGAACAAATATCCAAGTAGGTGAGAAGATTATCACATGCTGGTATGATACTAATTTTATGTACCCTGATAATTGTGATGCTTAATGTATATCAACTTAGAAAGTGGAAGGCTGAAACAATGAAAAAATTAAAGGATGACACTTTTATAAAAAAGCAGAGATGATTATTGATATAAGATGTCTGAATTCACTAAGTAAATGTTAGCATTATTTATATAATGTAAGTGTTGCCCACCTACTGGGATTCCATGGCATTCCTCTGGGCAGTCAACAGAATGAGAGGAGGATAATGATCCTAAGATTAGTATCTTTGCATCAAGAGGAGGGAAAGATTCTGTTACAAGGATTTATCCCTTAGTAATAATGATTAGTCAGGCACAGAGAGTATCTGTATTTACTGACAAGTACATTTATTGTCTCAAATAAAAAGCACATGAATTTACAGAACTGAACACTTATGTTCCCTGATCCACCATGGAATAGAAAAAGTAATACCCAGGAAAGGAAGAGGTACAGTCGACGTTTCAGGACGAAGGGTCTCGGCCTGAAATGTCGACTGTACCTCCTCCTAGAGATGCTGCCTGGCCTGCTGCATTCACCAGCAACTTTGATGTGTGTTGCTTGAATTTCCAGCATCTGCAGAATTCCTGTTTACCCAGGAAAGGAGTCTATTTTGGCCAGGCATTCCTCATGTTACTGATCTAATCTTCACATGTCTGTGGGATACTCAACATCTATGATGGTTGGTCTCTGAAGAGTTGTCGCTTCCTTGCACTTGAAGCTCCTTACCTTTAAACACTTATTATCAGTTCAAATGTTGCATTTCCCTCATTGGCTCAAGATCACTTGACCTACCTGGGTCATCTTCTTATGGGCTCTGGTCCAGAGCTACAACCCACATTGGTCTATGGTCTCTGTCCTCAGCCTTATGCCTTTGACCTTTTCAACTCTGACTGGTTCAAACCAGTCAAACCAGGTGACCCAGACACTGTGTCTCATGAGATTATAGACTGCTCTTCCTGCAAGCCTGCCATTTTACATAATAAATAGCTATTTGTCTGAGAAAGGTCTCAGATTTAGCAGGTCACTATCTGACACTCCTTGTGTCTACATTCAATTGCTTTGATTAAGTTATCCCAGAGCAAGAATCAGTTCTTCAAACAGTTCACAAGATGGTGGCTGCAGGGACAGTCTCACAGAATAGCCACTTACATTTCTGTTCACTATCATTCTTTCTGGCCAAAAATACGAAGAAAACTATTCCATACATCAAATCCATGTGCTGGTTCTGCTTCTACCACCCTCTCAGGCAGTGAAGTCCATACCCCTTCTCCCCGAATGAAAACATATCACTTATCTCCCCAGTAATCCTTCCACTCTTCTCCCTTGTTATTGTTCTCTGTTGAGAGTCCCTCCTGTTGATGCTTGCTTTTTTTTGCCAGTGGGGGGAGGGGGAATTGTTGCTCACTGCCACTTACGTGCGGTAGGGGGAAGTGGGGGGGCACTTTGGAGTTCTAATGTTTAACTGTCGTTCATTCTTTGGGGCACTTCTCTGCTTTCGTGGATGTTTGCGAAGAAAAAGCATTTCAGGATGTATATTGTATACATTTCTCTGACATTGAATTGGACCTTTGTTCATAGAGTCTAGCTCTCATCATTCGGATTCAATACTCCAAAGCAAACAGCCCTCAAAAGGGAAATTAAAATAAAGACTCTGATGTAAAACCTAACTGGTTTTCTAATAAGGCGAGTGTGGAAGTGAACTGTTGGTTTCACCACCCAATCCAGCGTGTTCACAGGTACATACACAGCTCTCAGCAAGCTGCTTTAATTCATCCAGCAAGTGAATTACTGTAATTGGGCAATTTATGTCATTGGGGAAATGATCTGCAAACCACTCATTGTTTTCCTCACTAAGTTGTGGATTTGTGACTGTTAATGATAATGATAATGTTCACAATACAGGGAGATGTAACAAACACTTTCCCGTGAAATTATTATACTTGCCTGCCAAGGTGCAGTCCTATGCTGGAAACATGACAAGAACCCAGTGTGGGCAAGAGAGGAAAAACTGCTCTCACCCTACCATTGTGTGTGGGCCTCACTTAAAGAGTGAATACTATCAGCTTGTAGTTCAGAAGAGTGAAGACATTTGATCCCGAGGAGCCTCAACAGGGTGGATGTGGAGCACCTAGAATTAGAGGTTGCTATTTCAAACTAGCTGGTTGTCCCATCTGAGAGAGACACACGGTGTATTATTTTTGCTCTCAAAGGGGGCTGGGTCTCTGTAACTCTCTCCCTAAAAGGGGAGAAGAATTGGAGTCTGAATATTGCCAAGCAGAGGGAAGCCAATTTTTAGTAAGCCGGGAGTTACTGAGGAGTGAGCAGAAACATCGTTAAGGTTCCAACTGAATGGCAGGGGCTGGCTGAGGGACTGAGTAGCTCACACCTGGTCCTAATTTTTATACTTGAATGTTCATCTACTGCAAGTTCTTGCAGATGTCAGTGGTTAGTCTCACAGGTGTGATCTATACAGCCAGCTCGAGGGGAGAATTGTGACTGTCGGAATCAGCTGCCCAGCATGGGGTGGGGTGGGGTGGGGTGATGCAGCCTGCAGGCAGAAAGTGCAGGACAGCCTACTCGTGGTAGCCACTTGCAGAGTTCCGTGCTCCCAGGGGATGAAGTTTCTTCTCCTCGACTGTGGGATCAGGTCACCTTCCAATGTAGCAGTGAGCATCAAACTATGAGATCTGGCAGAGATGGTCAAAACCTGGAATGCTCTGGAAGTTAGGAAGCTGAGAGTGATCTCTGTGGGTAGGCCACACATAAGGGTGTTGGTGAGGTGGAAAGAAATGGCAGCGTGTTGGTCTTTGGAATGGAGTTAGGAAGAGCCAGATACATTGTAAGCAAACGAACACCTCAATTCCCCTGGGGCCTGCTTACTGTTCCATTGTTGATGCCCTCCGTAAGAGATTTATACTGGACAGACAGTGAGGGGGGTCTATAAGGGATTATGAGGCTGCTGTGGCAGACATGAAAGAAAATCCCACTGACTGCCTTGAGCCAAATTAGGTTGGATAAATTCCTTGAGCCTGATGCGGTGCCCCCTTGGACCTTATGGGAGGCTAAAGCAGAAACTGCAGTGGTCATGGCTGAAATATTTATAATGTCCTTAGACACAGGTGAGGTGCTGAAGGACTGGAGAATAGTTACTATTGTCCCATTGTTCAAGAAGGGCACTAAGAAAAAGCTGGGAAATTATAGGCCGGTGAACCTGATGTCAGTCATGGGTAAATTATAGACGTGGCATGATTAGGGATTGTCACCACAGCTTGCTCGAAAATATACTGACATGCTCAAACTTAAAGCTTTGGATGAACCAAGAGATTCGTAATCTGCTGAGGGATAGATCTGAGGCATTCAAGACTGGTAATCCAGAACCATACAAGAAGTCTAGGTATGGCCAACAGAAGGCTATTTTAGAGCAAACAAAAATTCATATTGAAGTTAAGGACAGAATTGGATGCACATCAGCTCTGGCAAGGTTTGCAGGCCATTACTTCCCACAAATCGAAACCCATCATCATGAATGACTTTGACACTTTGCTCCCAGGTGAGCTCAATGCCTATTATGTACAGTATGAAAGGGAGAATACATATATACCTGTGTGAATCCTGCAGCATCTGGTGACCCTGTGATCTCTGTCTCGATGGCAGACATCTTTCAAGAGACTGAACCCTTGCAAGGCATCAAGCTTTGATGGTGTAGCTGGCACGGTGCTGAAAATATGTGCCAACCAATTGGCAGCAGTGTTCAAGGACATCTGTAATCTCTCACTGCGAGAGTAGGAGGTTCCCATCTGCTTCAAAAGGGTGACAATCATACAAGTGCCCATAAAGAGCAGGGTGAGCTGTCTCAACAACTATTGTCTAGTCGCAATCACATCTACTGTGATGAAGTGCTTTGAGAGGTTGTCATGGCCAGAATCAACTCCTGCTTAAGCAAGGACATGGACCCGCAGCAATTTGCCTATCGCCACAATAGGCCTACAGCAGATGTAGTCTCACTGGCTCTCCACTCGGCCTTGGGTCATCTGGACAACAGCAATACCTACATCAGGCTGCTGTCTATTGATTACAGCTCAGTGTTCAACACAATTGTACCTCAGTACTAATCAACAAGCTCCAAAACCTGGCCCTCTGTACCTCTCTCTGCAACTGGAGTGGACTGAAAATAGCATCTCTTTGCTGGATGCGTGCTTAGCCCACTGCTCTACTCTCTCTACATCGTGTGGCTAGGCACAGTTCAAATGCCATCTACAAATTTGCAGATAACAAAACTATTGTTGGCAGAATTTCAGATGGTGATGAGGAGGAGCACAAGACTGAGATGGATCAGCTCATTGAGTTGAGTCACAACAACAACCTTGCACTCAACATCAGTAAGACCAAGGAGTTGATTGTGCACTTCAGGAAAGGGAGGTTAAGAGATCACAGAACAGTCCTCATCAAGGGATCAGCAGTGGAAAGTATGAGCAGTATCAAGTTCCTGGGTGTCAACAGCTCTGAACATCTATCACCCAACATATAGATGCAATTACAAAGAAGGAGTGACAGTGGCTATATTTCATTAGGAGTTTCAGGAGGCTTGGTACATTACCAAAGACTGTCACAAATTTCTACAGATATACTGTGGAAAGTGTTCTAACTGGTTGTATCTCCACTTGGTGTGGAGGGGCCACAGCACAGGATTGGAAAAAGCTGCAGAAAGTTGTAAACTCAGTCAGATCCACCATGGGCACCAGCCTCTCCAGTACCGAGGACACCTCCAAAAGATGATGCCTCAAAAAGCCAGCATACAAATTTCAGGACACCCCATCTACCCAGAAGATGCCCTCCTCTCATTGCTACCATCAAGGAAGGAGATACAGGAGCCTGAAAACACATAGTCAATGTTTCAGGAACAGCTTCTTCCCCTCCACCATCAGATTTCTGAAAAGCCAATGAACCCATGAACACTACCTCATTATTTTTGCTCTCTTTTTGCACTACTTAATTTTTAAAAATATTTTCTTCTTTTTGCAATTTATACTTATTATTTATTGTAATGTACTTCTGCTGAAAAACAACAAATTTCACGACATATGTCAGTGATATTAAATCTGATTATGATCCTGCCAATGTCATTGAGTTTACCAAGAAGGTTGATGAAGGAACGGCATCTCCGTGGAGTTCCATCAAGGCCTTTCACAAAGTCCCACGTGGAAAGTTGCTTGGCATTCAGGATGACAAAGTCATTTGGATTCAACATTGGCTTCACAGGATAAGCCAGAGAGTGGTAGTAGATGATTATATCTCTCACTGTAGACCTGTGAATAGTGGTGTGCCACAGGGATCAGTGCTGTTTCCGATGATGTCTATCATCCCTATTAATAATTTCGATGAGAATGTGGTAAACTGCAGCAGCTAACTGGCAGATGACACAAGATTGGGGGTGTAGTGAACAACAAAGAAGACTCCAATAGTCCAAAAATCTGTAAAAGGTGAGTTTTCAGTGATCAGTATTTATTGTGGTCAGATGGGTGTTCAAGCAGACTCACCATTCTCGCCGCCGTGGAGCTGCCGAGCGACGCTACCACGTAGTAGATTTTGGTGCTGTCAGTGGCAATTTCTGGCAGGATAAACTGGGCCTCAGTTTGTACGAGCCAAACAACAGCATTTTTCCCCCAAATCTCCAGCAGTTTCAAAGCGACTGCGTTGGCTGACATGTTCAATAACTCTGGAATCGTCCTAGAGCATTGGGGATGTAGGTTTTCACAACTAAAATGAAGTCAGGTGTTTTTATGCTCAATGAAACCCATAACACATTTTATTAAACTCCAAAACCTATACACAAAAGCGCACTAAAAATCTTTACGTAGCAACATCATCACGTCAGACTAGCCTCTTAAAGTGAAACCCCAATTCAACGCTGGAGGTTTTGAATTCTGTACATTTCTCCCAATTACGCTACCCTACAAAACAACATAGAAACAGATTCTATATCCCAACTCGTTCAAACCATCCAAACTAGTCCCAATTGTCCACAATTTGTTCCTATACCTCTTAAACCTCTCCTATCCATATACTTATCCAGATATTTTTAAAATGTAAACTGCAACTCACTTCATAAATGTACCTCCCCTTGCGTGAAGAAGTTGCACCTCAGATCCATAGAACCATAGAACCATAGAAACTACAGCACAGAAACAGGCCTTTTGGCCCTTCTTGGCTGTGCCGAACCATTTTCTGCCTAGTCCCACTGACCTGCACACAGACCATATCCCTCCATACACCTCCCATCCATGTATCAGTCCGATTTATTCTTATCACTGAGAGGTAAGTATAGTGACCATAATGTGTCCGTCTTCTTGAATGTAATCAACTCAGATGTGTTCTTTGGTTGAGCATTCAGTATCTGGTCCACATGATGTCTCCATGTTTGATTTCCAACATCCTCTGTGTACATCAGTTGTCCAGTTCTAGTAGCTATCCTACTGGGTGTCCATTTGTCTTCTCGGTAACCATGTGCTGGGACCTCCTCAAAACTCAAAACTCCTTGCTGCTTCATTTGGCAACTGGCTGAACTGTTTATTCTGCACTTCCCTCCAGAGGTCTGGATTCAGGAGGTCTATGCGAGATCTCAGATTCCTGCTCATGGACAGCATTGCAGGTGTTTCATTTGCCATCACATGAACAGAGTTCCGATACACAAAAAGGAAGTTGTCCACTTTGTGACGTAGCTAAATGTTGACCTTGTCCATCACTTTAATTGACTTCTTGAAGCTTTTGGATAAACCTTTAAGCTAATCCATTCATTGCTGGGTGGTGAGGAGCTGACTTGAAATGCCTGATGCCATTTTTCTTCATGAACAGTTGGAATTCTTCTGAAGTGCATTGTGGTCGGTTGTCACTCACAATCTGTTCAGGTAAGCCATTCCTGGTGAAGATAGTCCTCAGAGAAGAGACAGTCTTTGCTGAGGTGGTTGACTTCATTAGTATAACCTTCG
This sequence comes from Mobula birostris, assembly GCF_030028105.1. NCBI lineage: Eukaryota > Metazoa > Chordata > Chondrichthyes > Myliobatiformes > Myliobatidae > Mobula > Mobula birostris. Next base: position 71,434,969 of record NC_092379.1, read on the forward strand.
GCCACTTTGAATGAGCATCCACAGCAATCAGAAACACAGAGACCATGAATGGCCCAGAAAAGTCAATATATTCTCTTTGACATGGTGAAAACAGCCATTCCCACAGGAGTTTTTGGCATTCCAAACAGCTTTTGGCCAAGCCTTTGATCAGTTTATCTATTCCTTTCTCAAACACCTTCTTATTAGCATTAAGCAGCTGCGACAGCCTCTGGTTAGTGCTACCATTTGGGCTGCAGTTGCCTGTTGATGCCACACTGAGAGCTTTGATTGAGTGCCAGTCTAGTTGGATTTTTCTCAACCGTCCACACCTGAGAAGTGCTGGCCCTCCACTTTTCAATACATAAAGCGCTAACTGCTGTGTTTGGCCTCCATACGTCAAATTTACCTTCAGTTTGCCTTTGGGAGACACTATTTTGCCTGTGTTGGTCTTTAGCTTCACTAAGGTCTTGTCTAACTGTATCTTAGAAAACTGTCTGTTGTAGTCAGCCTCTTAAATTATAGACAAAGTTGACCCAGTATCCAGGTTCATTGTCAGTTTTACACCAGGCACATCTATTGTGACCCAGATGATTTTGTGATTTGCTTCAGTTATACTATGCAGTTCTAGGCATGACAGTTCACTTTTGTCAGACTCTATGTTGTCTGATTCTGTTTTATATTCGGTAACTCAATGCATTTGCTTAGATTTGTGTTTGAGACTTTTCACTTGGTTGTGTTTTAAATCTCCCTTGCACATTCTCTCTCTGTGACCTTGTCTGTGACAATTTCTGCAGGCTTTTTCTTTAAACCAACAGTCATTTGCATCATGGGAGGATTTGCCACATTGATAATATCTTTGGCTTTTTACTTCATTCGGGGACATTTTGCGTATTTCACATTCAAACCTCCTTTTCTGTAGTTCTGCTTCATCCTTTGCTGCAACCTCTAATGATATTGCAATGTTCAATGACTGTTTTAAGGTTAGGTCTCTTTCAGACAGTAGCCACTTCAGAGTGCTTTGACTATGCATGCCACATACAAGTCTGTCCCTTAATGCATCAGAAAGTCTCTAAAGTGCTGGACAGGTTTGTGCAGCTCTGCAATATATTCAGAAATGCTTTCATCCTTTGACTGGTTCCTGTTGTAAAATCTAAATCTCTCAGCTATTACCAGTGATTTTGGCCTCAAGTGATTTTGTAAAATTGTATCAATTTGATTGAATGTCTTGCTTGCTGGGTTTGCAGGGGTTACTAAATTGCGTAAGAAACTGTACATTCTTGGGTCCATTAAGCTAAGAAGTGTAGGGGCTTTCTTTAGTTCCTCCACATTGTTCGCGTTATAATAGTTCAACCCTCTCGATAAATGACTCCCAGCCTTCATTAGAACTATGAAATTCATCAACTCTCCCAGCTGAAGCCATTACCATGTTATTTTTACTTTAAATTTAGCGCATCTTTCACTGTGTACTATGCACTTTACTCATCCTTTCGTTAGCATCCTTGACGGCTCTCTCATATGGGTTAACTCTTGCTGTTTTGTCCCGTAACTGTCAGTGCAGCTTGAGAAATTCTCTGACATTCAGCTTTGTTCTCATCACCAATTTGTTGTGTCTGTACAAAACTACTAAATAAAAGCATGCACGTGGGAGATGGCTTTAACTGGAGTATTTACATTGCACAGAGAGAGAGAGAACAATGTACATGCTTAGATAACAGATCAATATGTAGTGCTAAGGTGGGGGAAGGTCAGTGCTCTAAAGGAAATAGATCCATATATTAAAATCATCTTTTATTTATTGTTTCCCAAACACCCTACCTCTCTGCAGCATTCCCAGAGGAAGAATGAAATGGACAGGAAAAGGGCAAGAATGGGACCAATCACAGGGGATGCTGTGCATTGCCAAAGCATCTCATCATTGGAAGGATTAACTTGCAAACTATTGCAACAGGAGTAATGCATTAAAAATGTATAACTCCCTCAAATAACGCTAATTAAAACCACACTCATCAGGTCATCTTCACAAGGATTATAGGGTGTTAAAATGTATTCAACTACACTGGAACATTTTGTTAGGGGATCTACTGATACATGTCAATTCAGTGAGAAAATTTGCATGGAAGAATTCGCATGGGATAATTTTAGCACTGATTAAATGTGACAGAAACCTAACAGGAAAATATAGTACAGGGAATGTGACAGAAGAGGTGAGACAGAAAGCGTGACAGAAGTAATGCTTTTAATAAATCAGACAGAAAAAAATATGAATGTGTGCCTACTTTCATACACTGAGGGGTGACTAGGACCAGTTGTAATTGAACTAAAGTGTACAGTCCTGGGTGGGGATAGTGGAAACAGGAACACACCTTCTGTGTCAGAGAGCAGGAACAGGCCACTTAGCTACCCGAGCCTGTCCAACCACTTAATTAGATTGAGGTTGATTCAGTTTTAGCTTGAGCTCCCTCCTGCCTCCTGCCTCTGGTGAATTTTTACAGAGTCAGTCAGTAAAGCATGAGCCAAAGGAGCTGTTAACTGAATATGCGTAAATACATTTGATGCCAAATCACATGTGTGATCGGGAAAAATGCAGATACATACCTTTTACCTCACAGGGTAATTATCTGGATTGTCCAATGAATAGACAGATAACCCTTAATCTATTGTCTTCTCTGGCTAACACATTCCATTGCAGTCTGTTTTACCTTGACCTGATTCTACTTTCAGAGTTGTTCAAGTCTAGTACCTTGATATCAATCCCTCCCAAGTGGCATATAATCAATGAAAGTGGCCACCATCAGTGAGTATGACCAGCAGGCAGTACTTTAGCTTCATTAAACTCACTGTGTAGTCCACTCATTGTAAACCCTTAGGGAAAATGTAGAGTACTCAACTGAAATGACAATCCCATTGTCACATTGTTGGTTAGTGGGATCTTGCTATGTACAGAATTGGCTGCGAACGTTACAATGACTGCTCAAGAGGGATTGATTAGCTGTGAGGTGTTTGGCTACATCCTGAGCCTGTGAATTGTAAGTGAGGGGGTGACGGCCAGCTGTGCAGATCGCAACTCAGTGGTAGAGAGTGGCGGAACACATGAGCCAGAGCTAACAGCCGGAATTTGATGCGGTGAGTAGAGACCCAGGTTTGATCCTGATCTCAGGTGTTGTCTGCATAATCTGTGTGTGTGTAGATTGGGAAACTGCTTCGCTAAGCACCTACTCTCTGCCTGCCAGAAGAAGTGGGAACTCCCAGTGGCCACCCATTTTAATTCCACTTCTCATTCCCATTCTGATACAGTATGTCTATCCATGGCCTCCTCCACTGCCATGATAAAGCCACACTCGTATTCTATTTTGGTAGCCTCCAACCTGACGGCATGAACATCGATTTCTCGAACTTCCGGTAATGCCCCCACTTTCCTCTCCTTCACCATTTCTCATCCCCTTTTCCCTGTCTCATCTTATCACCTTGCCTGCTCATCGCCTCCCTCTGGTGCTCCTCTCCTCTTTTCTTTCTTCCATGGCCTTCTGTCTATTTCACCAAATTACCTCTCAGCTCTTTTCTTCATCCCTCCCCCTTCAGGTTTTACCCGACACCTTGTGTTTCCCTCTCCCTTCTCCCCACCTTGTAACTCTACTCCGTAATCCTGCTGAAAGGTTTCGGCCTGAAACATCGACTCTACTCTCTTCCATAGATGCTGCCTGAGTTCTTCCAGCATCTTGCGTGTGTTACCATGTGGGTTTTCCCTGGATACTCCAGTGTTCTCCCAGGTGGAAATGTGGGGAGAATCAAAACATGAAATGAATGATTAGTGCAAATAAGTGGTTGATAGTTGACATTATTCAGTGGACTGAAGGGCTGTTTCCACATGGTATCTCTCTTTGACTCTATTTAAGAGCCAGGGGACTGTGGGAGAAAGACCAGAGTGAGAGAGAGGAGGAGCCCCATGTAGAGAACTGGAAACAAATGAAACAGTGCCAATACAATGAAGTTAGATGAGGTAGGGAGGAAGGGAGATTACAGAGTCTAGAAAGAACAAGGGGAGAACAAAGCACACTGGCAGTCGTTAATTATAGAGACGATATGTCAGACAGTATTTCTCTGGACCAGGAACAAGCACAAGGAACAGCGTGACATCTAATGCCACAGAGTGTGACATTACAATTGCAAGTTCTGATGAGACAGTTGATCTTGCGCATTTGCAGCTCTGCCAACATGACACTCACCTCTGATCTTGGATATCGTGTGAGCTCTTATTTACACGGGACTCACGCTGTAATCTAAGATATCAAGAGCACTGGACACATACAGTGAAACTGACCCCTATGCTGGATTAATTCTGGTTGAATTCTTCATAAGACACACCACCATGCTAATATCTACTGAACCATGCTTGCTCTTCATTAAAACAGTGACAAGTGTCATTATGTCTCATGTGGTTTCATAACTACACTTTGCTATGATAGCAAAATGCCTTAAACACGTTTTACTGAAAATTTGAGGAAATAATTAAATCCAGCAATACCGTTAATAATTTTCAAATAGGATATGGTTTTACTGGCCTCTTGGGAGGTGATCTCTGATCAGTTTTCACAACTGTGCAAAGGTGATTGAGAGGTTAAGGTTTTGATTTAACATTCTACTTCACCTGATGGGGAAAAGAGTGACAAACAAGAGGTAATTGAGTGCCTGGGCTACTGGAACTTCTAAAGTGGAGGGAGCCGAAGGAAATCTTCAGTCACATGGGTTAAAGTGGCTTGGAGTTGAGTTTAGGAGTTCAGTGCAAGAAGCGTATGTGAGATGGGTGGGGACAGGGAAGCGAAGTGAGAGGGAAGAAGCCACAACTCTCAATGAACTGACAAGATAGAGATGGAATGTGGTAGGCTGGGGTTACAGGTAAGGGAGGGAGAGACTCTGGAAGAGTGGGCAAGGGAAGAGCGAAAGGAAGACAAGAAGAGATTACAGACAGGAAGAGGAGGAATGCAAGAAAGAGAAAGCAGGGAAGAGAAAGAGGGAGCGAGAAATTGAGAGGGAGAGAGAGAGGAGAGAGATAGATAACTAGAGAGAAAGAAGACAGAGAGGGAGAGAGAAAGAGAAATACAAGAGGGGTAAAGAGAGGAAGAGATAGGTAAATAGAGTAACAGGGGACAGAGATGGAAGGAGCGAGGGAGGAGAAGGGGGAAGAATAAAGAGGTGGAGAGAGGGATAGAGGGGGAGGGGAAGAGGGAGAAAGAGAGCAAGAAAGAGTGAGATGGAGAAAGAGAACATTTCCTTACAGGTTCTCTTGAACCCTGGATAATGGCCCATCCTGCCACATTGACAGGATTCAAGGGTGAAAAACCTCATGTATGTTCCTGCATTAGAGCAGGAGGAAAGAAGGGGGAAGGGGGAATGGGAAAAGGGGGCACAGAAAAAAAGAAGAAATGGAGAGGCACATAAATGGAAAAAGAGCAAGGGTGAAAAGAGCAGGGAGAGTGAGGATGAAAGGGAGGAAGGGAATGAAAAACAGAACATGGTGGGAGCTGTTGCGTAGTTACTGCTGATTATTTGCATATTATCTTCCTTCAATTAAGAAAATGACATGTTGCAATCTGGCATCAAGCCCCCAAGGGAGTTACACACTTCTTTTATTCTGCCAGCAATGTTAATGTCTGTCACAAATGACTGACTTCCGTCGTGCTTGCAATGGTAAAGTCTTGTTCCCATCCAGCTCAGCATTAAACTCTGAATCAGGTGCTGGTAATCTGAAATAACAAGAGGAACTGCTGGAAAACACTCAGTGTATCAGACAGCATCTGTGGAGAGAAGAACTGTTAATATTTCAGGTTGGGACCCTTTGTCAGAACAGAGAAAAAGATAGTTTTTCAGGGGCAGAGAAGGGGAGAAATGGGTAGGAGAGAGTAAGTATCTCTGACAGGGTGAGTCCAAATGAGCAGATGTGCCTGTTAGAATAGAAGATTTAAGCTTCCTTGTCTGTGTAATGTACACTCTATTGCCAGGCTGTGGGGTAACTTACAGGCTGAATTAGACAATTAGGGAAAGAAAAACGAAGTCCAAATGGTGACACAGACAGATACGGCTGGCTGTGATACAGGGAGGAAGAGTCTGTAGCTGAAGCCGGAGAGTTTCATTGTAACACCTACCCCTTCATCTCTTCCAATTCAGCCTACTGACCCACAACGTTCTCTTCTTTGGTAGGTCCTATGAGGTTTTGCCTCATTATCCATCACTGAGACAGTGTATCCACTTCCATCTTGGACACCACAAATGCCTACTCTGCCCAGTGTTTGGCTTTGTGTGTGTTTTATCTACAGCCCCTCCCTCAGCTGTGCTAAGTTTAAATACATTATTGTTTTTGTAGACCCGGCTGGCGGTGTAGTGGCATCAGCGTCAGACTTCAGGATGAAAGGTCCCGAGTTCGAATCCAGCCGGCTCCCCTGCACACTTTCTATCCGTGCTGGGTTACGAGCTGGTGATCTCTTTGGAAACTCACCCGGCAGAAGGCAATGGCAAACCACTGCTGTAACTTGCCTCGTACGCAGTTCCCCACTACGTCAGAGAGGCATGGAGGGAAATCGTCCGCTAACCGGAGAAAACCCGGATGAGACGTACCTTTCCTTTCCATTGTTTTTGTTCACAGAAAAAGCACAGACAGTCAAATTTACAAGTTAAGGAATGACTCCCTCCACAGTACCAGCCACATATTCTTAGAAAAAAAGCTAAGTGAGTCCATGTCTAACCTGTTCTGTAGTCATTGGATTGGTGTCCAGTTGAAATTCTATGGTGAACTTCTACAGTGATGTCCTGAGGCCAGGTTGTGACTGTTAGCAAATACAATCCTATCTGTTCTTCCAAGTATGATTCCAGCCATTAGACTGCTTTCCCTTTGATGCAGAAATCCCTAAATTTTACCAAAGTTCAAATTAACTTTATAATCAAAGTACATATATGTTGCCAGATATAACAATGTGCCTATCAACCTCCTCACTTGGTGCCCCGGATTCCAGTGCCGTTACACGTCAAAGGATCCCCAACCCACTGCTGCAATTTCCTATCCCAGAGCTTCTTGCAATTTGAGCTTCAACCATCTCTGTATTCTGCATTCCACAGGCCAGACCAAAATTGCTTTTGTCATCTTTCTCCTAACTGGACGAGCTCTGGCCTGGGCCACCACTAACTGGGACAATAAGACCACCATTTGCAATATGTGCAAGGAATGGGCCGTTGAGATGTGCTGCGTATTCGACCATCTGAGCAGTGGAAGAGAGATCAGCAGATTGGATACTTCGCCTACACCAAGGCTCATACTCGGAGCTGATTTACACCCTGGAATTCATGACCCTCACAATGGAGTATGGCGGCAATGTGGAAGCACTACTGGCCCCTTACCATCCCGGCCTCTCAGAGTGCTAGAAAAATGAGCTGTCTTCCCGGGGGAATCCCACTGACTTTGAAATCCTCATCACTCTGGCCCTCTGATGGAATGACCCTCCATATCAGCAGCCAGAGGCCCAGATTAATTCCCAGAACCACTCCAACCTGCAGAACCCTCATCAGCAATGCCTCCGGAACCCACGCAGTCCGAGATGGGTTGCATTAACAGCTCAGGAGCAGGAGTGTCAGGGGAGGAAAAACTTGTGCCCTTATTGCAGAGCTGCTGATCACCCACACATCAAATGCCCGCTGCTTCCAGGAAAACAGCACCATCAGTTAGAGACGATGGGCCTTCTGTCTGGTAGGCTCCCCCCAGTCTCTTGTTCCAGCATCATAGCCTGTCTCACTCTCTCTGTCCTCCCCCACACCTCGATGACTCTACACATACAGGAGGCTTTGGTGGATTCCAGTGCAGCAGGCAACTTTTTGGACATAACTGTGTGTGTGCAGTTTGGACTCCCTACCTAGTCTATCTCTCACCCTTTCTGCGTCACAGCTATTGACTGATGTCCCTTGGGGTCTGGGATGGTCCAAGCATTCACACGGCCTGTGCACATGAGCAACGGAGAGCATCATGAGTCTACTCAATTCCTCCTGATATACTCACCCAACACTCCCCTCATCTTGGGTTACCCCTGGCTGTTCACTCACGACCCTCACTTTGCCTGGTCATCCAATTCACTGCTGAGCCACAACACCCACCTGCAACCTCATTTGACCTAGTTCTCCAACATGAAGTTCATCTCCACAGTTTCCTCCAGGACATTGTGTCAAATCGGAGCCCACAATTTGTCCCCTGCCTTTTGCTCTCTCCTCCGCAGCTCAGCGAGTTTGTCCTCTGGCTATCATTCGCAGACAAATGGTCAATCAGAAAGAGCCAATCTGCAAGTGGAGGAGTTTTTGCAATGCTTCACCAACTCTAAACCTTCCACTTGGAAGAAGTATCTGCTCTGGAATGAACTGTCCCACAATCTACACACCTTCTCTGCCACAGATATGTCACCCTTTGAAGTGTTCTACGGCTACCAACCTGCGATGTTCCCACGGAGGAACAAATGGTGGAGGTCTCGTCCATCAGGGGCCTGCTTTGTTGATGCCAGAGTGCTTGGAAGAGGGAATGGGGGCAGGGGGTCCTTCTTAGCTGCCAACCGTGCCTGCTGCCACCATGCTAACCACGATCAGTGCCCAGCCAGACTACTCCAGCCTGCAGACTGTGCCTGGTTGTCCACCAGAAATCTGCCCCTGCACATCAACTCCCACAAGCTTTTTCCCCATTTTATTGGTCCCTTCCAGAATACCCAACACATCAATCCAGTCACTTACCATCTCCAGCTGTCAGCGAACTGCAGGGTCACACCTGCCTGCCACCTGTCCTCCCTCAAGACGACTGTCTATGGGCCACCCAACCCATCTGAGTCTGCACCTCCAGAACCGGTGATGGCAGAAGATGGTCCAGTGAACACGGTTCACTGGGTGAGGGATTCATGTCATCGTCGATGGGGTGCGCACTATGTGGTCGACTGGGAAGGGTATGGCCAAGAAGGGAGATCTTGGGTGCTCCCCAGTTTCATCTTCTATCCAGTGCGCATTGAGGAGTTCCACCAGAACTCCGGAGAATCCATATTATTCAGGCGCTGATTATCAGGTGTGTGTGGGGGCGGGGGGAGGTAAAGGGCTCCTGTCAGGCCTGCAGTGGCAGGTATCTCCTAGTCTCCACCCAGCTAACATGAGGCAACTGCCTCTTGTTTCCAACTCATCACTTGCAACCTATTTAAACCCAGCTCTAAGCCACAGCCCTCTGTTCACTCATACAAACCAGTCAGGCTCAACCAATTGCTCCTAACATTCAGTTTCCTTGTTTCCTTGTCATGTTAGGTATATGTTCTCTTTTGTTTTGTCGCCCCACTTGGCTTATTATTTTGCAATTAATTAGTAAAATATCATTTACCACTAAATTGTCTCCGCTGCTCTGCTTCTGGGATAAAACCTCTACGTTTCCAGACATAAAATTCTGTTTTCCTGAATATCAATGCAAGAAGCGCCATGGGGAGGAGAACTTTTTCAGTCCCCCCACACACTCGGTTAAACCAGGCTGAAGATTATTCTGTTATTCAGCGGTAGGTATGGTGATGGTGGGAAGTAAAACAGAAGTTCAGTTGAATAAAAATCTGATTCACAATCAAAAAGGGATTGAGGGCAAGCCAGAAGTAAGCAGAGTATAGAATGATAGAATGCAGCCTCACTCTTTCTCCACTCCCCTCTCCCCCAGTCACATCTTCATTCCCTCACACTGAGATGCAGACTATAGCTGTGTTGAGGGAAATGAGGGAAAGTTGGCTGGCAGAGACAGACAAGGAGAGTTCGAGCACTAGCATACTTGTGGAGTCACAATGACTGCAGATGCTGCAATCCATAGCAACAAATAATCTGCTGAAGGAGCTCATCAAGTTGAGCAGCTTCCAAAGGAATTGTTAATGTGATTGGTCGAAACCCTACATCTGGACTGAGAGTGGACGGGTGAGCTGGTGAGCGTACAGTGGAAGCAGAGGGCGGTGAGACAGGAGTCTGACAGGATTGGTTAAGCGAGGAGGAGTGAAAGACAGGCAGGCTGTGCCAGGCAGAGGAGTGAAGGAATGAAGTTAGTATGTGAATGGCAGACAGAGGCAGGCAAAGAGAAAAGAAATAAGCAAATGGAGTGTGGTGGCATAGTGGGGTGTGAAGGTTGGAGACAACTGCTAGAGCGATATAAGCAGGAACATCAAGGAATCCCCGTGTTGGACTCTGTTAAGTAAAGGAGATGAAATGGGAACAACGAAGAGAGAGGTGATGGGACCAGATCAGATAGGGGAGGAGGAAAGCATGAAACCTGTGGAGGAACAATCTATGTAGTGGGTGGTTGAGGAAGTGGAAGGATGGGTTAGTAAATTTGCTGATGGCACAAAGGTTGGGGGTGTTGTGGGTAGTGTGGTGGGCTGTCAGAGGTTACAACGGGACATCGATAGGATACAAAACTGGGCCGAGAAGTGGCAGATGGAGTTCAACCCAGATAAGTGTGATGTGGTTCATTTTGGTAGGTCAAATATGATGGCATAATATAGTATTAATGGTAAGACTCTTGGCAGTGTGGAGGAGCAGAAGGATTTTGGGGTCTGAGTCCATAGGACACTCAAAGCTGCTACGCAGGTTGACTCTGTGGTTAAGAAGGCATACGGTGCATTGGCCTTCATCAATCGTGGGATTGAGTTTAAGAGCTGAGAGGTAATGTTGCAGTGCAATAGGACCCTGGTCAGACCCTACTTGGAGTACTGTGCTCAATTCTGGTCGCCTCACTACAGGAAGGACGTGGGAACCACAGAAAGGGTGCAGAGGAGATTTACAAGAATGTTGCCTGGATTGGGGAGCATGCCTTATGAGAATAGGTTGAGTGAACTCGGCCTTTTCTCCTTGGAGCGACGGAGGATGAGAGGTCACCTAATAGAGGTGTACAAGATCATGAGAGGCATTGATTGATGGATAGTCAGAGGCTTTTTTCCACGGCTGAAATGGCTAGCACAAGAGGGCATGATTTTATGGTGCTTAGAAGTAGGTACAGAGGAGATGTCAGGGGTAAGTTTTTTACGCAGAGAGTGGTGAGTGCGTGGAATGGGCTGCCGGCGGCGGTGGTGGAGATGGAAACGATAGGGTCTATTAAGGGACTCCTGAATGGCTACATTGAGCTTATAAAAATAGAGGGCTATGGGTAAAGCCTAGGTAGTTCTAAGGTCGGGACATGTTCGGCACAGCTTTGTGGGCCGAAGGACCTGTATTGTGCTGTAGGTTTTCTATGTTTCTATGGATGGAATCAGAGGGGGAAGGGTAGTGAGAGAAACAAATATGGATGATGTGGTGGGGTGAAAAAGGGGCAGGATTGAAAGGACTGGAGGAGGATCAGTAGTGAGGAAGGGGAAAGCCCACCAGAGGGGAAGGTTATCTGAAACCGGAAAACTCACCATCAATTCAATTGGGTTGTACACTACCCGGGCAGAATATGAGATGCTGTTAGTTTAATTTGTGCTCAGTCTCACCCTGGCAGAGGATGGACAGGACACCATGGGAAGGGGAAGGGAAATTGAAATGACATCACTGTGGGACCTGCTTGGATGAATAATCTGTTTCCATGGTGTGAATCCCTAAAAAGGCTTTGTTTTAGGATTAGGGGAATTCTTGTTTAAAAATCTGCAGTACTGCCAAATCCTGAGGGGAAAACCGCAGTTTTGGTTGATTGAAATTAAATTTGTGCAAATCATTTTTGAATAATCCATTACCTCTCTGCTACCACTATTAATCACCCAGAGGCAATTTAACAAAACTCTGTCTTCCTAAGAACTTCATGTTTTATCTAGCTTCCTGAAAATAAGATGTTGAATGCAGGACTTCAGTATTAATGATGACTGGGGCCTAATAATCCATTGCTACTGACCTTCCAGCTAAGTGGACTGGACATCAATCTAAATATTCCACTGGTACTGTATATTGTGAAACTGAATTTAAATATTCAACATCACCTGGCTGCAAATGGACCTTTGCCAATAAGAAGTGACAAGCTTCAAAATGTATTGTGAATTGAAAGCAGACCTCCCTTTCTGCGGACTGTGTCTTCCGCATGACATCAGTAATGAGATAGCTGTTCTTATTTCCTGTCACATCCTAACAATGTGCAGGTTGGTGGGTTAATTGGTTGTGGCATGTTGCCCCGTGCGTAAGTGGTAAAATCTGGGGAGGGTTAATGCATTGCGGGAGTATTTTTTAATTTATTCATTTATGGGAAGTGGGCGTCACCAGCTAAGCCAGCATTTATTGCCCATCCCTAGTTGCCCTTGAGAAGGTGGTGCTGAGCTGCCCTCCTGAACCGCTGCAGTCCCTGAGGTGTAGGTACCCCCACAGTGCAGTTAGAAAGGAAATTCCATGATTTTGACCCAGCGACAATGAAGGAATGGCGAAATGCTTCCAAGTCAGGATGGTGGGTGGCTTGAAGGGGGAATTTCCAAGTGGTGGTGTTCCCAGGTATCTGCTGGCCTCGTCCTTCTAGATAGTAGTGGTTGTGGGTCTGGAAGGCGCTGCCTTAGGAACTTCACTTACTCTTATACTTTATACTTTATTGTCGCCAAACAATTGATACCAGAACGTACAATCATCACAGCGATATTTGATTCTGCGCTTCCCGCTCCCTGGATTACAAATATCAAATAATAAAAATATTAAAAATTAGTAAATATTAATAATTTAAATTGTAAGTCATAAATAGAAAATAGAAAAATGGGAAGTAAGGTAGTGCAAAAAAACCCAGAGGCAGGTCCGGATATTTGGAGGGTATGGCCCAGATACGGGTCAGGATCTGTTCAGCAGTCTTATCACAGTTGGAAAGAAGCTGTTCCCAAATCTGGCTGTACGAGTCTTCAAGCTCCTGAGCCTTCTCCTGAAGGGAAGAGGGACAAAAAGTGTGTTGGCTGGGTGGGTTGTGTCCTTGATTATCCTGGCAGCACTGCTCCGACAGCGTGCGGTGTGAAGTGAGTCCAAGGACGGAAGATTGGTTTATGTGATGTGCTGCGCCGTGTTCACGATCTTCTGCAGCTTCTTCTGGTCTTGGACAGGACAACTTCCATACCAGGTTGTGATGCACCCTTGAAGAATGCTTTCTACGGTGCATCTATAAAAATTAGTGAGGGTTTAAGGGGACAGGCCAAATTTCTTTAGTTTTCTCTGGAAGTAAAGGTGCTGGTGGGCCTTCTTGGCAGTGAACTCTGCTTGGTTGGACCAAGTCAGGTCATTTGTGATATTGACCCCGAGGAACTTAAAGCTTTTGACCTGTTCCACTTGCGTACCACCGATGTAAATGGGGTCATGCGGTCTGCTACTCCTTCTGAGTCAACAGCCAATTCCTTCGTCTTGCTGACGTTGACGGATAGGTTATTGTCTTCACACCATGCCACCAGGTTCTTAATTTCCTCTCTGTACTTAAACTCATCATTAACTGAGATACGGCCTACAATTGTTGTGTCATCAGCAAACTTATATATTGAGTTTGATGGAAACTTGGCTACACAATCACGGGTGTACAATGAGTACAGCAGGGGGCTGAGTACACAGCCTTGTGGGGCACCGGTGCTCAGACTGATTGTAGAGGAGAGCTTGTCCCCTATTTTTACAGCCTGGGTCCTGTCTGTGAGGAAGTTGAAGATCCAGCTGCAGATCTGAGTGCTAAGGCCCAGGTTCTGGAGCTTACGAATCAGATTATTTGGAATGATGGTATTAAAGGCAGAGCTGTAGTCAATGAAAAGGAGCCTTACGTATGCATCTTTATTCTCCAGGTGTTCTAAGGAGGAACGTAGGGCCAGAGAGATGGCATCTGCCATTGACCTGTTGCTCCGGTAGGTGAATTGCAAAGCATCGAGGTTGACCGGTAGGCTGTGGTTGATGGTTGCCATAACCAATCTCTCGAAGCACTTCATAGCAATTGATGTCAGAGCCACAGGTCGATAGTCATTCAGGCATGCCGCCTTGTTCTTCTTCGGCACTGGGATTATCGTTGCCTTCTTAAAACACGAGGGGATCTTAGACTGAAGCAAGGAGCAGTTGAAGATGTCAGCAAACACTCCAGCTAGCTCGCTTGCACAGGCTCGGAGAACCCGTCCTGGGACGCTATCTGGGACCGTCGCCTTCCTTGGATTTACCTTCAGGAAGGCCCTTCTAACGTCCTCCTCGGTGACGATGAATCTCGATGCCACCAGGTCCGGTTAATCCGGAAGGAGTGGGACGCTCCCCTTCTGTTCAAATCTTGCGTAGAATACGTTAAGTTCGTCAGGAAGAGAAGCGCCACAGTTATTGATATTCCCAGCCTTTTCTTCGCGCCCAATGATCTCACTTAGACCCTGCCATAGTCTACTGGCGTCCCTCTGGTTAGCCTGGGCTTCCAACTTGGCTCAATATTGCCTCTTAGTGTCCTTAATGGCTTTCTGGAGTTCACGCCTGGATTCCGTGTAGCGACTGGTATCCCCGGACCTAAAAGCCACAGCTCTAGCCTTTAAAAGGGGCTTGACCTCATAATTCATCCAAGGTTTCCGGTTAGGGAATACCCAGATCGTCTGGCAAGACACATAGTCCTCTGTGCATTTCCAAAGAAAGTCCGTGACAGCTGAGGTATACTCATTGACATTAGCTGCCGAGTCCTTGAATACTAACCAGTCCACCGATTCAAAGCAGTCACGGAGGATCTCATCCGTTTCCTCCGTCCAAAGCGACACTACTTTTGACACCATGACCTCCTGCTTCAGTTTCTGTTTGTAAGCCGGGAGGAGTACGGCCTGATGGTCCGATTTTCCGAAGTGAGGTCGTGGGACAGAACGGTAGGCATCCTTGACTGCTGTGTAGCAGTGGTCAGGTATATTCGGGCCTCTAGTGGGGCAGGAGACATGTTGGTATAACTTTGGCAGCGCCTTTCTGAGGTTGGCCTGGTTAAAGTCCCCGGCTGTAATGAGCAAAGCCTCCAGATACCTGGTCTCAAGTTCACTGATGTTGGCATACAGTATGTTCAGAGCACACTCCACGTTTCCCTGGGGGGGAATGTAGACCGCTGTCAGTATGACCCAGGTGAATTCCCGTGGCAGATAGTAGGGACGACACTTCACCGACAGGTGTTCCAGGTCCGGGCTGCAGGAGCTTGTCAGTGCCACTGTGTCCGAGCACCACGCAGTGTTGATCAGTAGGCAGACACCACCTCCCCTCGTCTTGCCCGAACACGCCGTGCGCTCCATCCGATGGATCGAAAATCCCTCCGGTCAGATGGCACAGTCGGGGGTGGCAAGGGAGAGCCAGGTCTCAGTGAAACAGAATACACAGCAGTTCTGCATCTCCCTGCAGTAGGTGAGTCTCCCTTTAAGATCATCCACCTTGTTCTCTACGGCTTGCACATTAGCTAGTAGGATGGTGGGCATAGGGACCCTGAAGCCCCTCAGCTTCAATCTGACCAGCAGCCCTGCTCTTTTCCCACGCTTTCTCGGTAAATAGTGCATCTTTCCAGGTTTCCATCGATACAGTGTGTTGTTGTCAGCTCTTTGATGTTGGTGGACGCGTCCCATGGGGATCGATCGGTGGGTCATGTCATTGGACTCTCCAGGTGGGGCTGAGTGATGGGGGAGGCTCCGCTGCCACTTCCAGCTGCCGGGGGCCCGGGCTGTCGATTGGGTTGGGCCCCGAAGCTGACACTTAATCCCAGATGGCCGGACTCCTTGCTGAAACCAGTCCGTAAGCGGAGTCACGGTTGCGGAGGCCTGCGCTCCAGCCGAGCCTCGGGCTCGATTTCCAAGGTCGGCGGCGGAGTCCTCACTTCTGGCAGCTGTGGATGGCCACCAACGGGGCTTTACAGTGGTCGCTCCGGGGAAGTGTCTGGGGCACCTTGAGGTCTCCGCCGTCACTTCTGTGTGGTCGTCTGCTCCGGAGAGGTGCTGGTCGGAATGGGCCGTGTCTCCAAGCGCTCCGGCACGGTAGCAGACCGCAGGTCTCTGGGAACGTGTTGGGCCTCGCTGGTTGGGTCCAGGTGCGGTCCGGAGTTTAAGAAGCAATTCTGGCGGTGGTCTCCAGCTGGGTCAGTAGCTTCGCCAGGGTGTTGTTGATCTTGATCTTGCAAGATTGGAGGTTTAGAAGGGTTTCTCGGCTATAGGATAGTGGAGAGGGCAGTTTGCTCGGGAGAGCACGCGCAAAGTCACCAGTTACCCGCGTCATCTTTCTACCTTTCAACTTTGGTGTATTGTTGAAGTGCATCTTGTAGACAGTACACACTACTGCAACTGTTCGTCGATGGCGGAGGGATTCGATGCTTGTGGAAGGGGTACCAATCAAGTGGGCTGCCTTTTACTGGATGCTGTCAAGCTCCTGGAGTGTTGAGTCTCATCTAGATGAGTGCTGAGTATTTCATTACACTCCTGATCTGACTCTCGTAGATGAGGTGAAAATGAGGAAACCAGAGAGGCAGGAAGTTGGCAGGAAGGAAAGGGGTTGGGAAATGGAAGGAAGAACAAATCCACGGGGGGTGGAATTTGTGTGTGGTGGATGAAATCATTAATAATACTTGATTTGACATTGAAATTTACTCAGCAGTGACATTAATCCATGGCTGTGTCCCAGTCTTTGTTTGGCTTCTGGTTATCCAGTAGCTCATGGGGCCTCTCTTTTCACTCTTCTGTAAGAATGGTACATGTTCAGCTCAGCTCATCAGGGGATCACTCATCTGAACTTGTCAAATCCTCAATGATATTCCATGTTTCTGATTCTGCCATGGTCACAGTCACAGAGTGCTAACCCAGGCAGTCACAGGGAGAATGTGCATACTCTACTCAGACAACACCCGAGGTCAGAATTGAACCCAGGTTTTTGGCACTGTGTGAAAGCGTCACAGTTTGATACAGATTGACACAGTTTGATTCAATAATTAGCACTCACTTGCTCTATAAAGTTTTCCATGTAGGTAGGACTGTTGATTCACAGTGTGCTAATCTATTAGAAGATAAAGAAAGGTGAGCTAATCACAGTAGGTTTGAATCTCAGTTTAAATTGTAACTTCAGAATTTGACCATCCCCTGAAGAATCATAATCCTACAATTGAGATCTTCACTGATGCCCCTAACTGTGTGTTAGAGCCCAAACCCTCCCACCAGTGACCTACTAAAACAAAACATTTGAGTTGCCTGGTCTTCCATTTACGTACACCCTAACCCCTTAAACACAGATACTCTACCAACTGAGTGAAACTGAGAGTAGTGGTTTCATGACACCATTCTTATCACTGGTTTTATTTTGGTCAAGGCTGGAGAGTCACAGGCCAAGCTGTAACCAGACTGAGGTATATAAAATAATGTGAGGCACAGACAGGGTAGATAGTCAGTCTGTTTCCATGTTAAGGAGTATGAAAACCCAGAAGATGAGTAAGGCATGGTTTCTGGTGAGAAGGAACAGTTTTAAAGAGCATATGAGGGGAATCTCTTTTACAAAGGGGTGGTTAAACATGCTGTTAGCAGCGGCAATGGAACCAAATGCAGTCACTGAGGCACTTACAGTAGACAGAGACTTGAAGGCAGAGAGAATATAGTCTTAATGCAGGCAAAAGAGATTCACATCAAAGGGGAAAAAGTTGGTATGGATATGTGGGCTGAAGAGATTGGATGTGCTGGGTGAAGAGACTGGATATGGTGAGTGAAGAGACTGGATGTGGTGGATGACGAGACTGGATGTGATGAGTGAAGGGAATGGATATGGTGAGTGAAGAGACTGGATGTGGTGAGTGAAAAGACCGGATGTGGTGAGTGAAGAGACTGGATGTGATGGATGAAGCGACTGGATGTGGTGAGTGAAGAGACCGGATATGGTGGATGAAGAGACTGGATGTGATGAGTGAAGAGACTGCCACATCCACCAGGCGCCACTGAAGGGACCAGAAGATAGGCTCTATTGTAAGACTCTAGGACTCTATGTTGGTGCTTTCCCCTAATCCTGCATCAAGATCTATTTAATCACTGGTTCCACTGACATCCTCTACTAGCTCTCACTCTGCCCATGATTGGATTGAAAGAACCTTGTTCTGATGTTCAGATTGTTAGCTCTGCCTCTCCTCTTCCGGTCATCACAATCAATGTGATGTCTCCCCACTTCCATATTGACGATGACATTCTCACCCTCCACTTCTTGTCCCGATTCTCCTCAGTCCCAAAGCTCTAGAATTCTTTCCCTACATCTCCCAATGCTATGTTCTAAAGCTCCTTAAAAACCTACTGACATGAGCAATTTTTTGGTTGCCAGCCATATCCAGCTTAAAACTTTCATTGCTTCGTGTAAGTTATCGCTACGTACCTTGGAGTATTATCTGCTACAGCAGTGTAACCAGAGGCAATTTTTTGCTTTGTTGTTGAGAGTGGCTTGTGCCTTTGTTAGAAGTTCATGAGTTTTGAACACAAGCTTCAGGATGACCTGATCATGCTGTCTCTCATGTGAAGTTAATCAGTGGCTCCTCAGCCAGCTTGCATGAATGTTAAAGACCCCAGGGTTCCCTCTGAGGATAAAGAGAAATGGCCCCCCTGGCATCTGACTGTCACATTTCAAACCCTTCTGCTGCCCTTCATTCTCAAAACCAACTTCATCTTGAAAAGAACCAAAAGCAGACAGACCTCAGTTCTGATTCTGACTTGAATTGCTGCTTCAAGCACTGCCTGATGATTGGCGTATTTACCTTCATTGTGTCAGCTGGTGGAATTTTCAAGATATTCTTTGTCCTTTGATTTATTACATGTCTCTTCATGCCTTTAAGTTTACTTTGCTCTCAATCAAATTTTGGTCACTCGAGTAGACTGTCACTGGGGAACTTGATATTAATTTTTCTCAGAGAGGTTCATCACTTGTAGTCGTGGGTGTACTTGGCAAAGGGGACGCCGCTGAGTGCATACTCTTCTAACATTTGCACCATCGCAGCAGCACCAGCACAAACATGTCCACAGGCTGCCCTTGCTCTACCTTTCAGCTCTCTAGATCAGGGTGGCTGCACATGCCCTGCTGGTGAATTGTCAACTGTATGGAGCAGAACTGGGCTGGAGACACAAGAGATGGCAGGAGTGCAATCCAGAGCAACAAACAAATTGCTGAGGGAACTCACTCATTCAAACAGCGTCTATTGGAGTGTGGGGATCAGAATGGTTGAACATTTGGATTGGGACCCTGCATTAGCATCTGTCCCAAAAGGGCAACAATTCCTTTCCCTACTCAGTCTGCTAAGTTTCCCCAGCAGATTGCTTTGTTCAGAAATGAGCTCAGCACTTTTCTCATTTGTATGCAGAGCACTTACAAGACTCAAATAGATACCAGTCTGGTTATCAGTCACTGACAATTGTCAGAATTAAGAACACAATCTGTTTTATTACATTGCAGTCAATCTCTATAGTATCTCAATAGGATCAACTGCTTCAAAGCAATGTCCGGCTGGAAACGTACACCACCACCAATAAATAGTGGTGACCTTTCCAGGAACTAGTCGCTTCAAATGCTCCACATTAATCATTATGCTCCACATACTTTTAACTTTTCCTTTATCATAAATGATTAGAGCTGTTCGACTTTCTCCATCAAGAGTTTCAAAATCACACGTATTCAGCCATCCACAGAGGATTAACTATCCTAATCTTTTTTTTAGCGATCACGTCCAATTGTAATTTTTCTCTAGATTTGCTGTTCATTGGGTCATTATTTTCCTATCTTTGCTCTACCATCTCTCTCACAGATCATTCCAGCCTTGTTCTTGTGTTTCCAACACCCCATCCTGCAAGTTGCTCCTTCTCCTGCACCGCTGCTTTGTTCCAATTCATTATGCTCCTAAGATTTCAAATGACCTGTCACCTAACCCATAACTCTCAGACTACGAAGGCCGCAAATCTGAAAGCACAATCAGAATTCCCTAATTCACCACATTAATTTTCTGTGGGCATCTGATTCTTAATATGACTGTAAACCCAGTTGAGACTTTGGCATTGCTAGGTAGAAGTAATACTGTTTGAAAGAAATTGTTGTTGCCAGTTACGTATGTCCTACGGCTGCACATTAAAAGAGCTATAGCGTTAAGCAGAAAAAACATAAAATGTATTTGGATGACCTGGAGGGCGGAGCAAAGTTAAGATGGCGCTAAATAGCGACTCCTCTGCTTGCATCTTCAGAAACAACTCTATTTCCATCTTTGATATCTCTTTTTCCCTTTTCAAGGTTCTTTTGAAGATCCTGACCTGGAGTTACACTCTGACTTCAGTTCTTCGTGGGAATGGGACCCGCTCTCAGGGCCTCACAACCGGCCGCTTTTTGATATCCCAAGTATGTGGCCTGGAAGACTAGTTTGCCCTCGGGGTGCCGGATTTTCGTGGTTCTGGAGACGGGCTGATTCAAGGCCGGTGCCCCTGACTGATGTGTCACGGGAGAACACGGAACACCGGGAGCTGTGTGTCCAGAGACCTGAGCCTTTCTGGGAACAGAGCTCGGAAAAAGCGGCGCAAGAGACTTTTACCATCATAAATCAGCGAGTTGTTTGTTATGCCTATCCTCTCGCTGTGAAATGGGGACAGCTCTTTTTCCCTTATTAGGGAGAGGGAATGCCTGCGTTATGTTGAATTACCAGGTGAACGAGTAGTCTTTGGGGTACTGCAAGTCTGTGTCTTTATTGATCTCTTGCTGCACACTTCACTGCTTGGTGGAAGGTGCTGATGGGGGAGTAGGGGGCATTGTCGCTTTGCTGCTGCTTGTGCATGGACGCGGGGAGATGGGGAGGACTTTGGGATTCTAACTGGCATTTGTTCTTTGGGGCACTCCTCTGTTTTCACGGATGTTTGTAAAGAAAAAGAATTTCAGGATGTATATTGTATACATTTCTCTGACATTAAATGTACCCACGGAACCCATTGAACACGTGTGGAGTGGCCAAGCAACTATCAGCACACCGTATCACCTGATCTGCCTGAGCCACTCTCTGTCTATTGTTATTCTTAATAAGAAGATCATTATCCCTGCAGCCTTGTGGATTTCTCTCAGTTGCTCTGCTTTCCTCCCACATCAGAAGTGTAGGTAGAATAAAACAGGATCAATGTTGGCTTAGTGTAGGTGTGTGGTTGATAGGTAGCATAGACTTGATGGGCAGAAGGATCATGTGATTCTGTGACAATGACTCTAGATCACTGAACATTCAGACCAAATAAAAGCTCTACTAATCACTGATGCATCTCAAGAAGAGTAACTCGTCATGTACACCACGGGCAGAGGTCCATTATTTTGCCTGAGTTCCTTCTGAGCCGTAAAATATTGTAGGCTTACAACATTCCCCTTTTATCTGTGGGCTAGGATGTACTGAGCACCGCATAAGCTGTCATCAGTTGAGAGGCAATGGAAGAGACAGATTCAACCACAGGCTCCAACCTTGTTGAGCAGGGAAAAGGAGAATCGGACTGAATAGCTGAGATAAGGAGAAGCAAATGAGTGAATCTGCAGGGATTGTGCTGAAGTTAACAGAAAGAGGCATAAGCTTCCTCAGCAAATTTTTACCAAGTTTCAAGTCAGCGATTTAATTCACAGAAATAAGCAGTGAATAAATTTTCTGCTACAGCTGGGGAAATCAGCACAATATCCGGGTAAGAACACATGGCAGATTCTTCATTACACGACACAGCCTCTGTAATAAAGACAATGAATTCCATGCCCTGAGTTCTGGCGATGCCCAAAACTAACACTTAAGTGCTGTAGAGAAAGTCTCTCCTTGACCCAGATCCTGACTAGCCATGGGTCAACTCGTGGTACATTCACTTCTGTGGCAGAGCATCTGGGCCCAAGCAGCACTCACGATGCATCATTTAAGCCAACACTCCAAATTGGGGGTGTTCAAAAGCATTTTCAATCTCTCATTGCTACAGGTCAGAAGTTCAATTATTCCAGTGTTCAAGAAGAGCAGAGAGAGCTGCCTTAATGACAATCATCTGGTAGCAATCACATCTATGGTGATGAAATGCTTTGAGAGGTTGGTTATGGCTAGAACCAACTCATGTCTCAGCAAGGAACTAGAGCTACTGCAATTTGCCTAAGGCCACAAAAGATCTATGGTGGATGCAATGTCATTGGTTGTCCATGTGGCCTTGGCTCACCTAAACAATACAAATTCCTATTTCAGGATTCTGTTAACTCTCTACAGCTCAGCATTTAACATAATCATTCCTACAGTTCTGATCGAAAGGCTCCAGAACCTGAGCCTCTGCACCTCCCTCTGTAAATAGATCATTGACTTCCTAACTGGAAGATCGCAATCTGTGTGGATTAGATATAACATCTCCTCCTCGCTGACGATCAACACTGGTGCACCTCAGGGGTGTGTGCTTAGCCCACTGTTCTACTCTCTCTACACCCGTAACTGTGTGGCTAGACACAGCTCAAATAACCATCTATAAATTTGCTGATGATGCAACCATTTTTGGCAGAATCTCAGATGGTAATGAGAGGGCGTACAAAAGCGAGATGTACCAATTGGTTGAGTGGTATCGCAGCAACAACCTTGCACTCAATGACAGTAAGATCAAAGATGTTACTATGTGTTCGAGTGAGTTTTTTTGGGTAGATGATTTGTTTACACTTAAATGACTTTGGCCACCAGACTTCAATTTGACCAAGTACTGTGGATTGAGTCCACCACAATGGGCTTCCTAAAAAGGTGTGAATATCAGATGCTTCTGGCGCCGTAGTTTGACCTAATGCTGTAGTTTCAAAGACAGTATTATCTATACATTATAAATATTAATTGTCTTTTGTGTTAGCACGTAAAATGCCAAGTAAATCCTAAAGGCTGTGGATACCAACCCAGACATGTTGGCGTTGGAAGGAAAGGATGGTGTGATATTTTGTGTGTAGCTTCAAAAGAAAGCGTTGTCTATGCATTGTCTATAACTTTTTATGTAGTGATTGCCTTTGTGTTTAGCATATAAATATCGAGCCTACATTGAGCTAGCAGACCTTTCTGCGGAAAGCGTCTCCGTCCGTGTGAAGCCTGCTGTACCTTGTTGTGTCGAATAAAGAAGCTGCTTTGTATCTACCAGTGACTCCGTCGCTCCGGTATTTTAAACCACACTACAACATTTGGTGTCAGGAGTGGGATACCTTCGTGACCCATCTTGTGGCCAGTGTTCCTAGCAGTCTTAAGTTGGTGTGTATTTTTCTAAAACACACGGGAACACGAGGTATCACGAACATGGAGAGCTGAACTGGTAGATATAAAAGTAGTGTGTGTGTGTGCATGTGTGTTTATGTATGTGAGGAATCTTTGCATGTTAACTTGGTTAACTTGGTGAGAGTTGGACCACCAGTTGCGAAAGGTGGCAACCAACGGTACGGTTCGAGACGCCAGCGTGGGGGCGTGTATACTCGTTCGGGGAGCTGCATTTTGGTGTATGCGTGTGCAAGTGTGATGCAAGGGAATACAGCAGGCATCATGAGTTCAGGTACCCAAAGGTGGCAGATTGTGGAACACATACTCTGCGGTTTTAACTACGTACTGTTTAACTGCTACCCGTCTTTTATATTTTGCGTAGTGTGGGAATATCTCAGGGAGAGGTTTTACCCAGATAGATCAACTAGAATGGCACCTGTTGAGGTCAAGCAACATTAAGGTTCTCAACCTTGACGATCCAAGCCAGCCTTTGACCTTGATTATGAATATTCATAAGCCCTTCACCCCCGGGGAGAAACGGAGCATCTTGTCTGAGTTGCCCTCACTTAAAGTCACCTGCGGGAATTCAGACTTCTGGCGTAAGCTCCAGGAAATGGTTGAAATTCATCAGATGCACCCTAAAGATATACACGTGTTAGTAAAAGCCAAGTGCCCGAGGAATATGTGGGACAGGATGGCCCAGGGAGTGCGGGATGGTACATGGACAACTACCGGGAGCGCCAGTAATGAAGAAATATATTGCTCTTTTAAAGGGGAAGTGAGGCAGCGAGAGTAGCTGGGGAACGATAGTGGCAGTGATTCAAAAAGCTGACGAGACAGCCATGGATTATGCAGAACGTAAAAACCGAGTGTATGAAGAGTATTTCGGGTTGGATAACCCAGGGAGGGATGACCCAGTCTTCCTAAAAATGCTGAAGGAAGGCCTGAGCTCAGCCCACCAGGACGTTTTAGATTTAGGCACAATGGTCAGGTCCATCTACTCTGCGATAGTTTTGTGGATCAGTGAGATAGACCAAAGAAAAGGCAAGAGAAATTGTAAAGCAACACACATCAAAGTTGCTGGTGAACGCAGCAGGCCAGGCAGCATCTCCAGGAAGAGGTACAGTCGACGTTTCAGGCCGAGACCCTTCGTCAGGACTAACTGAAGGAAGAGCTAGTAAGCGATTTGAAAGTGGGAGGGGGAGGGGGAGGGGGAGATCTAAAATGATAGGAGAAGACAGGAAAGGGACGGATGGAGCCAAGAGCAGGACAGGTGATTGGCAAAAAGGATATGAGAGGATCATGGGACAGGAGGCCCAGGGAGAAGGAAAAGGTGGGGGGGGAACCCCAGAGGACGGGCAAGGGTTATAGTCAGAGCAACAGAGGGAGAAAAAGGAGAGAGAAAGAAAGAAAGTGTGTATATAAATAAAAATAGAGAAATTGTAAACTGGGTATAGTGGATGCAGCTGCTGTGATGTCCCGGAGAGTTTGTTTTGCTTGCCGGCAGCCAGGGCACCTAGCAAAGGACTGCCGGTCCAGGTATAAGACAGTGAAGGAGTTGATATGCTAGAGCTGTGGCCTATCGGGACATGGCTGGAGACAGTGTCCAAAAGGGAGGGGGAAAACCCAGGCGAAGGTCACGGCAGACACTCAGTCACTCACCCCATCAGCAATCAGTCTGACTGTGGATCAGATCAAAGAGTTAGTAACGGCGCCTCTTAAGGCAGAAAAAGATGTGGCTGCGGGCCCCACTGGCAGCGCTGGTGACTCACAGATGTACACAACGGCATTGTTAGGGGGACAGCAATGCAATATGTTAGTGGACACAGGGGAATCAGTATATCGATAACGGACTTACCCTCACCAACAACCAGACAGGCCAGTTATATCGGGGTATAGGAGGGAAAACAGCAAAAGCAGAAAGAAGCGAGCAGCAAATACTAGAAATTGGGGGAGTGCAGCTTCCTGAGTATTTCTGGGTATGTCCAAATAATGAGGGCATGATCCTTGGAATAGACATCCTAAGGGAAGCAGGAGCTATTATAGATTCGGGAAAGGGAGAAATAATATGGGCGAGTCAGGGGCAGCGAACGCATACAACCAACAGAATACACAACCTGCCTAGTATAGTTGCAGCCGCCCCGATCATCAGAGACGGCAGCCCAGATGGGGTCCATGGGTTACCTTGTCAGCAGTTCCCAGCAGTGTGGGCTACACACAAGCAAGATTGTTGTTGAGTAAAGATAGGTCCAGTTAAAATAGAGGAGAGTCTGTATAAACCCCCTAAGCAGCACCCTATACAAACTGACCCACTGACTGCTGTACAGGGTATAGCGAAGGAACAAGAACACCAGGGGATACTTGGAGAGACTGTGGCCATTCCAGAACATAAAGTTTTCCCAGTTCCTCCGAGAGCAGACATTACTGCAAATAATGTAATTATGGATCACTTCACCCGGTGGGTGGAGGCTTTCCCAACAAGGGACTGCACTGCCCTCACCCTGCATGGATCCTAGTTCAGGAAATCCTCCCAAGGTGGGGAACCCCAGTTCAGGTGGATTCAGATCAGGGAGCACACTTCATGGGGAAAGTGATGAAGGAAATGTGCCAACTGCTAGGGATTCGACAACGGTTCCACGTACCCTACCACCCCCAGAGCTCAGGGATGGTAGAAAGGATGAACTGAACAATCAAGAATGCTTTAGCCAAAGCTATAGCTGAGACAGGAAAGACATGGGTTGATGTATTACCAGGAATTCTAATGAGATTGTGCACAACCCTGAACCGCACATTGGGTCTAAGCCCCTATGAATTATTGATGGGGCGAGTAATGCGACTCCCTTATGGGGTAATTATGGGTTGCAGGGAGCCTGAGGCCTACAGGGATAGAATGACCCAATATGTGAAAGACCTTTGTAACCAGCTTAAAGTGTTCAAGGACCGAGCGAAACAACAGCAGCGAATCGCTGATCAGAAAGAGCCAGAGGGAAAGGGGATAGTCCTTCCACAGCCCGGTGACCAAGTTACGGTGAGGGTGTTGCCGGAAAGGCCAGGGTTTGCCCCCAGGTGGATAGGACCACAGACGGTACTCTTAACGAATGACACCTGTAACTGTGTATAGACTCAGCAGGGCAGCCAGTGGAAACACTGGACTCAGGTTAAAGCATATGACTCACCCTCCTGTTGCTCCCACAGACAGAGCGAGGGACCAAGTGTACCCAGTAACCATGTAATTACAGAGAACCTAAGAGGGGAACACCAGCCGGCCATGCCAGACCAGACCACAGCTGATGAAAATATACCCGGAGAAAACGCGAAGGCAGAAAACACTGAGAACATGGCAGAAGACACTGAGAACGTGTTGGAAAACCATGAATAGCCTGCTAAAGTGTGATGACGATGGTACTCTGTAAAGAAGGATGGTTGCTGAAGGTAGATGATTAATTTTATAGTAAATTGATTGGGAAATAGATGGGGAGGGATCTTTGAGTTAAAGCAGAGACGGCAAGTTCCACCACTTTGATGGCGTTTCAGACTGCACACGGCATCTGAAACAGTCAGCCCCAGTCTGAGGAGCTGGGCCCTTTCAGCAGTTGGGCCAGTGATCGACCAGACAGTTCAGAAGGGGGTGCCACCGGGGAGAGGGCCTTGCAGACATTTACGTAGAGGCCACCCCAACCCCTTCCTGTACATCGATGAGACAGCCTGTGGGTGCTCCTGGAAGGAGAGTTTCAGTGACCAGAGGACAAAGGGCTGATGACAAAGGAATGTGATTAAGGTGCAGTCAGCCTGCAGGCACACGAAAGGAGCTGCATTCCTAGAGACTTGGAATAGCCTCTCTGCTTATCATTTGGTAGGTAGCGATTAGGTAATGCTAGGATAGATATCGAGGTACATAATTGGGGGGGAATTTCGAGACAGGGCATTTTTGCGGCCCTATTTGAGCAGATTCTCCTAGGTTGGCCTTTCCTGATACAAATTTAATTTTTGTCCAGGAAGGCCAAGAGGAGGGACTGTCAGAGTGAGTTATTTTGGGTAGATGATTTGTTTATACTTAAATGACTTTGGCCACCAGACTTCTATTTGTCAAAATACTGTGGATTGAGTCCACCACAATGGGCTTCCTAAAAAGGTGTGAATATCAGATGCTTCTGGCGCCGTAGTTTGACCAGATGCTGTAGTTTCAAAGACAGTATTATCTATACTTTATAAATATTAATTGTCTTCTATGTTAGCACGTAAAATGCCAAGTAAATCCTAAAGGCTGTGGATACCAACCCAGACATATTGGCGTCGGAAGGAAAGTATGGTGTGATATTTTGTATGTAGCTTCAAAAGAAAGCGTTGTCTATAACTTTTTATGTAGTGATTGCCTTTGCGTTTAGCATATAAATATCAAGCCCACATTTAGCTAGCAGACCTTTCTATGGAAAGCGTCTCCGTCCGTAAGATGCCTGTTGTACCTTGTTGTGTCAAATAAAGAAGCTGCTTTGTATCAACCAGTGACTCTGTCTCTCCGGTAATTTCATCCATGCTACAACACTGTGGATTCCAGAAAGGGTAAGATGAAGAAATGCACACCAGTCCTCATAGAGGGATCAGAAGTGGAGAGAGTGAGCAATTTCAAGTTCCTAGGTGTTAGTATCGCTGAGAACCTAACCTGGACCCAACATATCTTTTCTTTATTAATCTTTTTATTGATTTAGAGAAAACATATATACAGACAAGGGGAGAATTATCTCAAATATATATATCAGCAACAATATAAACAAAAGAAGAAATAGATATTATCATAATCATACATAGTAATAAGCAAATATACAATATATAATAAAAAAGGACAACTAATTTTCCTCTTATCACCTCATAAAGAGAGCGAGAAAAGCTTTAAATTTAAAATGAAAGGGGAAAAAACCTACTATACTAAAAAAAAGGGGACTGGGCAGTCTATTCGGAGGATACAACCAAGAAAAAAGGGAAGACTTTCTGATCAAATTTGAAACTTCGAAAAAAAATAATTGGAAGAGTAATAAATCAAATCAAATGAAAATATAGAATAAAAGGTCGTCATACTTCCTCAGATTTAAAGGATGTATCAAATGTCCGACTTCTTATTTTCTCTAAAGTTACACAGGACATAATGGAGGAAAGCCAAAAAAAAAACAGTAGGTGGATTAGAATCCTTCCACTTCAATAAAATGGCTCTTCTAGCCAATAAAGTCGAAAAGGCTATCATATGTTGAGCGGAAACAGGAGCGTTTACTGCTTCCGATAGGATAATCCCAAAGATTGCCCTAAGTAAATTAGGTTGTATATCCAGATACAAGACTTTTGATAGCATTTTAAAGACATATCTCCAGAAGTTATCTAGCTTTATACAAGACCAAAACATATGAGTTAAAGTGGCCACCTCAATATTACATCTGTCACAAATAGGATTAATATCGGAAAAAATACACGCTAGTTTATTCTTTGACATATGGGCCCAATGCACTACCTTGAACTGTATCAAGGAATGACAGGCACAAATAGATGAGTTGTTAACCAAATGAAAAATTTTACTCCATTGATTATCTGAAAATGACTTATGAAATTCCGATTCCCAAGCATGTTTAATTTTATCATTAGATATCATTCATGAATTCATTAACCGCTTGTAGATTATAGCTATCAATCCTTTTTGAAATGGTTTAAACTGAAAAACAGCATTGTCATATTAGGTGGATAAGCAGAAGGGTATGGACCCAACATATCGATACAGCCATAAAGAAGTCAAGACAGTGCCTATATTTCATTAGGAGTTTGAGCAGATTTGGTATGTCACCAAAAACACTCACAATTTTCTACAGGTGCACCATGGAGGGCATTCTAACTGGATGCTATATGTCTGGTAGTGGGTTGGGGGGTGGAGGGGCCCACTGCACAGGTTCAAAGTAAGCTGCAGAGAGTTGTAAAGTTAGACATCTCCATCATGGGCACTAGCGTCCATGGTGTCCAAGATGTCTTCAAGGAGCAGTGCTTAAGAAAGGTGGTGTCCATCATTAAGGAACGCCATCACCTAGGACATGCTCTCTTCTCACTGTTACCATCAGGAAGGAGGCACATACTCAGTGATTCAGAAGCAGCTTCTTTCCCTCCGCCATCTGATTTCTGAATGGACATTCAACCCATGAACACTAACTCACTACTTTTTAATTTCTAATATTTTTTACAAAAAAAGAAATAAAAAATATATATACTTAATGTAATCCATTTTTTCTATATTTATCATGTATTGCATGGTACTGCTGCCACAAAGTTAACAAATTTCACAAGATACGCTGGTGATATTAAACGTGATTCTGATTCTGAACTACTGAGGGAGCATGGCGTGGTCATATGGGGCAGCAGGCTGAGGGTAGCAGACACCAACAGAATCAACAAATTCATTCGTAAGGCCAGTGATGTTGTGGGGATGGAACTGGACTCTCTCACGGTGGTGTCTGAAAAGAGGTTGCTGTCTGAGTTGCATGCCATCTTGGACAATGTCTCCCATCCACTACATAATGTACTGGGTGGGCACAGGAGTACATTCAGCCAGAGACTCATTCCACCGAGATGCAACACAGAGCGTCATAGGAAGTCATTCCTGCCTGTGGCCATCAAACTTTACAACTCCTCCCTTGGAGGGTCAGACACCCTGAGACAATAGGCTGGTCCTGGACTTACATCCTGGCACAATTTACATATTACTATTTAACTATTTATGGTTTTATCACTATTTATTATTTATGGTGCAACTGTAAAGAAAACCAATTTCCCCCGGGATCAATAAAGTATGACTATGACTATATATGCTGCCTTTTCATTGGGACTAAGCTGAATGCCCAGCTAAAAGAGGCTCCTTTCAATGATGGCAAAGTTCTGGACAGCGGAGACACAGAGACTGCAGGTGGTGTAACCTCCAGCAAGATGCACGCTGCTAGAAGAGCTCAGCGAATCAGGCAGAACCTATTCCAGATGAAGGGTCTTGACCCAAAACATTGACTGTCCATTTCTCTTCCTAGGATCTGCCTGACCCACTGAATTCCACTTGCAGTTCTGAGCAAAGTTTAACTTACCACTCAAGCAACCCAGTAAAGTAATCTTTTTCTAATCTAGTATTTATACCTTCAGTGTTTATAATGTGATCTCCACTACTTCTGAGAAACCAAGTGCAGATTGTTTTGTGGAGCACCTGTGTTCAGTCCACAGAAGTGGCCAGGAGCTTCCCATTCTCTTCTGCTTTAAAGCTCAATATTCAAAGATCAAAGTTAATGTATTATTAAAATCGGCTAAGGATTTTCGGCGAGAAGGCATTTTACTACTCGGGGTAAAAGGCAAGACTGCGCAGGCATGTAACGTCATCCAATAGAGTGGGAAAAGTTCAAAAAGAAGACCGACATATCCAGCGGGCAGCGTTCGGAGTGGGTAGCAGAGTGAGAGGGTAGTAGGGTGATAGGGCTTTGGCTCAACGGGCTGAGGTGCTATTGGGACGAGGCAAGGTAGGTTTACCGGTGTTAATTGTGGAAAAGAAGAATGTGTGTGAGGCTGGTGTTCTGTGCTCGGTGTCAGATGTGGGAAGCTCTGGAGTCGCCCAGCCTCCCGGATGGCCATATCTGCACCCGGTGTGTTGAGCTGCAGCTCCTAAGGGACCAAGTTAGGGAACTGGAGATGCAGCTCGATGACCTTCATCTGGTCAGGAAGAGCGAGGAGGTGATAGAAAGGAGTTGTAGGCAAGTAGTCACACCGGGGCCATGGGAGACAGATAAGTGGGTCACAGTCAGGAACGGGAAGGGGAGGAGTCAGGTACTAGAGAGTACCCCTGTGGCTGCACCCCTTGACAATAAGTACTCCTGTTTGAGTACTGTTGGGGGGGACAGCCTACCTAGGGGAAGTGACAGTGGCCGTGCCTCTGGCACAGAGTCTGGCCCTATGGCTCAGAAGGGTAGGGAAAGGAAGAGGATGGCAGCAGTGACAGGGGGCTCTATAGTTAGGGGGTCAGACAGGCGATTCTGTGGATGCAAGAAAGAAACTCCGATGGTAGCTTGCCTCCCAAGTGCTAGGGTCTGGGATGTTTCAAATTGCGTCCACGATATTCTGCAGTGGGAGGGAGAACAGCCAGAGGTCGTGGTACATATTGGTACCAATGACATAGGTAGAAAAAGGGAAGAGGTTCTGAAAACAGACTACAGGGAGTTAGGGAGGAAGTTGAGAAGCAGGACCGCAAAGGTAGTAGTCTCAGGATTACTGCCTGTGCCACA
This sequence comes from Mobula birostris, assembly GCF_030028105.1. NCBI lineage: Eukaryota > Metazoa > Chordata > Chondrichthyes > Myliobatiformes > Myliobatidae > Mobula > Mobula birostris. The sequence continues at coordinate 71,466,400 of NC_092379.1, forward strand.
CGACAGTGAGTATAGGAATAGAATGAGGTGGAGGATAAATGCATGGCTGAGGGATTGGAGCAGGGGGCAGGGATTCAGATTTCAGGATCATCGGGACCTCTTTTGGGGCAGGTGTGACCTGTACAAAAAGGACGGGTTGCACTTGAATCCCAGGGGGATCAATATCCTGGCAGGGAAGTTTGCTAGACCTACTGGGGAGAGTTTAAACTAGAATTGTTGGGGGATGGGAACGGAACTGAAGAGACTGGGGAAGAGGCGGTTGGCTCACAAATAGAGAAAGCCTGGAGACAGTGTGTGTGGAAGGATAGGCAGGTGATAGAGAATGGACGCGCTCAGACCAACAGTTTGAGGTGTGTCTATTTTAATGCAAGGAGTATTGTGAACAAAGCGGATGAGCTTACAGCGTGGATCAGTACTTGGAGATATGATGTTGTGGCCATTACAGAGACTTGCATGGCTCAGGGACAGGAATGGTTACTTCAAGTGCTGGGTTTTAGATGCTTCAGAAGGGACAGGGAGGGAGGCAAAAGAGGTGGGGGCGTGGCACTGCTGATCAAAGATAGTGTCACAGCTGCAGAAAAGGTGGACGCCATGGAGGGATTGTCTACGGAGTCTCTGTGGGTGGAGATGAGGAGCAGGAAGGGGTCAATAACTCTACTGGGTGTTTTTTATAGGCCGCTCAAAAGTAACAGGGATATCGAGGAGCAGATAGGGAATCAGATCCCGGAAAAGTGTAATAATAACAGAGTTGTTGTGGTGGGAGATTTTAATTCCCAAATAATGACTGGCATCTTCCTAGAGCGAGGGGTTTAGATGGGGTGGAGTTTGTTAGGTGTGTTCAGGAAGGTTTCTTGGCACAATATGTAGATAAGCTTGCAAGAGGAGAGACTGTACTTGATTTGGTTTTGGGAAATGACCCTGGTCAGGTGTCAGATCTCTCAGTAGGAAAGCATTTTGGAGATAGTGATCACAATTCTATCTCCTTTACAATAGCATTGGAGAGAGATAGGAACTGACAAGTTAGAGAAGTGTTTAATTGGAGTAAGGGGAATTATGAGGCTCTCAGGCAGGGACTTGGAAGCTTAAATTGGGAACAGATGTCCTCAGGGAAAAGTACGGAAGAAATGTGGCAAATGTTCAGGCAATATTTGTGTGGAGTTCTGCATAGGTACATTCCAACGAGACAGGGAAGTTATGGTAGGGTACAGGAACCGTGGTGTACAACAGTTGTGGTAAACCTAGTTAAGAAGAAAAGAAAAGCTTACAAAAGAGAGCTAGGTAATGTTAGAGATCTAGAAGATTATAAGGCTAACAGGAAGGAGCTTAAGAAGGAGATTAGGAGAGCCAGAAGGGGCCATGAGAAAGTCTTGGTCGGCAGGATTAATGAAAACCCCAAGGCATTCTACAAGTATGTGAAGAGCAAGAGGATAAGACGTGACAGAGTAGGACCTATCAAGTGTGACAGTGGGGAAGTGTGTATGGAACCGGAGGAAATAGCAGAGGTACTTAATGAATAATTTACTTCAGTATTCACTATGGAAAAGGATCTTGGTGATTGTAGTGATGACTTGCAGCAGACTGAAAAGCTTGAGCATGTAGATATTAAGAAAGAGGATGTGCTGGAGCTTTTGGAAAGCATCAAGTTGGATAAGTCACTGGGACGTGATGAGATGTACCCCAGGCTACTATGGGAGGCAAGGGAGGAGATTGCTGAGCCTTTGGCGATGATCTTTGCATCATCAATGAGGACAGCAAGAGGTTCTGGAGGATTGGAGGGTTGCGGATGTTGTCCCCTTATTCAAGAAAGGGAGTAGAGATAGCCGAGAAAATTATAGACCTGTGAGTCTTACATCAGTGGTTGGTAAGTTGATGGAGAAGATCCTGAGAAACAGGGTTTATGAACATTTGGAGAGGTATAATATGATTTGACTTTGTCAAAGGCAGGTCATGCCTTACGAGCCTCTTCGAATTTTTTGAGGATGTGACTAAACACATTGATGAAGGAACAGCAGTAGATGTAGTGTATATGGATTTCAGCTAAGCATTTGATAAGGTACCCAATGCAAGGCTTATTGAGAAAGTAAAGAGGCATGGGAACCAAGGGGACATTGCTTTGAGGATCCAGAACTGGCTTGCCCACAGAAGGCAAAGAGTGTTTGTAGACAGGTCATATTCTGCATGGAGGTCGGTGACCAGTGGTGTGCCTCAGGGATCTGTTCTGGGACCCTTACTCTTGGTGATTTTTATAAATGACCTGGATGAGGAAGTGGAGGGATGGATTAGTATGTTTACTGATGACACAAAGGTTGGGGGTGTTGTAGATGGTGTGGAGGGCTGTCAGAGGTTACAGCGGGACATTGATAGGATGCAAAACTGGGCTGAGAAGTGGCAGATGGAGTTCAACCCAGATAAGTGTGAACTGGTTCATTTTGGTAGGTCAAATATGATGGCAGAATATAACGTATTAATGGAGAGTATTAATGGTAAGTCTCTTGGCAGTGTGGAGGATCAGAGGGATCTTGGGGTCTGTGTCCATAGGACGCTCAAAGCAGCTGCGCAGGTTGACTCTGTGGTTAAGAAGGCATAGGGTGCATTGGCCTTCATCAATCGTGGAATTGAATTTAGGAGCCAAGAGTTAATGTTGCAGCTATACAGGACGCTGGTCAGACCCCACTTGGAGTACTGTGCTCAGTTCTGGTCGCCTCACTACAGGAAGGATGTGGAAACCATAGAAAGGGTGCAGAGGAGATTTACAAGGATGTTGCCTGGATTTGGGAGCATGCTTTATGGAGTGAACTTGGCCTTTTCTCCTTGGAGCAACGGAGTATGAGAGGTGACCTGATAGAGGTATATAAGATGATGAGAGGCATTGATCGTGTGCATAGTCAGAGGCTTTTTCCCAGGGCTGAAATGGCTGCCACAAAAGGACACAGGTTTAAGGTGCTTGGGAGTAAGTACAGAGGAGATGTCAGGGGTAAGTTTTTTACGCAGAGAGTGGTGAGTGCGTGGAATGGGCTGCCGGCAATGGTGGTGGAGGCGGATATGATAAGGTCTTTTAAGAGACTTTTGGATAGGTACATGGAGCGTAGAAAACTAGAAGGCTATAGGTAACCCTAGTAATTTCTAAGGTAGGGACATGTTCAGCACAACTTTGTGGGCCGAAGGGCCTGTATTGTGCTGTAGGTTTTCTGTGTTTCTAAAGTACACATAGGCCACCATATACAATGCTGAGATGGATTGTCTTGCAGACTTTCACAATAAATACAAGAAACACGATAGAATCAATGAAAGGCCACTTCCAATAGAATGGACAAACAAGCACTGTGAAAAACACAACAAACTATGCAAATACAAAATGAGAAAAAATGCAAAATAATAATAATGGTTAACACATAAACAATAAATATCGAGAAAATGAGCTGGAGAGTCCTTGAAAATGAGTCCATAGCTTGTGGGAACAGTTCTACTTCCGCTTCAGGAGACGGATGGCTGTAAGGTAATAACAGTTCCTGAACCTGGTGATGAGGATTTACCTTCTTCCTGATGGCAGCAGCAAGAAGAGAGCTCCTTCCAACAGTTCTGTTGAGATGTTAGACGTTAGCATTAATCCACAAACGCTGGCTGATCTGCTGAATGTTTCCGGTACAGTTTGCATTTTTCTTGCAAGTGGAAATCTTGTCTTTATTGAATGATTTCCTATTCTGGGAGTTCCATGTCTCCAGACACAGTTGTTATGTGTCCGCAATTGTGCACGATGATTGAGTGTTCACACAAGTGAACATTATTAGGGATCTGCTGCCCAGGTGGATTGTAATCTTCTCAGTTATGGCTAATTAAATACTGTGCTAATGATCCATCCAGGCAAACCTTCTTCACTCCCTAGCTGGTTCAGAAATGGTGCTTTAGATGAGAACATGGCGCCATGTTGAGAATTTGGAAATCTTTCAAAATTGTCTGGTGCCTCAAGCTGTGAATCATCACAGCCTGGGAGAGCTGGCACCTTGTCCAGGCCACTTCTTGCCACCAAGCTAACTAATAATTTGAATGGTGTCTGTAACTGCGGTCTGATCTCCAGTTATATCCACATGGCTAGTTTGAACTGCACATAACTCAAGGTGTCAGAGTAGCAGCAGGGAGTTTGGTGACCCACATTGACCAGCTTCTCTGAGCTACAGAACAGACAACGTTGATTGTCCAACCAAAAGCCATGGGGAAACATTCTGGAGAGATTTTAAATACGTCAACTTTAAAAATATATATCCTTTTTACCTCTTTTGTTTCTCTTCTGTTTTCAGTATGTTCTGTATTTATTCTGCAAGGGCAATCTTGCCTTTATGGAATGACGTCTTATTCCCTGGCTCCTGACACAGTTGTGATATGTTTCTTTTTACTTGTCCACACTGACATGAAAATTGCTTCCTGCTGGTCGGTTTCTTTAATTTAATTGATATTGGAGATAAACAATTAATCTTTATGTTTATTAGAGCCCAGGTACCCAGTGGCCCTCACTGACTATTACCAACAAACAAGAGAAAATCATCAAACTGAACAGTGAATGTGTAAGTTTAATAGAACACACTGAGAATGCTGTGCTTTGGATAATGAAGCATCAGGATGCTGGGACACTGATCAGGACCAAGGCTTTGCAATGCTGAGGTCGTGCTGCCTTGTTGGAGTTGTTATCCTTCCTCTGAGACATTCCCTATTTGTACAAGGGAATGCTAAAGGACAAAGAGAAGGAAAGCAGAGGAATTCTCAGTGTCTGCACCGATATTTACCTCTGATGGACCTCAGTGAAACAGATTAACTGTTCATTGTCATTACATCCATTTTGTTGGAGATGCTGTGTGAATTGGTTCAAAGTCAAGGTTGAGTTTACTATCATAAGCACACACCCAGTGCAATGAAAAATGTACTTGAAGCTGCTTATCAGGCACATAGCATTAAAAACATAATACTCACAAGAAAAAAATATACATTATATAAAAAACTATCCAAGAAAGAACACAACCAGAATAAAAAAAGAAGTCCATTAAAGTGCAAAGTGGTCATAGTTTTGCCAGACTGTGGTTGTGCAGGTTGGTTCAGGTTGGACATCAGGCCTTATTATACATACTAGACACTGCAATGATGCAGTGATTGTGACACCCACAATGATGCGACAACATGCCCGAGGATGCAACCTCCACACCCTTTTCCTGTGTGTCACTTACCATCTGGATCACCGACACAGGGCCAATACTGTTCACGTAGATGTCCACATCAATAACGATTGGTTTTACTGCAGAAATACAAACACAGGAATCATTGCCTGACCTTTCAAGGAAGAATTATCACAAATATAAAAAGCACTCTACAAAATTATAGATGAACAATCGATTATTAAAATATGGGGTAGTTCAATATCTTTTAAGTTGGAGATCACTGAGAGAAGTCCCTATCCAAAATTCAGTATGAGATGTTTTGAGGCACTGTGGCAGGGAGTGTGCTGTCCTTCACTAGGGACACTAGAACAAGACCGGGCCTACCTTGACAGATTGTGGTAAACACCCTTGCATTTGTCCTTGGTGTCCTGACTAATATTCCTTCAGGTAACATCAGTAAAAATGATTGGACAGGCATTATTCCATCTACCATTTCACTGGAACCTGTTGTGTGTGAGGTGACTGGCGTGTCCACTGGTAAACCAAACATTCTGTATGTGCGAGTGAAGGCCCAGTGGAACATCTGGCCCAGAAGCAGATGTTACTAGGTCAGCTGTGATGGGATATGCCCCAGTGCTTGGCTCTAAGGTTGAAGGAGCAGCTGAACCCCCAACTGAACGGATAACAAAGCCCTCGGTCCCAGCCATCCACCAGCAATCTCCTGTCAATGATCAAAAGGAGAAATAATGCCAAGTATCCCCCACGAGCCACACTAACAAATGGTCTTCCTGCATTGCTCATCTCAGTAACAACAGAAGCTAAAGATAGAAGAAGCACGGTGAAGACATTTAGTTCCTGTTCCTGTTCCACCATTCAACACAAATATGGCTGATCTTCCACCTCAGATCTACTGTCTTTAATTTGGAGGAATACCCGTGGAACTTTGCAGGAGCATCACAATCTGGTTTTGACATTGGGTCAAATGAGGAAATATTCAAGTGAGTGTTTGATGAATGACTTGTCTCGGTGAGAGCAGCAGATTGGTGGAGAGGGTTAAGGAGAGAATTGTGCAACGTATGGTTTAAGCATGGCTGACAATGGTAGATTAATTAAAACTGGAGATAGTCACAGGGCATTAATGGAGCAGTACAGAAAGCTTAGGGGACTGTAGGGTGAGAGTTTACAGAGCTAATGAAAGAGAGGATGGAGGTTTTTAAAAACAAGAATGGGTACTTTGTCTTATCTCAAGCCCAGTTGAAACAGGAGCTGATACAGACTGCTCGCCAGAGGTGTCAGACTCTGAAGATAAAGTATATTAGGTAACACACATCAAAGTTGCTGGTGAACGCAGCAGGCCAGGCAGCATCTCTAGGAAGAGGTACAGTCGACTGTACCTCTTCCTAGAGATGCTGCCTGGCCTGCTGCGTTCACCAGCAACTTTGATGTGTGTTGCTTGAATTTCCAGCATCTGCAGAATTCCTGTTGTTTATGTTTTTAAGGTACATTAGGTAATGTTGACTGGAAAATGGGAGGCTAGACAGGAGAGTATGTGTAACTGAACTAAGAGGTGGCAAAAAACGTTAATCAGAATTTTACCACAGATGAGGTGAGGTAGGCAGGGACACGTGATCATATAGAGGTGTGAGAAGCCATTCTGGTGATGGGCATTTGGCAGCGCTTAGCTCAATTAATTTCCCTGTCACTAATTCTTTACTATACTGATTTCCTCGAGCTCCATCTCTCTCTAGACCCGAGTCACCGGACATTTCTGAGAGGTTATTTGTGTCCCACTTTCTGAAGACAAGAACAACATTTTATCTTCAATTGTTCTGTTACTTCTTTCTTCCCAATTATACTTCTATCAATTTCTGACCGTTGGTGACATACATTTATTTTCTACAACCTCCTCCTCTTGACATTTTTAAAGAAGCATTTATAGTTATCTTTTGTGTTCTTGCAAATTTAGACAATAGACAATAGGTGCGGGAGTAGGCCATTCGGCCCTTTGAGCCAGCACCCGCCACTCACTGTGATCATGGCTGATCATCCACAATCAGTATCCAGTTCCTGCCTTATCCCCATAACCTTTGATTCCGCTATCTTTAAGAGCTCTATCCATCTCTTTTTTGAAAGCATCCAGAGACTTGGCCTCCAAATTTACTTTCCAACTCCATCTTCTCCCATTACTTATTTGTCCTTTGCTGAACTTTGAGCTGTTCCTAATCTTCAGGCCTGTTGCTTTTTCTGGCTAATTTATATGCACCCTCTTTGGATCTAATACACAGAATCAAAGAGCACAAAAACAATCCTTTGACCCACTTAGGCCTACATTCCAGATTCAAACCACCCTCAAATAAAAGGTTCTTCCTCATATCTCCTCTAATCCTTTTATCCCTTACACTGAACTCTGCCCTCTAGGTTTCCTCATCTTCCCCACAGTAATGGGGAAAAGTTTCGAATTGTCTACCCCATTTCAGTTCTTTATAATTTTAATAAATCTCTCAGGTCCATCTCAGCATTTTCTGCTCCAAGGTAAACAAACTTAGTCTATCCATCTTTCCTCATATCTGGAATATTTCCAAACCACGTTCTAGTAAATCATCCCTTAACCCTCTCCAGTGCAATCACAACTGCACAGTTGTCACCAAACCAAAGTTTTTATAATCCATGTTCTTATATTCTCTGCCCTAACTAAGAGAGGCAGGTATCTTATATGCTGTCCTTGCACCGTATCTACCTGAGCAGTCACCTTTAGGGATCTACAGAGGTAAACTAAGCTCCCTCTGTTCCACAATGCTTTCTAGGCTCCTTCCATTCATTGTATATATCATACCCTTATTTGACCTCTGAAAATATATCACTTTGCACCTAAAGATTAAGTTCTGTTTTCTCCTCTGCCAACTTATAAACAAAACAAACTCATTCTACACCTAGCCCCACCCCCCAACTATCAACACTACCAATTCAACACCACTAATTTTTATTTCAATTGCAGACTTTCTTATCATACCTCCAAAAATCACATCCAAGTTGTTAACGCATATAAGAAGCAACAAAGGTCCTATCTGTGGTACACCACAGGTCCCAGGTTCCTAATATGAAAGCAAACCTACACCATCACCTTCTACCACCTGTCACTCAGCCAACTTTGCATCCACTTTCTCATGCCCTGGGTCCCATACGCTCCCACCTTTTGGACCAGCCTCATGCATGGAAGCTTGTCAGGGGCCTATCGAAATACCATCTCTAATTTCCTTTGTAAACTCCAGTTGATCTCTTTTTCCTGATATTATTTTGTTCTAATGTCCACTATTTAGTCAAGTTCCTCAATCTATCAAAGCTCACCCATGCCTCGTACTTGTGGAGTTTCCTTCACTTAGATTCAGATACTAGCACTTCACTCTCTCTTTTAATGAAAAATTGAGTCATGCAATGGCCACTGCTCCCTAAAGTACCATACAGAGCAAAACTATTAACTATAAACAGCATAACAAAGATAGCCTAGTCTAGCTGGTTCGGGAACATACTTGTTTATAATTCATCACCTCGATACTCCTGAAATTCCTCCTCTACTGCTTTATTGACAATTTGATTTGTATAATCTGTACGTAGCTTAAAGTCACCTATGATTATGCTAATATCTTTACTGCATATGTCACTAATTTCCAGTTAACTTCCATCTCCTTTACCATCATTACCGCGTAGACCTTTTTTTAATGCCATTAACCAAGGGGTCTGTGGAACCCAGATTAAGTACCCCTGGTCCAGAGGGTGGGTGGAAAACAGGGACAAATTTTACATGACGGTCAAATACTGGGAATATCAGAGATAATGGTGTGGGATGAAGGGGAGGACTCAGATCGCGTCCACAACATTTTGGAGAGGGAAGGAGAGCAGCCAGATGCCATGGTACATATTGGTATCAATGACATAGGAAGGAAAAGCAAAAAGGTCCTGAAGAGAGAATTTAGAGAGCTAGGTAGAAAGCTGAGAAGCAAGACCTCCTGGGTACCAATTTCTGGATTGCTACCCATGTCATGCGCCAGTGAGGGTAGAAACAGGATGATTTGGCAGATAAGTGTGTGGCTGAGAAGTTGGTGCAGGGGCAGGGCTTCAGGTTCTTGGATCATTGGGATCTTTTCTGGGGAAGGTATGACCTATTCAAAAATGACGGGTTGCATTTGAACCCAAGGAGAACCAATATTCTTGTCGGCAGGTTTGTTAGAGCTGTTGGAGAGGGTTTAGACTAATTTGGCAGCGGGGTGGGAACTGGAGTGAAGGGACTCAGGATAGGACGGATGGTAAAAAAGTAAAGATAGTGTGCAGTCAGACTGTCAGGAAGGGCAGGCAGGTGATGGGACTCGGTTGCAGCCAACAGGCTGAGTATCAAAACATTAGGCATGCAGAATCAGAAAGGATAGCAAGTATGGTACTCAAGGTGTTGAATCTAAATGTGCGTAGTATATGAAGAAAGATGGATAATCTTGTTGCACTATTACAGATTGCCAGGTATGAGGTTGTGGCCATAACTGAATCGTTACTGAAGGATGGTTGTAGTTAGGAGCTGAATGTCCAAGGTTACATGTTACATCGGAGGGACAGGAAGGTAGGCAGAGCTGGTGGTGTGGCTCTACTGGTAAAGAATGGCATCAAATCAGTAAAAAGATGTGACATAGGATTGGAAGATGTTGAATCCGAGTGGGTTGAGTTAAGGAACTACAAGGGTAAAAGGACGTTGCTGGCAGTAATATATAGGCCACCCATCAGTGGACCACAGATTACAACAGTGAACCACAGATTAAAACAGGAAATAGAAAAGGCGTGCCAAAAGGGCAATATTATGGTAGTCACGGAAGATTTTAACATGTAGGTCGATTGGGAAAATCAGGTTGGCAATGGATCTCAAGAGAGTGAGTTTGTTGAATGCCTAAGAGGTGGTTTTTTTCAGAGCAGTTTGTTCTTGAACCTACTAGGGGATCAGCTATACTGGATTGGGTGTTAGGTAATAAACTGGAGGAGATTAGGGAGCTTAGGGTAAAAGAGCCCATAGGAACCAGTGATCACAATATGATTGAGTTCAACTTGAAATTTGATAGGGAAAAAGTAAAGTCTGATGTAGCAGTATTTCAGTGGAGTAAGGGAAATTACAGTAGTATGAGAGAGGAGTTGGCCAAGGTAAATTGGAAGGAGTTGCTGGCAGGGATGTCAGCAGAGCAGCAATGGCGTGTGCTTCTGGGAAAAATGAGGAAGGTGCAGGACATATTTATTCCAAAAACGAAGAAATACTCAAATAGTAAAATAGTACAACCGTGGCTGACAAAGGAAGTCAAAGCTATTGTAAAAGCAAAAGAAAGGGCATACAACAAAGCAAAAATTAGTGCGAAGATAGAGGATTGGAAAGTTTTTAAAAACCTACAGAGGTCAACTAAAATAATCATTAGAAGAGAAATGATGAAATATGAAAGCAAGCTAGCAAATAATATCAAGGTGGATAGTAAAAGTTTTTTTCAAGTATGTTAAAAATAAAAGAGAAATGAGAGTGGATATAGGATCGCTAGAAAATGAGGCAGGAGAAATAATAACGGGGGACAAGGAGGTGGCAGATGAACTCAATGAGTATTTTGCTTCAGTCTTCGCTGTGTAAGACACTAGCAATGTGCCTGATGTTGTAGTGTGTGAAGGAAGAGAAGTAAGTGCAGTTACTATTACAAGGGAGAAGGTGCTCAAAAAGCTGAAAGGCCTAAAGGTACATAAGTCACCCGGGCCAGATGAACTGCATCCTTGGGTTGTGAAAGAGGTAGCGTTAGAGATTGTGGTGGCATTAGAAATGACTTTTCAAAAATCATTGGACCCAGGCATGGTGCCAGAGGACTGAAAAGTTGCAAATATTACTCCACTCCTTAAGAAAAGAGGAAGGCAGCAGAAAGGAAATTAAAGACCAGTTAGCCTAACCTCAGTGGTCAATTGTTAAGGATGAGATGATGGAGTACTTGGTGACAAAGGACAAGATAGTACAAAGTCAGCATAGTTTCCTTCAGGGAAAATCCTGCCTGACAAACTTATTGTAATTCTTTGAGAGATTACAAGTAGGATAGATAAAGGGGATAAAGGGGATGTAGTGGATGTTGTATATTTGGACTTTCAGAAGGCCTTTGACAAGGTGCCACACATAAGGCTGCTTACCAAGTTAAGAGCCTATTGTATTACAGGAAATTTACTAACCTGGTTAGAACATTGGCTGATTGGTAGGAGGCACTGAGTGGGAATAAAAGGATCCTTTTCTGCTTGGCAGCCAGTAACTAGTGGTGGTCGGCAGGGGTTGATATTGGGACAACTTCTTTTTATGCTGTATATAAATGATTTTGATGATGAAATAGATAGCTTTGTTGCCAAGTTTGCTAATGATACGAAGATTGTTTGAGGGACAGGTAGTGTTAAGGAAACAGGTAGGATGCAGAAGGACTTAGACAGATTAGAAGAATGGGCAAGAAAGTGGCAAATGAAATACAATGTTGGAAAGTGCATTGTCATGCACTTTGGTAGTTATAATAAATGTGCGGACTATTTTCTAAACGGGGAGAGAATCCAAAAATGTGAGGCGCAAAGGGATTTGGGAGTCCTTGTGCAGAACACCCTAAAGGTTAACTTGCAGGTTGAGTCGGTGGTGAGGAAGGCAAATGCAATGTTAGCATTCATTTCAAGAGGTCTAAAATACAAGAGCAAGGATGTGATGCTGAGGCTTTATAAGGCACTGGTGAGGTCTGTGTACAGTTTTGAGCCTCTCACCTTAGAAAAAATGTGCTGGCATTGGAGAAGGTCCAGAGGAGGTTCACAAGGATGATTCTAGGAATGAAAAGGTTATCATACGAGGAACGTTTGATGGCTCCGGGCCTGTACTTGCTGGAATTTAGGATGGGGGGGGATCTCATTGAAATCTTTTATATGTTGAAGGGCCTAGACAGAGTAGATGTGGAAATGATGTTTCTCATGGTGGGAGAGTCTAGGACAAGGGGGCACAGCCTCAGGATAGAGGGGTGCCCTTTCAAAACAGAGATGCGGAGAAATTTCTTTGGCTAAAGGATGGTGAATTTGTTGCCACAAGCAGCTGTGGAGGTCAGGTCATTGGGTGTATTTAAGGCAGAGATTGATAAGTTTTTGATTCAACATGGCATCAAAGGTTACAGGGAGAAGGCCGGAAACTAGGATTGAGGAGGAGGAAAAAAAGGATGAGGTATGATTGAATGGCAGAGCAGACTCGATGGGCCAGATGGCCTAAATCTGCTCCTATGTCTTATGGTCTCTGGATAGGACTGGAAAGGTAAGAGTAGAGCAAGTAAGGAAGGAATCGGTGTCTGCGCAAGGACAAAGGCAGATGTTTGCGGTAACATCAGAGAGGTTTATGAGGGTGGGGAGTGTTGGTTTATATCATCAAAGCCAATTGGAGCCTTTTTAAAATCTGAGCAAACATGAAGTACTTGGTTGGAGTGAGTTAGATGTGGAATTCTCTCTAGATGGATTTGGGCAACTCCAACATTCTCACTTTGGAGGAGTCAGGGAGGTAGGAGGTGGGTGTCAGTTTGGAAATGGAGGGGGCTCTTGCCAAGAACACAGCCCCATTTACACTATCACCAGTTGAGTGGCCTACTGCTTGGAGGGAATGTAACTGAAGGAGCATGAGTCATGTCCCATGGACAAGGGAATCTTGATGAGGACATAGGAAGGGATTGGTCAGTAACAGGTAAGAGCTGGATGAAGGAGATTGATAAGACTGCTGTGAAGGATCTCTGAGCACTGTTTTGAACAAACAAGCAAGGTTGCTTTCTAGTATCCTGGCTTAGAGTCATCCTCATCTTATATCACCAATACAACTTACCTGTTCTCCTGCTGCACACTATTTGGCAGCACACATCTGATATTACTCCAACAGCCATACTAATTAAAAAGAACTTTCAAGCATTCTGAAAGAGATGCGGAAGTACTTCGACAATTCTCATCTTTAGAGCCAAAGAGCTCCACTAAAAGTCCCTTCTGCCCACCAAGTCAATGCTATCCATCAACCACTCATTTAAATATGCCACATTAATCCCATTTTATTCTCCCTATTTCCCACCGATTGTCACCAACAACACTATGGACAATTTATAAAGTCCAGTTAACCCACCAACCTGAATGTTTTTGCAATGTGGGAGGAACCAAAGCACCTTGAGGAAACATAGACATGCAAACTCCCAACAAACAGGGCTCAAGGTTAGGATCAGACCCAAGTCATGAGCTCTCTGTTGGACCTTTCTCAGGCTTTTGATTGGCAGACTGTCCTTTTACCCTTTGCTGAGAAAGAGCCTATTATATCAGAAGCATCAAGGAAGCCACAAAATCAATTTGCTTGTCCTGGTTTATTAAAGGTGAATGTGGAAGTGGATGGATGTGACAAGAAGAGATACAAAGCCCTAACTGGCAACTTCTGGATGTTCAGAATCTTTGACTCAGAGGTACAACTCAGCTCTGAGATCCAGAAGGATTTCTCCAATTACTTGTTCAACATTTATTCATTATCCGAACTGTGGTGAGCTGTTAGCTATAACACCCCGGGAATATACAGAGCTGAGATCAGAAAGAATTTTAAAGGGGTGGAGATGTTTCCAAGGAAGTGTCCGTCATTTCTAAAGGCAGGAGAAGATGAAAAGGTTTTGAGGCTGGGGGTATTCAGACATTGCCGATCTGACACAACTGCCTTGCTAGAAATCCGCATTCACTTCAGGAGACCATATCTTCTTCCACATATCAGATCTAATTAAGATTCAAAGTTCAGAATCACAACTAGGTTCATGCAAGGCTCACCAGAACACTTGAGCTCCATTCATATCAGTTTTATGCTGAAGTGGCTTGAACCAAAATACCGAGTTGTTATCATGTTTGTTCAATTTCTGCTCTCGTTTGGCCTGGTTGTCTGTATTACTTTGGAGAATTTCACTGCAGCACTGTTAACCAGAACACCTTCCACTGCTCTCTGGTCCTTGAGGGATGTTATACAATTGTTCAGGCTGACAATGTGGTAACACAGTCAGCATCAGCAGGATCAGAGTGCTGCGTAATTAACAACAACGCCAGCGCACAGTGCACATCCGCGCGTCTTTGCCAAGGCCTGATCCCAGGGAATTTTTCCCACTTATAGCCTGAACTATATTGTTCTGTAACCTCATTTCATCTTAGATTAACTCAAGTCATTTGACCAACCAAGAGGACTCCTCAGACATTGTTTTATGATGTACAAGAACACTCATTGCTACTCTGTAAGTTCTTAGTTTATGTAATATCAGCAGTAAACCCTTATAAAATTACAGCTTTACATATTGATGCAACTACTTGGACTCTACCCCAGCAGTCCATCTGGGGTTCTCTCCTTATTTTTAAAAACTTTCCAATCCTCTAGCTTCCACTATTTTTTGCTATATTGTACAGTATACCATCCCTTCTGCTTTTATACAGTTTTTGACTTCCTTTGTCAGCCACAGTTGCCCCAGCCTCTTTACAGAATACTTCTTCTTGGTGATGTATTCCTGCACCTTCCAAATTGTTCCCAGAAACTCCAGCCATTACTGCTCTGCTGTCATCCCTTCTAGTGTCCCCTTCCAATCAACTTTGGCCAGCTCCTCTCATGCCTCTGTAATTCCCGTTACTCCAGTATAATACCGATACATCTGATTTTACCTCCTCCCTCTTAAACCACAGGGTGTATTCTATCATACTGTTCTCTAAGGGTTCCTTTAGCTTAAGCTCTCTAATCAAATCTGGTTCATTATGTAACAATCCTTCAGAACTGCCTTTACCCTCGTAGACTGAACCACAAGCTGTTCTAAAAAGTCAGCTCAAAATCCTTCTCTTGGGATCCAGCACCAATTTGATTTTCTCAATTGACCTGCATATTGAAATTCCCCATGACTATCACAACATTGCCCTTTTTACATCCTCTTTCTGTCTCCTAGTTGTACCCGAAATTCTGGCTACTGTTAGGAGGTCTGTACATAACTCCCATCAGGGTCTTTTTATGCTTGCAATTTCTTAACTCTACTCACAAGGATTCTACATCCTCCAATCCCATGTCACCCCTTTCTGAGGATTCGATGTCACTTTTACCAACAGAGTTACCCCATCCCTCTGCCTACCTGCCTGTGCTTTCGATATAATGTGTATCCTTGGATTTTAACTTCCCAACTATGATCTTTCAGCTATGAATCAGTGATGCCCATAACAACATACCCGCCAGACTCTAAATGCTATAAAATCATCTACTGTATTCCGTTTACTGTGTGCATTCAAATATAGCACCTTCATTCCTCTATTCATCACCCTTTTCAATTTTGCCTGCATGTTACTGGAAGTTAAATTTTTTTCCCTTTCTAAACGTTCATTCTTTTTCTTTATTCTGGAAAGTTTTGTCATCTCTCCTGCACTCTCCTTTCCTTTGACTTTATCCTCACTTTTCTAAACTGTTAAACTGTCGAACACATATTCAGTTTAAATATACAATTCAAACCATCCCACTGGCTGCATTTTGCCCTTATCAGCTGCCTATTCTTCATCACAGTCTCACTACACACTGCATCTACTTGTATACCAACTGCCCCATCCAGTACTCTATCCCTTCCCTTTGTTTTTTATTTTCTATTTTCTATTTATGATTTATAATTTAAATTTTTAATATTTACTATCGATTTGTACTCCAGGAAGCGGGAAGCACAGAATCAAATATCGCTGTGATGTTTGTACGTTCTAGTATCAATTGTTTGGCGACAATAAAGTATAAAGTATAAATCCTCCCCAACAGCTCTAGCAAACCTGCCCACAGGGATATTGGTCCCCTCAAGTTCAGGTGTAACCATTCTTTACTAGTCATACTTTCCCCAGCAGAGATCCCAATGATCCAGAAATCTGAAACCCTGCCTCTTGCACCAGTTCCGCAGCAACATGTTCATTTGCCAAATCATCCGAATCTTACCCTCAATGGCGTGTGGCACAGGCTGCAATCTAGATATTACGGCCTTGTGGCAGTAATTCCTCATGGTCCTGCTTTTCAGCTTTCTACCTAACTCTCTATATTCTCTTTTCAGGACCTCATCCCTTTTCCCATCTATGTCATTGGTACCAATATGTACCAGAACTTCTGATACTTTAGGATGCTGTAGACCTGACCTAAAGCCACCCTGACCCTGGCACCTGGGAGGCAACGTATCATCTGGGTCTTTCACATTCACCGAACCTCCTGTTTGCTCCTCTAACCATGGAATCCCTTTTTCACTACTGTACTCCTCTCCCCCCCCCCCCCGCCCCCACTTTCCCATCCGAGCCACAGAGCCAGGGAACTGGTTGCTATGGCTTTTCCTTGGTAGGTCATTTCTCACCTCCCCCAACAGAGTCTAATGCAGTATACTTATTACTGAGGGGAACTGGCCATAGGACTTCCATCCCCTTTCCTGACAGTGACACAGCTACCTGACTCCTGTAATGTAGGGGTGCCTACCTCCCTACTGGTCTTACCTATCACATCCTCATTCTCCCGGAAGGGCTGAAGGACATCCAGTTGCAGTTAGGTTTGTAGGGAGCTGCAGCTAGATGCACCTCATGCAGATATCGTTATCAGGGAGCCTGGTGGTCTCTCAGAGATCCCACATCTCACAGGAAGAACATGCCATTAACCCTGGACCTATTCTCACTGCGCTAGCTAGTGCTACAGCTAGTACCGCCAGTCTGTGGACCACAAAGTAAGCACATCAGTGTCTTTATTTTCTTAGAAGGTTAAAAAGTTTCAGTTTTTCATCAAGCACTCCTACAAACTTGTACTGAATGTGTCATGACTGGGTGCATCATGGTCTAGAATGGCAATTGAAATGCACAGGAACACAGGAAGCTGCAGACACTAGTGGATGCAGCCTAATGCATGACGAGCTCATCTCTCCCCAGCATCGGTAATATCTTCATGAGGGGCTACCTCAAGGTGGCCGCATCTATCATCAAAAGGTCCCCCACCAACCAGGCCATTCTACCTTCCCTCAGCTACCATTAGATAGGAAGTACAGGCGCCTGAAGTCCCACACCACCAGGTTCAAGAACACCTACCTCCCTTCAATCAGTGTGAGTGATGCCCTGACCTCACTCTCTATGGCCTCCTGCACTGTTTCAGTGAGGCCAACACCTGCTCAAGGAAGAACACCTCATCCTCTGCCTGGCACGTTACAGACGGCAGGAATCAAATAATAAGCCCTACAAAAGCTTCCTTTGAGTACATCAGAAATGGCCATTTTAAATTTATGAACCTGTGCTAGTTAGCACCTAGCTTCATCTATCCTAGCAAACAAATGAAAGAGTTAATGAGACATGGTATCAGAATTGTTAATTGATGAAGCAATGACATTCATGATTGAATCAGAATAACAAAGCAAGATCTGGTCCGAGGAACTGCCTACGTCCTGAGACCAAGTAAAGCCTACATACCGACGGAAAAGGTTGTGGATCTACCCTTGCCAACAAAGGAAGCCGGTGCTAAGAAACAGTGAATTAAATGACTGGAGGACTGAACAAATACCATAACCTAGCCACTGGATCTCAGACAAAGTCTGGAGAGAGTGGAATGAAAACCTCCTACTATATGTTGACTGGCTGTAGCAGATAAACCAGAGCAGACAAAATTAAAGATCCTGTTGTGTCCTATTGCCCACAAGGGGAGAGGATTGTACCAGACCATTAAGCCCTCAAATGAGCCCCTTGAGAGTGCACTGGATGCATTATACACACACCACAACCCATTGAGTAATCAAACTGTCACTCGCACTAGTTCTGTCCACATAGACAGAGGCAGCTAGGATCCTCGGGTACTTTGTCAATGGAGCCAAGGTTGTTAGGAAGCAATCGCAGTTTCACATGTTTGAAGAACTCATCAGAGATGGGATTATTTGTGGGATTCAGGAATCCACCTCGAGTGAACAGTTCCTGCGTGAGACAGTTCACCAGAGGTCGATCCACGCAGATACGAAGCACTGTGGAGTTATCCAAAGCCACGTGGGGAATGTTGGATGTCCCCAGCAGGATGCTCATGGGGTGAAGTTTGGGTCAAAAGGCAGCATAGGGAAAGCTCAGTCAGTAAGTGATAAATATCATGGAGGGCTGTGTGAATAGCTGGAAAAAAACGTCCTCGTGGGAAACCATCTACACCATGCAGATTGGAAAATTATGTCTACAAACAGCTCACAATGAAGATGCCATCAGGGGTCTGTAGAGTGGATGAGTTGAGCACAGACTGAGCACAATGGTGCACTTGGTGTTATCTATGCCAAAATGTTGATGCAAGTGTAACCAATAATGTTTCAACTTGATCCAACTCAGAAGCCTTCCAGAACCAAGCTTCCTTCGCTCTCTGTAGAGCCACTTACAAAGAACGCTTGTGATGACATGAGCAGCGTGCACAAAGATTTTGCATTGTGGGGGAGAAAACAACGTACTAAACCAAGCCAACCTCAAGGAAGCAAGGATACTGAGCTTGAGACACTCAAAATGGTGAGACATATTCGAGTCTCTCAGCCACTCCTACAGGGAGTGAGGAAGCTACCATACAATAAGAGACTATGCAGCACCTGAAGGGAATAAGTCAGACAGGATGTAAAGAGACAGTGAAGGGACTCTTAGGTCATATTTTAACATGAAAGATGAGATGGGTGCTTTTGGTGTCCTGACCTTCTGAGGTGAGGGGTTAACTCCTGACAAACTATGTTGGAACAATATTGTCAAATATATTCACTCCAGACATTGGGGATTGAACAGCTGCATCGCTGAGGAAAAGGAAAGATTCACCAACAGCAGTGATCAGAAATGGAACATCTGAAGATCTTTGTAAAGGAACAAGATGAAGGAAAGCGCAAACACGAGGAAATCTGCAGATGCTATAAATTCAAGCAACACACACAAAATGCTGATGGAACGCAGCAGGCCAGGCTGCATCTATAGGAAGAAGTACAGTCGACGTCGACTGTACTTCCTGAAAATGAAGGAAAGGTTTCATTGCAATGAGTCCCAGACAAACTCTGAGTCAAAGCTGGGCAAATTTATTTCACCTGGTGGGGATGATATGACCAGGGACAGCAGTCTATTTTTCAATTTTGGGCTGCTGGTTTCCTTGGAGAACATCCATTCACAAATACCAGTCACAAGTTGAAAGGGCAATTCACACTTGAGGTGTTCTGTTTGAATGCCATAGTAAAGAAAGGATATGATGGAACACCAGAGATTCTGCAGATACTGAAATTCTTGAGCAACACATACAAAATGCTGGCAGAACTCAGTATGTCTGCCAGAAAGGCAGGATATCCCAGTGGCCACCTACTTCAGTTCCACTTCCCATTCCCACTACGACACGTCAGTCCTTAGCTTCCTCTATGGCCATGATGAGGCCACACTTAGGCTGCATCTCATATTCCACCTGCGTACCCTCAGATTTCTCCCCTCTCCCCATATTCTCTTTTTTTCCCATTCTCCACCCTTTCTCTTCTCGTCACCTGACCATCACCTTCTCCTTCCTTTTCTCCCATGGTCTCCTTTCGAATCAGATTCCTTCTTCTTCAGCCCTTTACATCTTCCACCAGTCACCTACCAGCTTCTTACTTCATGCCCCTCCTCCATGCACACACCTTCCCCTCACCTGGTTTCACCAATCACCTGCCAAATTGTATTCCTTCCCTTCCACCCACCTCCTCATTCTGTCTTCTCCCTCCTCCTTCCCTGCCTGATGAAGGGTCTCAGCTCAAAGCATCATCCATTTATTCCTCTCCATTGGTGCTGCCTGACCTGCTGAGTTCCTCAAGTACGTGATTAAGCTAGACAGGGTGTAGAAAAGACCCACAAGGATATTGCTGAGACTCAAGAGGGATTGAGTCAGAAGGAGAGATTGGATAGGCTGGGACTGTATTCTGTGGCACACAGGAGATTGAGGGATTTGTAAAATTATGAGTGGCATAGATTGGAAAAAAGTCTTTTCCTCCAGAGTTGGGGGTCTAAAATGAGAGGGCACCTCGAAATGAGATGAGAGGAAGGATTTCTACAGTACAGATTTTTCTACACAGAGTGTGGTGGGTAAATGAAATGAGCTGCCAGAAGAAATGCTAGCGGCCAGAAGAATTATAATGATTTTGAGAAATCTGGACAGGTACATGGATTTGAAAGGTTTTGAGGGACAAGGGCCAAAACACAGGAAGATAGGATGAGCTTAGATCGGCATATTGATCAGTACAGACAAGTTGGGCTGAAGGGCCTATATCTGTGCTGTATAACTATGACCTAGAATTTATGAGTCCATTGCTGAAGTGTCTATCACGTCACAGTCACGGTTCACAGCTGACACCTTTGTTTGGTGATTGGACACTGGTGCCTCATTCTCCACAGGACCAGGAAGGCAGAAAACACTGTGCAGGGGGTGGAATTGTGCTGAAGACGGTGTGATAGAGGAATAAGGCTTCCTGATGACAATAGACATGGAGATAGCAGATGGATCATTACCAACTACAAAATTGCATATTACCCTGATTAGAAAAGCTTCACAATCCCTCATTGTTACGTCGAGATCTTGGAATACCCTCTGTTGCATGTCGTCCTTATTTTGAAATATTGACACTGACATTCTGCAGTGTCACTGGGTCCAGATCCTGGAACTCTCTCTCTCTCGCACATTCACACACTTATTGCTTCAGTTCCTTCTGCCCAATTGATCCATGTGATCCAAGGTGGCTTTCTGAGCTCATCTTATGTGCATGTGTTTGGTCCCAATCCCTGTAAACCTTTCTTATCCATGTAACAGTCTCATTGAACCCAGGTAACGGAGAGTAGAAGGTAGGAGGTTGACCAGAGATTGCACCAGAATAATATCGTAGTTCCAAATTGCCTTTGTGAAAGTAAGACCCAGTACTTACAATATATAAGTGCAGCCAATGTTTATGGGCATCCGTTAGTCTCGTGAGACCATGGATTTGCACCTTGGAAGGGTTCCAGGGCGCAGGCCTGGGCAAGGTTGTATGGGAGACTGGCAGTTGCCCA
The DNA here is from genome assembly GCF_030028105.1 of Mobula birostris. Lineage (NCBI taxonomy): Eukaryota > Metazoa > Chordata > Chondrichthyes > Myliobatiformes > Myliobatidae > Mobula > Mobula birostris. The sequence continues at coordinate 71,487,618 of NC_092379.1, forward strand.
TGCTGCAAGTCTCCCCTCTCCACGCCACCGATGTTGTCCAAGGGAAGGGCACTAAGGCCAACACAGCTTGGCAGTGGTGTCGTCGCAGAGCAATACGTGGTTAAGTGCCTTGCTCAAGGACACAACACGCTGCCTCAGCTGAGGCTCAAACTAGTGACCTTCAGATCACTAGACCAACGTCATAACCGCTTAGCCACGCACCAACACAATGTACCCATGCTGCAACTTACACATCTTTCCTGAGTCCACTGCCATGCATCCGTCCCATTCCACCCTGATCATCTTATTGTTCCATGACCTCAGCCTTACTCTCTGTAACTTCCTCCATCCTACAAGCTCCTGTGACTGTTGTGACCCTCCATTCATAATCACTGACCCCATGACAGATGAGGCTGCAGCTGTCAAGGGTGAAGTCTGGGTTTCCTCCTAAACCACTGTGTCTCTCAATGGAACAGAACCAGTACTGATTTTAAGGAAAAGATACAGGGGCAGAAAATGGGGTAACCACAGTGGAAACCAGGATGCAGTTGGAAAGGAAGGATTCCAGAGAATGCAGCTGCCCCGCTGTAAAAGTCGGGTTGGAAAATCGGCAATTTCAGAGCCATAAATCCAAAGTAATATTAATGTTGCCTCAGGCTGAATAACAGTCACAAAGAGGTGCAAATGAGCCCAATATCCAATTTCCAGTAGTCTTAACAGCAAGTAATGATGATTAGCAATTATCTCAAATATAATGTGTCCTTTGAACATCCAAATGCACAAAACAATAAAGGAAATCAAAAAATAAAAGGGCATCTGACTTGGTGCATCACCTATTACCCCAGCTACTATAGGAACTTGAAGGATGGTAAGTCAAAATGAACTATAAGCCGGGGAAAAAGTTGGGATGTACACCACCAGCCACACCAACAAACCAAAATTCGTTGGGGAAACTTTGGTATTTAATAATCATCACACATATTTACGTGGCAATAATAACTCCTACACAATGTAAGATGGAATGTAGTATATAGGCAGCAGAACCAATGCAAACACTCTGTGACAAACCATCAGCCATGCAGTCCATTCCATCAAATGTCAGCCTTATTCTATCAAACATAAACACTGTCTCATCAAAACTTAACTGCATTTCTTCAAACCACAACATCTCTCCATCAAACACCAACTTCACCCCATCAAACCTCATGCCCACCCATCAAAGCTCAATATCACTCCATCAAACATCAATCTCACCCTATCAAAATTAAACTTGCTTCATCAAATATCAAACCCTTGCCCACAAGTATCCATCACAACTATTCAAAACCAATCATACTCCTTTAAACCACAGTTTTAGTCTATCAAACATCAGCCCTAGCCCATAAAACATCTACCCCATGCCATCAAATATCTACACAGTCTATCAATTATTCAGATCACTTATAATAAAAAGTTAATTCATTCAGTCAAATAAATGCGTATATTACTGATGAAAAGAGCATTTATTTCAGCTTCCCCATCCCTATTGCCCCTTCTTACCTGGATGCTGATCTGTGGTGGTAGTCAGCTGGTGAAGATACTTCCACAGTTTTGTTAGCTATGAACTTCCTGTATTTGGATTCATCATCAATAAAGAAGTAACAGTTCATTCCTAAGGTGAGGACCATGCAGCTCTGAATAGTTTGTAGCTTATATATTTCCAGGTACCTTCTGATCCTGTTTTCCAAGGTGGAAGAGGTTGTGAATTTGATTGGTACTATTGAAGAAGCCACAGCTGGTTGAAGAGGTGCATTTTGTAGATGTTACAAAGTGCAGCCACTGTCCCACAGCCTTGAAGCACGGGACTAGCTGGAGACTAGATGGAAAACTCTATCCTGAAGTGTGCTGAGTATTGCTGGAGCACATCTCATCCAGGCCAGGCAAGGAGCGAATACCATCCTAACCCTTGATTTTTAATTGGTGGAGATTTTGGGGTGTCGAAATGTGAGTCGCTTGCCATAGGATAGCAGCCATTGACCTGCTCTTGTAGCCACAAAATCTCCATGGCCAGACCAGTTGATTATTCCATGCATAATGAGCCTTGGAATTTAATGGTGAGGCACTGGCCAACAATAGTAGCACTAAATGTCAAGAGGAGATGGTTACAATATTTTACCTAGGAAGTGGATACACACATGCCTGTTTTTTATGTGCATCATATTGCAGAAATGATTATATCTGAGCAAAAAAATACCACTGTTAGCTGGGTACCCCTGGTGGCAATTCAGCTCATATGGCTGGTATATTCCACAGGTCAGTCCCAGGTTCAATGCCATCATTGTGTTTACAATTGATGTGTCTGCGGTCACAAACGGAAGTCACTTCTTGGAGATGTGACCCCTGACCTTTGCTTACCAAGTATCTAACAACCAGGGAGCGAAGGAAATGGGGTGTGAATTATAATGTTCCCAATGTGACACTGATGTACAAAGCACACCACCTGCCAGTCTGACTGGCCTGCTGCTCACTAAGTATGTAGCTGAGCCCACTCTGTGATCACACCTGTATTCTGCCAAGCACCCTGGTGTAAGATGCTGCAATGTCCAGCCAGCTCACCCCTCACAATGGAGTGGGCGATCAAAGCTCCATCAGGAGAAGGAGGTGGCCACACAGACAGTAGATCACTGTTTCCAATGGCTGCCCTACACCCCATGGCAGCAATGGTCAGTTTCTGCCCCAGCATGTGTCCTGGCCACAGTCAGTCTAGCAACAAATTAGCAAATACTGATGAGATGCAGGTGGGCGAAAGTTTCATTCTGTCAGTGAGCGATTGTTTTTCCTGTTGGCCAGTCATACGGGGGTTATGCAGAACTTGTCCAGCACAGATAAAATCTGAATTCTAAACCTTCTCTTGCTGAAATGTACAGTGGCCCTTGTGTGGTTCTTGCCACGTTAGGCCAACCTGGAGGTAGTCTTAGTACTTCTGAGGACAAGTGACCCTAGAACAAGAGGCACCAAGACACTCATATAGTGAACAGGCAAAGATCTGGCAAATGCAGAGAATGAGAAATTGATGGGAGAGAAAGGGAAAAGGAGGCTTATTATTCACAAGATGCAAGAACACAGAGGTCCGGTGTATGATTTACAAAAGATGAGAGTGCAGGCATGACATGTAAATAGGAAAACTAACAGAATGTTACCATACATTGTGAGGGGAATTAAGTATAAGATTTAATTTCATTGAATTGTTTTGAAGAGAAACTAAATGATGATAGTGCAGTTAAAGGACTTTGAAGAATTTTGATAAGGTCCAACATGATAGACTAGTCCAAAATGGTTAGCGCTGAAGGAATCCAAAGCAGTTGGATAATTGGATGCAAAATAGTTTTGACGACAGGAGGCAGAGTGTGGAGATGGAAGGTTGTTTTTGTGATTAGAAGCCTATAACCAATTTTTGGTGCTGGGTCCTTAATTGTTTGTTATACACATCAATGGGAAGTTCAAAGTTCAAAGTAAATTTTATTATCAATGTACATATATGTCATCACATACAATCCTGAGGTTCATTTTCTTGTGGGCATATTCAAACAATCTAAGGAATAGTAACATAATAGGATCAATGAAAGACTGCCCAACTGGGGCATTCTAACAGAGTGCAGAAGACTACGAACATAAACGCATATATAAATATATAGCAATAAATAACGAGAACATGAGGTGAAGCGTTCTTGAAAGTGAATGTAGCAGGTATGATGAGTAAGTTTGCAGAAGATACAAAAATTGATGGTGTTGTGTTAGAGAAGGATATTCTTGGGTTGGAGACTGATATTGATCAGCTGCTAAGTTGGGCAGAGCAACGGCTGGTAGAACCTAATACTAATAAGTGTGAGTTAATATATTTTGTGAGGTTTAACAATGACGGGTGACGTATCATGAATGACAGGGCCCTGGGGAGTACTGAAGGACCAAATCCAAAGATTCCTGAAGATGTGGGTTCTTAGACTTCATTAGCAAGGATATAGAGAATAAAGAACGTCAATATCTTGGTATAACTTCATAAAACACTGGTTAGGCTATTAATGGAGGACGGGTTGCTAGACTACAGAGGGGATGTGATAGTGGAGACAGGCACTCTCATAAGATTTAAAAATGTACAGTATCTAAATAAACATTTGAATCACTAAATCAGAGAAGGCTATGGGTGAAGTGCTGGTAAATGGGATGAGTAAAGAAGGTTGGGTGGACATGGCTCGCTGAAGGACCTATCTCTGTGCATATGACATTATTATGCAATAACTCCAAGACAAAGACAACAGGTTACACTTCAGTTACATAGGATGTAATTCTACAGATGTACCGTGGAGTGCATTCTGACTGACTGCATCACTATCTGGTATGGAGGGTGGGCATCTACTGCACAGGATTGAAGTAAGCTGCAGAAAGTTGTAAAATTAGTCAGCTCCATCATGGTTACTAGCCTCCATAGTATTCAAGATATCTTCAAGGAGCAATGTCTCAGGAAGGTAATGTCCATCATCAAGGTCCCCAATCACCCAGGACATGCCTCCTTCTCATTGTTACTGTTGAGCAGGAGGCACACACTCAGTGATTCAGGAACAGATTCTCCCCCTCTGCCATCCAATTTCTGAATGGACATTGAACCCATGAACACTACCTCACTTTTGTTTTATTTATTTCTGTTTTCAGCACAGCTTATTTTAACTTAACTATTTAACTTACAGATATAAATATATATTTATGTAATTCAGTTTTTTTCCATATTTATCATGTATTGCATTGTACTGCTGCGCAAAGTTAACAGATTTAACTTTAAATACCAGTTTAGTCCATCAAACTCAAACCTACTACATAAACCCTGACCTAGTCCATCAAATCACTACACATTCCATCAAACTCCTAAACATTCTAAACCTCTACCCATCCATCAAACCCCAAAGGTTTGCATTATACCCTGACCTATTCCATCAACTCCCATCCATTCAGTCACACTCCTACTATTCCATAAAACACTTACTCACTCATTCTATCAAATTCCCAGCCTTCCATCAAACATTCACCCATTCAACCCATTCCATCAAATTCCGAGCCTTCCATCAAACCTCTACCAATTCAATCAAATCTCTACCCATTCTGCCACACCTCTACCTGTTCCATCAAACCTCAACCCATTCCATCAAACCTTTACCCATTCACTCTGTCAAATCACCACCCGTTCCCTCAAATCCGTCCATTCCATCAAACTTCTAACCATTCCATCAAATCACCACCTATTCCATCAAATCCTCATCTGTTCCATCAAGCCTCTACCCATTGCATTAAATTACCATCCATTCCATCAAACCTCTACCCATTCCATCAAATCACCATCCAATCCATCATACCTTGCAAAATCCATTACACATTTACTCTATTCTGCAGCCACTCTATTGTGTGAAACATCCAGTACTATTATATTAAAATCTAACCATTTTGTAGTGTACTGTACATTCTGTAGGGGGTGGGGATGGGTGGTTACTACTGTCTAGTTGACAGAAAGGACTATAGCTGTCCTTTTGCTCAAATGCGCAATAATGAAAGTGACTGTGTTGAAGGTGCTCGAGGGATGCGGAGTTACATAACTTTATTAGGAGGTGATCTGAACCTATTCAGTCCTGTAAGACATAGTTCATCCTCTGCAACTTCCCATAATGTAGGAATGACTGTGGATGTCTGTTTTTCTTGATGCAAAACAGTCGCCGGTGTCCCTGTGACATGAATTGCCACATAAAAGTAGTTGCAAAGCAAAAATAGTAACCTCAATGCCTAATTCCTCAAACATGAGAAAATCTGCAGATGCTGGAAATCCAAAGCAACACACATACAAGAAGCAGAATCCATTACACATTTACTCTTTTGTGTAACCACTCTATTGTATGAAATATCCAGTCTTGTTATATTAAAATCTGACTATTTGTTAATGTACTGTACATTGTTTAGGGGGTGGGGATGGTGGTTATTATTGCCTAATTGATGGAAAGGACTACAGCTGTCCCCATTCATCTCCCTTGTCTGCTCATCCCTCCCCACTCATCTCCCTCCCGGCATTTATCCTTGCAAGCGGAACAAGTGACACACCTGCCCCTACGCCTCCTCCCTCACTAACATTCAGGGCCCCAAAGAGTCCTTCCAGGTGAGGAGACACTTCACCTGCGAGTCTGTGGGGATCCTCTACTGTATCCAGTACTCCCAGTGTGGCCGCCTGTATATTGGTGAGACTTGACATAGATTGGAAGACTTCTTCGCTGAGCAACTTTGCTCTGTGCACCATAAAAAGAGGGATCTCCTGGCAGCCACCCATTTCGATTCTACTTCCCATTCCCATTCCAACATGTCAGTCTCTGGCCTCCTCTACTGTTGTGATGAAGCTACGCTCTTTTACCAATCAGCTTCCCAGCTCTTTACCTCACCCCTCCCCCTCACCTGGTTTCACCTATCACCTACCACCTTGTATTTCTTTCTCTCCTCCCCCCATCTTCTTTCTCTGACATCTCCTCTTTCTTTCCAGTCCTGCTGAAAGGTCTTGGCCCGAAACATCGACTGTTTACTCTTGTCCATAGATGCTGCCTGGCCTGCTGAGTTCCTCCAGCAGCTTGTGTGTGCTGCTTCCAACTAATTGATGTGATTGTATATACTTTCAGTGAGTTCCAATAACCACAAGCCTAGAAACAATGAATGGACACATGAAGAAACCTTCAGAACATCTTCAAATCCAAATGTGCTTTGCAGCTAATGACTTTATTGACTAGATGGCTTCATCAGCCTCTTGTCACTAAAGCAGCCCTGTCAACAGCTGCCACAGATATTTGCTTTGTCCTATCCATCCCAGCTTCCCTTCCCCTTCCTGTAGCTAAAAACTAACTTGACTTCTCTCCTGCGCTTTTTGGCCATGAACGTTCTGTTTTTCTCCCTATTGTGTGTTTCCATGAATTTTTTGTTTTGAATTAGATTTCCAACATTTGCAGTCCTTTGATTTTCAAAGGTCACAGAGCCATATAGCCAGAAACAGGCCCTTCAGCCCATTATGTCCATGTCAACCATCAAGTACGCATGTTTTTTGATTAAATAGGTACTGTAATGTAAGACTCTCTACCTCCAGTATTCCTCGGGCAGGGAGCTTCAGAATCTAACAACTCTCTAATGTTCCCCTGATCACCTCCTGCCTCACCCCCCAGACCTTCTACTCCTCACTTTAAACATCCGTGCCACCTTATCTATGCCCTTCATAATTTTATGTACCAGGGCAACCCTCGGCCCCCTCCATGCCAGCCTACCTAATGTCATCTCTTCGTAATTATCTGAATTAGATTCCATCTGACACTTCTCTGCCCAATTTAGCAGCTGATCAGTGTAAGACTACTCTCCTCATAACAACACCACCACCAATTCTCGTGTCATTTTCAAACTTGTTAATAATGACTCTAACATTCATAACTAAATCACCATGCAGATTACAGAGGAGGAGGTGTTTGCTGTTGTGAGGCAAATTAGGGTGGATAAATCCCCAGGGTCCGACAACGTGTTCCTTCAGACACTGTGGGAGGAAAGTACAGAAATTGCAGAGGTTAAATAATTCTTAGTGACAAGTGAGATACTGGAGGATTGGAGGATAGCTAATATTGCTCCACTGTTTAAGAGAGGCTCTAAAAATAAACCATGAAAGCATAGGTTGGTGAGCCAGTAGTGGGAAAGTTATTCAAAGGAATTGGATATATGAATATTTAGATAGACAGGGACTGATTAGGGATAGTCTGCATGACTTCATGTGTGGTAGGTTGTAGAGTTTCTCGAGGAAGTTACCAGGAAAGTTAATGAAGGCAAAGCAGTGGATGTTGTCTACGTGGACTTTAGCAAGGCATTTGACTAAGTCCCACATGGGAGGTTAGTCAAAAAGATTCAGCCACTCAAGATGAGGTAGTAAATTGGATCAGAAACAAGAGAAAATCTACAGATGCTGGAAATCCAAGCAACACACACAAAATGCTGGAGGAACTCAGCAGGCCAGGCAGCATCTATGGAAAAAAGCACGGTCAATGTTTCGGGCCAAAATATCGACTGTGCTTTCTTCCATTGATGCTGCCTGGCCTGCTGAGTTCCTCCAGCATTTTGCGTAAATTGGATTAGACATTGGTTTTGTGGGAGAAGCCAGACAGTGGTAGGAGATGATTGCCTCTCTGTCCGGAGGCGTGCGACTAGTGAAGTGCCAAAGGGATTGGTGCAGGGTCTGTTGTTGGTTGACAATGTGGTAAACTGGATCAGCAAATTTGTGAATGACACTAAGATTGGGGGTGCAATAGACAGCGAGGAAGACTATCAGAGCTTGCAGTGGGATTCTGACCAGCTACAAAATGGCCGATTGAATTTCATGCAGCCAAGTGTGAGGCATTGCATTTCGGTAGGACCAACCAGGGTAGGTCTTACACAGTGAATGTTAGGGGACTGAGGAGTGTGGTAGAACAAAGAGATCTGGGAATATCTGTCTATTCATTAAAACTGGCAGCACAGGAAGATAGGGTCATAACAAAGGCTTTGGACACATTGGCCTTCATGAATCAAAGTATTGAGTACAGGAGATGGGATGTTATGTTGAAGTTGCATAAAACGTAGGTAAGGCCTAATTTGGAGTATTGTGTGCAGTTTTGGTCACCTACGTACTGGAAAGATGTAAATAAGGTTGAAAAAGAATGGAGAAAATTTACAAGGATGGTTACAAGAAAATTTACAAGGATGGTTACAAGAAAGTTTGGGGCATAGTTTTAAGGTGCTTGAAGTAGGTACAAGAGGGATGTCAGAGGTAAGTTTTTCACACAGGGAGTGGCGGGTGCATGGAATGCACTGCCAGCAAAGGTGGTAGAGGCAGATACAACAGGGTCTTTTAAGAGACTCTTAGATAGGTACATGGAGCTTAGAGAAATAGAGGGCTATGTGGTAGGGAAATTCTAGACACTTTCTAGAGTAGGTTACATAGTTAGCACAACATTGTGGGATGAAGGGCCTGTAATGTGCTGTAGATTTCTATGTTCATATGTTCAACGATGTTGTTGGGGCTAAAGGACCTGAATTATAAAGGAAGATTGAATAGATTAGGACTTTATTCCTTGGAACATAGATGATTGAGAGGAGATTTGACAGAGGTATACAAAATTACGGAAGTTTAGACAGGGTCAGTGCAAGCAAGCTTTTTCCACTGAAGTTTGATGAGACTACAACTAGAGGTCATGGGTTGAGGGTGAAAGGTGAAACATTTAAGGGGAACATGAGGGGAGTCTTCTTCACTCAGAGGGTGGTGAGAGCGTGAAACAAGTTGCCAGTGCAGGTGGTGCATGCAAGATCGATTTCAATATTTAAGAGAAATTTGGATAGGTACATGAATAGCAGGGCTAGGGTCCGGGTGCAGGTGAATAGGAGTGGGCAGCTTAAATGGTTCAGCACAGACTAGATGGCTGAAGGTCCTGTACTTTTCTGTGACTCTATGATTCCAATATAAGTATTTAACAAACAGATCTTTGTGGTATACTACTAGCTGTAGGCTTCCAATATTAAAAGTAACTCTCGACTATCAATTGTGGTCTCCTATTATCAAGCTAACTTTGGATCCAATTTACCAATTTGCTTTAGATCCCATGGGATGTAAATCTTTAGACCAGCCTTCCATATGGGACCTTTCAAAGATCTTCATGAATTCTATGTAAACTACATCAATTGCACCATCCTTATCAACACATTTTATTACATCTTCAAAAGGATTAGTCGACTTAGTCAGGCAGATTCTCCCTACAACAATTCTGTGCTGACCGTCCTTGATCAACTTCTGCCTTTTTAAATGATCGTTGACCTTGACCTGCAGCAATTTTGCCAATAATTTCCCTTCCTCTGATAGAGGTGTGGTAGGTTCCTGCACTGAGCAGAATCGGGAAATCACTTGTCAGAGATCCTATGCTTGCACCGAGGTGCCCACTCAGTTTGAGCGCTGGAAACTCTTGCACTAGGCAGCAGAACTAAAGGGCAGCAACCCAAATTTCAGCTGTGGCTACAGAGGTTCCTGTTCCTGTGTGGGATGGGAAAGGACAGGTTGGGTGTGTGAGGACAGGATATTACCCCTTCTCGCTGACGTACTGTATTGCCACTTGTTGGAATGGTGGGAGTCGAGCAGTTGTAAGCCTTTGCACTAAAGTGGCACTCAGCAGGGATGCTTCCATTTCTGGAAAGAAAATGAATTATATTTATGTGATATCTTTCACAATGTCTTCACATCCAAAAAAGCTTTGCAGCCAATGAAGTGTTTTGCAATGTTATATAGGGAGCATGGCATGCCAATTTTCACTTAGCCAAGTCCTACAGGCAGCAATGCGATAATGATCAGATAATCTGTGTTGGTGATGCTAGTTGAGAGAGACATGTGCTGAGAGGCTGCAGAGGGTCCCTCTTTTCACGGATCCTGTGGGAAATTTGAAACACTGTCAAACAACATCCCCGAGGTGTCTTCTGATGGAAGTCTCCAGATGCCTAGGGGAGTAAGCAGGAAGACTTGGATATCCCAGAGTTAATGATTCATTTGCAGCTCTCTGGAGAACAAGTTAATGCTCACTAAATCCCGAAGTGCCACGGATCACGCTGCAAGGAAAGTGCATCCTACCATACCTCATCAGGAATGAACCTACCATTAGAACCAGTGATGGAGAGAACTTGGTCTCCCTCCATTTAGCACTTCCACTCGAATGGAACAAGTAGACTACTTATTTCAATCATTAAAAGGCAGCAATAGATCACTGGAAAAGAACCCCCTAATATGGGAGATAATCATAAGATCATTAAACACAGAGAAAAACAATTTGACCCAAAATGTCTGAGCTGCTCTTTCTCCACAGGAGCAGGTTAGAGCAAAACTCAACCCCTCAATATCCCATGTAATACCTCTTCCTGTCCATATTTAGTCTTTTTTTCCACCACTGTATCCTTTCAGATTCATCCCACTCTTATCCAGTTGGCATAAACTTTAAAATCTCACCATCCAACCCTCTGTATCCTATATTTTCCCATGCAGTCTGGTCTCTCATTCTTTAAACACTTCAATGGTACACTCGGTCTAATCCTGACACACCACCTATTGCTGCACCAATCCTGTTTCCCAGCTAACTGTCTGCACCACGTCTAAACCCACTTTCCTTGTCATTCTTACATTACTCACGTTCACAACCAGCTCAGCTGTGCAGCCCTGATGGCTCCCTGCTTCCAACTCAGCTCTCGCATTCTGCTCTCTGAATGCATTTCCGCCCATTCTGACTCCTTAGTCTTCCTGATACAAAGCTATGCCACAGTATGGCCTTCCTTGCAAGAATGAAGACATCTTGCTCCAATTGGATAGAACCCTGCCAAATATCTCCAACCTAATAGAATGATAAATTTACAAAGCACAGAAACGAGCCCTTCAGCCCACCATCTCCGTACTGACCCTTTTCCCATTATACCCATGATGCTCATGATGACCATAAGCTTCTATGCCTTGCCCGTTTAGGTACCCACCCTAGTGCCTCTTAAAGATTGTTACTGCTTCTGAACACCACCTCCTCTGGCAGTTTGGGTGCCAGAGTGGCGTAGCAGTTAGTGGGACACTCTTACAACCGGGGCGTCAGAATTCAGAGTTGAGTTCTGGCACCCTCTGTAAGGAGTTTGTACATTCTCCCCGTGACTGCATGGCTTTCCTCTGGGAGCTCTGATTTCCACCCACAGTCCGTAGACGCATTGGTTAATAGGTTAATTGGTCTTTGTAAATTAGGCTGGAGTTAAACAAGTGGGTTGCTGGGTGGCACGGCACATTGAGCCAGAAGGGCCCATTCTGCGTGATGTCTCTCAATAAAAAATGTTGCAGATATCAACCACTTCCTCTGTTCCAGCTGCTACCATCCAGGAAACGGCACCACAGCATAAAAGCAAGGACCAACAAGCTCTGGGACTGCTTCTTCCTCCAAGCCGTCAGACTGATTAATTCACGCTGATACAATTGCATTTCTATGCTATACTGACTGCCCTGTTGTACATACTATTTATTACAGAATACTATAAACTGCACATTGCACCTTTAGACAGAGACGTAAAGATTTTTACTCCTCATGTATGTAAAGGATGTAGAAATAAAGTCAATTCTAATTCTAATTCGAAAAATTTCCCATCAGCCATTCTTTCAAACTCCACCCTCTCACTTTAATTCTGTATCCTCTGTTATTGTACCCCAGTCATGGGAAAAAGATTCTCACACTTATTGACACATCTCATAATTTTATTCACCTTTATCAGGTAAATACTCAGCTTCCTTTGCTTTGTGGAAGCATCATTAAAAACCCCCAACACACAGGACATGCCATCAGGAAGGAGGTACTGGAACCTGAAGTCACACACTCAACGATTCAAGAACAACTTCTTCCCCTCTGCATTCGATTTCTGAATGGATACATTTACAGGCTAGAGCATATATACTTTAATTCACAGTTTCTATTGTTATGTACTACCTTGCAGTGCTGCTGCAAAATCAACAAGTTTCACGACATATGCCAGTAATATTAAACCTGACTCTGGAAAACATGTCCAGCCGATGCAATCTTTACCACAACTAAAGTTTTCCAGGCAAAATCCTCTGCAGAAATCCAGAAATCTCTTCTGCACAGCCTATCTAGGAATCTCTTCAGCACATCCTATCCATGAATCTCCTCTACACATCCTATCCACAATCTCCTCTACAAATCCTAACCAGGAATGTCCTCTACACATCCTATCCACAATCTCCTCTACACACCCTATCCACAATCTCCTCTACACATCCTATCCACAATCTCCTCTACACTTCCTATCCACAATCTCCTCTACACATCCTATTCACGATCTTCTCTACACATCCTATCGACCATCTCCTCGACACATCCTATCGACCATCTCCTCGACACATCCAAACCAGAATATCTTCTGCACATCCTATAGACAATATCCTCTGCACATCCTATCGACAATCTCCTCTGCAAATCCTAACCAGGAAGCTCCTCTACACATCCTATCCACAATCTCTTTTATACATCCTATCCACAATCTCCTCTACACATCCTATCCATAACCTCCTCTACACATCCTATCCACCATCTCCTCTACACATCCTCTCCACAATCTCCTCTACACATCCTATCCACAATCTCCTCTACACATCCTATCCACAATCTCCTCTACACATCCTATCCACAATCTCCTCTGCACATCCTATCGACAATCTGCTCTGCACATCCTATTGACAATCTCCTCTGCACATCCTATCCACCATCTCTTCTACACATCCTATCCACGATCTCCTCCACACATCCTATTCACAATTTCCGCTACACATCCTATCGACAATATCCTCTACACATCCTATCAACAATCTCCTCTACAAATCTTAACCAGGAATGTCCTCTACACATCCTATCCACAATCTCCTCTACACACCCTATCCACAATCTCCTCTACACATCCTATCCACAATCTCCTTTACACTTCCTATCCACAATCTCCTCTACACATCCTATTCACGATCAGCTCTACACATCCTATCGACCATCTTCCATACACATCCTAACCAGAATCTCTTCTGCACATCTTATCGACAATATCCTCTACACATCCTACCGACAATCTCTTCTGCAAATCCTAACCAGGAATCTCCTCTACACATCCTATCCACAATCTCTTTTATACATCCTATCCACAATCTCCTCTACACATCCTAACCATGGATCTCCTCTACACATTTTATCCACAATCTCCTCTGCACATCCTATCCACAATATCCTCTGCACATCCTATCCACAATCTCCTCCGCACATCCTATCGACGAACCTCCTCTACACATCCTATCCACGAATCTCCTCTACACATCCTATCGACAATCTCCTCTATACATCCTATCCACAATCTCCTCTGCACATCATATCCACAATCTCCTCTGCACATCCTATCCACGATCTCCTCTGTACATCCTAACCACCATCTCCTCTGCAAATTCTATCCACGATCTCCTCTGCACATCCTACCCACATCTCCTCTACACATCCTGTCGACGAATCTCCTCTACACATTCTATCCACAATCTCCACTGCACATCCTATCCACAATATCCTCTGCACATCCTATCCACAATCTCCTCTGCACATCCTATCGACGAATCTCCTCTACACATCCTATCCACGAATCTCCTCCACACATCCTATCCACAATCTCCTCTACACATCCTATCCATAATCTCCTCTGCACATCCTATCCACAATCTCCTCTACACATCCTATCCACGATCTCCTCTGTACATCCTAACCACCATCTCCTCTGCACATTCTATCCACGATCTCCTCTGCACATCCTATCCACAATCTCCTCTATACATCCTATCCACAATCTCCTCTGCACATCATATCCACAATCTCCTCTGCACATCCTATCCACGATCTCCTCTGTACATCCTAACCACCATCTCCTCTGCAAATTCTATCCACGATCTCCTCTGCACATCCTATCCACGATCTCCTCTGCACATCCTACCCACATCTCCTCTACACATCCTATCGACGAATCTCCTCTACACATCCTATCCACGAATCTCCTCTGCACATCCTATCCACAATATCCTCTACACATCCTATCCACAATCTCCTCTACACATCCTATCCACAATCTCCTCTACACATCCTATCCACGATCTCCTCTGTACATCCTAACCACCATCTCCTCTGCACATTCTATCCACGATCTCCTCTGCACATCCTATCCACAATCTCCTCTGCACATCCTACCCACATCTCCTCCACACATCCTATCCACAATCTGCTCTGCACATCCAATCGACAATCTCCTCCGCACAACCTATCCACAATCTCTTCTACACATCCTATCCACGATCTCCTCTACACATCCTATTCACGATCTCCTCTACACATCCTGTCGACCATCTCCTCTACACATCCTAACCAGAATCTCTTCTGCACATCCTATCGACAAAGTCCTCTACACATCCTATCGACAATCTCATCTGCAAATCCTAACCAGGAATCTCCTCTACACATCCTATCCACAATCCCCTTTATACATCCTAACCACAATCTCCTCTACACATCCTATCCATAATCTCCTCTACACATCCTCTCCATGAATCTCCTCTGCACATCCTACCCACGAATCTCCTCTGCACATCCTATCCACGAATATCCTCTCCACATCGTATCCACAATCTCCTCTACACATTCTATCCACAATCTCCTCTACACATCCAATCCACAATCTCCTCTACACATCCTATCCAGGAATCTCCTCTACACATCCTATCCACGAATCTCCTCTACACATCCTATCCACGAATCTCCTCTACACATCCTATCCATGAATCTCCTCTGCACATCCTATACACAATCTCCTGTAAACATCCTATCCACAATCTCCTCTACACATGCTATCCACAATCTCCTCTGCACATCCTATGCACAATCTCCTCTGCACATCCTATCCACAATCTTCTCTGCACATCCTATCCACAATCTCCTCTACACATCCTACCCACAATCTCCTCTGCACATCCTATCCACGATCTCCTCTGCACATCCTATCCACGATCTCCTCTGCACATCCTATCCACAATCTCCTCTACACATCCTATCCACAATCTCCTCTACACATCCTATGCAGGAATCTCCTCTACACATCGTATCCAGGAATCTCCTCTACACATCGTATCCACAATCTCCTCCACACATCCTATCCACAATCTCTTCTGCACATCCTATCCACAATCTGTTCTACACATCCTATCCACGATCTTCTCTACAGATCCTATTCACAATTTCCTCTACACATCCTATCGACAATATCCTCTACACATCCTATCAACAATCTCCTCTACAAATCCTAACCAGGAATGTCCTCTACACATCCTATCCACAATCTCCTCTACACACCCTATCCACAATCTGCTCTACACACCCTATCCACAATCTCCTCCACACTTCCTATCCACAATCTCCTCTACACATCCTATTCACGATCTTCTCTACACATCCTATCGACCATCTCCTCGACACATCCTAACCAGAATATCTTCTGCACATCCTATAGACAATATCCTCTGCACATCCTATCGACAATCTCCTCTGCAAATCCTAACCAGGAAGCTCCTCTACACATCCTACCCACAATCTCTTTTGTACATCCTATCCACAATCTCCTCTACACATCCTATCCATAACCTCCTCTACACATCCTATCCACAATCTCCTCTACACATCCTCTCCACAATCTCCTCTACACATCCTATCCACAATCTCCTCTACATATCCTATCCACAATCTCCTCTGCACATCCTATCGACAATCTGCTCTGCACATCCTATTGACAATCTCCTCTGCACATCCTATCCACAATCTCTTCTACACATCCTATCCACCATCTCCTCTACACATCCTATTCACGATCACCTCTACACATCCTATCGACCATCTTCTCTACACATCCTAACCAGAATCTCTTCTGCACATCTTATCGACAATATCCTCTACACATCCTATCGACAACCTCTTCTGCAAATCCTAACCAGGAATCTCCTCTACACATCCTATCCACAATCTCTTTTATACATCCTATCCACAATCTCCTCTACACATCCTAACCATGGATCTCCTCTACACATTCTATCCACAATCTCCAGTGCACATCCTATCCACAATATCCTCTGCACATCCTATACACAATCTCCTCTGCACATCCTATCGACGAATCTCCTCTACACATCCTATCCACGAATCTCCTCCACACATCCTATCCACAATCTCCTCTACACATCCTATCCACAATCTCCTCTGCACATCCTATCCACAATCTCCTCTACACATCCTATCCACGATCTCCTCTGTACATCCTAACCACCATCTCCTCTGCACATTCTATCCACGATCTCCTCTGCACATCCTATCCACAATCTCCTCTGCACATCCTACCCACATCTCTTCTACACATCCTATCCACGATTTCCTCTACACATAATATCCTGGAATCTCCTCTACACATCGTATCCACAATCTCCTCTTCACATGCTATCCACAATCTGTTCTACACATCCTGTCCACGATCTCCTCTACACATCATATTCACGATCTCCTCTGCACATCGTATCGACCTTCTCCTCTACACATCCTAAACAGAATCTCTTCTGCACATCCTATCGACAATATCCTCTACACATCCTATCGCAAACCTCCTCTGCAAATCCTAACCAGGAATCTCCTCTACACATCCTATCCACAATCTCCTTTATACATCCTATCCACAATCTCCTCTACACATCCTATTCATAATCTCCTCTACACATCCTATCCACAATCTCCTCTACACATCCTATCCATAATCTCCTCTACACATCCTATCCACAATCTCCTCTGCACATCCTATCCACAATCTCCTCTGCACATCCTATCGACAATCTTCTCTGCACATCCAATCGACAATCTCCTCTGCACAACCTATCCACAATCTCTTCTAATCATCCTATCCACGATCTCCTCTACACATCCTATTCACGATCTCCTCTACACATCCTGTCGACCATCTCCTCTGCACATCCTAACCACGATCTCCTCTGCACATCCTATCCACGATCTCCTCTGCACATCCTATCCACGATCTCCTCTGCACATTCTATCCACGATCTCCTCTACACATCCTATCCACAATCTCCTCTAGACATCCTATCCACAATCTCCTCTGCACATCCTATCCACAATCTCTTCTGCACATCCTATCCACAATCTCTTCTACACATCCTATCCACGATCTTCTCTACACATTCTATTCACAACTAACTCCACACATCCTCTCGACAATATCCTCTACATATCCTATCAACAATCTCCTCTGCAAATCCTAACCAGGAATCTCCTCTACACATCCCATCCACAATCTCTTTTATACATCCTATCCACAATCTCCTCTACACATCCTATCCATAAACTTCTCTACACATCCTATCCACAATCTCCTCTGCACATCCTATCCACAATATCTTTTACGCATCCTATCCACGATCTCCTCTGCACATTTTATTCACGATCTCCTCTGCACATTCTATCCACAATCCCCTCTGCACATCCTATCCACAATCTCCTCTGCACATCCTATCCACAATCTCCTCTACACATCCTATCCACGAATCTCCTCTGCACATCCTATCGACAATCTCCTCTGCACATCCTATCTACAATCTCTTCTGCAAATCCTAACCAGGAATCTCCTCTACACATCCTATCCACAATCTCTTTTATACATCCTATCCACAATCTCCTCTACACATCCTATCCATAAACTTCTCTACACATCCTATCCACAGTCTCCTCTGCACATCCTATCCACAATATCCTCTACACATCCTATCCACGATCTCCTCTGCACATTCTATTCACGATCTGTTCTGCACATTCTATCCACAATCCCCTCTACACATTCTATCCACAATCTGCTCTGCACATCCTATCCACATTCTCTTCTACACGTCCGATCGACAATCTCCTCTGCACATCCTATCGACAATCTCCTCTGCACATCCTATCGACCATCTCCTCCGCACATCCTATCCACAATCTCTTCTACACATCCGATCGACAATCTCCTCTGCACATCCTATCGATAATCTCCTCTGCACATCCTATCCATAATCACCTCTACACATCCTCTTCAAGAATCTCCTCTGCACATGCTATCCACGAATCTCCTCTGCACATCCTATCCACGAATCTCCACTGCACATCCTATCCACAATCTCCTCAACACATTCTATCCACAATCTCCTCTACACATCCAATCCACAATCTTCTCTACACATCCTATCCAGGAATCTCCTCTACACATCCTATCCACGAATCTCCTCTGCACATCCTATCCACGAATCTCCTCTGCACTTCCTATCAATGAATCTCCTCTGCACATCCTATCCACAATCTCCTGTCCACATCCTATCCACAATCTCCTCTACACATGCTATCCACAATCTCCTCTGCACATTCTATGCACAATCTCCTCTGCACATCCGATCCACAATCTCCTCTGCACATCCTATCCACAATCTCCTCTACACATCCTACCAACGATCTCCTCTGCACATCCTATCCACGATCTCCTCTGCACATCCTATCCACGATCTCCTCTGCACATTCTATCCAGGATCTCCTCTGCACATCCTATCCACAATCTCCTCTACACATCCTATCCACAATCTCCTCTACACATCCTATGCAAGAATCTCCTCTACACATCGTATCCAGGAATCTCTTCTACACATCGTATACACAATCTCCTCTGCACATTCTATCCACAATCTCCTCTACACATCCTATCCACAATCTCTTCTGCACATCCTATCCACAATCTCTTCTACACATCCTATCAACAATCTCCTCTGCAAATCCTAACCAGGAATGTCCTCTACACATCCTATCCACAATCTCCTCTACACATCCTATGCACAATCTCCTCTACACATCCTATCCACAATCTCCTCTGCACATCCTAATCACGATCTCCTCTACACATCCTATCGACCATCTCCTCCACACATCCTAACCAGAATCTCTTCTGCACATCCTACAGACAATATCCTCTGCACATCCTATCGACAATCTCCTCTGCAAATCCTAACCAGGAAGCTCCTCTACACATCCTATCCACAATCTCTTTTATACATCCTATCCACAATCTCCTCTACACATCCTATCCATAACCTCCTCTACACATCCTATCCACAATCTCCTCTACACATCCTATCCACAATCTCCTCTACACATCCTATCCACAATCTCCTCTACACATGGTATCCACAATCTCCTCTGCACATCCTATCGACAATCTGCTCAGCACATCCTATTGACAATCTCCTCTGCACATGCTATCCACAATCTCTTCTACACATCCTATCCACGATCTCCTCTACACATCCTATTCACGATCACCTCTACACATCCTATCGACCATCTTCTCTACACATCCTAACCAGAATCTCTTCTGCACATCCTATCGACAATATCCTCTACACATCCTATCTACAATCTCTTCTGCAAATCCTAACCAGGAATCTCCTCTACACATCCTATCCACAATCTCTTTTATACATCCTATCCACAATCTCCTCTACACATCCTATCCATAAACTTCTCTACACATCCTATCCACAGTCTCCTCTGCACATCCTATCCACAATATCCTCTACACATCCTATCCACGATCTCCTCTGCACATTCTATTCACGATCTGTTCTGCACATTCTATCCACAATCCCCTCTACACATTCTATCCACAATCTGCTCTGCACAACCTATCCACATTCTCTTCTACACATCCGATCGACAATCTCCTCTGCACATCCTATCGACAATCTCCTCTGCACATCCTATCGACCATCTCCTCTGCACATCCTATCCACAATCTCCTCAGCACATCCTATCCACAATCTCTTCTACACATCCGATCGACAATCTCCTCTGCACATCCTATCGATAATCTCCTCTGCACATCCTATCCACAATCTCCTCTGCACATCCTATCCACAATCTCCTCTGCACATCCCATCCACAAACCCCTCTACACATCCTATCAACGATCTCCTCTACACATCCTATCCACAATCTCCTCTACACATCCTATGCAGGAATCTCCTCTACACATCCTATCCACAATCTCCTCTATACATCCTATCCACAATCTCTTCTGCACATCCTATCCACAATCTCTTCTACACATCCCATCCACGATCATCTCTACACATCCTATTCACAATTTCCTCTACACATCCTATCGACAATATCCTCTGCACATCCTATCAACAATCTCCTCTGCAAATCCTAACGAGTCATGTCCTCTACACATCCTATCCACAATCTCCTCTACACATTCTATCCACAATCTCTTTTATACATCCTATCCACAATCTCCTCTACACATCCTATCCATAACCTCCTCTACACATCCTATCCACAATCTCCTCTACACATCCTATCCACAATCTCCTCTACACATCCTATCCACAATCTCCTCTACACATCCTATCCACAATCTCCTCTACACATCCTATGCAAGAATCTCATCTACATATCGTATCCAGGAATCTCCTCTACACATCGTATACACAATCTCCTCTGCACATTCTATCCACAATCTCCTCTACACATCCTATCCACAATCTCTTCTGCACATCCTATCCACAATCTCTTCTACACATCCTATCAACAATCTCCTCTGCAAATCCTAACCAGGAATGTCCTCTACACATCCTATCCACAATCTCCTCTACACATCCTATGCACAATCTCCTCTACACATCCTATCCACAATCTCCTCTGCACATCCTAATCACGATCTCCTCTACACATCCTATCGACCATCTCCTCCACACATCCTAACCAGAATCTCTTCTGCACATCCTACAGACAATATCCTCTGCACATCCTATCGACAATCTCCTCTGCAAATCCTAACCAGGAAGCTCCTCTACACATCCTATCCACAATCTCTTTTATACATCCTATCCACAATCTCCTCTACACATCCTATCCATAACCTCCTCTACACATCCTATCCACAATCTCCTCTACACATCCTATCCACAATCTCCTCTACACATCCTATCCACAATCTCCTCTACACATCGTATCCACAATCTCCTCTGCGCATCCTATCGACAATCTGCTCAGCACATCCTATTGACAATCTCCTCTGCACATGCTATCCACAATCTCTTCTACACATCCTATCCACGATCTCCTCTACACATCCTATTCACGATCACCTCTACACATCCTATCGACCATCTTCTCTACACATCCTAACCAGAATCTCTTCTGCACATCCTATCGACAATATCCTCTACACATCCTATCTACAATCTCTTCTGCAAATCCTAACCAGGAATCTCCTCTACACATCCTATCCACAATCTCTTTTATACATCCTATCCACAATCTCCTCTACACATCCTATCCATAAACTTCTCTACACATCCTATCCACAGTCTCCTCTGCACATCCTATCCACAATATCCTCTACACATCCTATCCACGATCTCCTCTGCACATTCTATTCACGATCTGTTCTGCACATTCTATCCACAATCCCCTCTACACATTCTATCCACAATGTGCTCTGCACATCCTATCCACATTCTCTTCTACACATCCGATCGACAATCTCCTCTGCACATCCTATCGACAATCTCCTCTGCACATCCTATCGACCATCTCCTCTGCACATCCTATCCACAATC
Organism: Mobula birostris; assembly: GCF_030028105.1. NCBI lineage: Eukaryota > Metazoa > Chordata > Chondrichthyes > Myliobatiformes > Myliobatidae > Mobula > Mobula birostris. Next base: position 71,509,933 of record NC_092379.1, read on the forward strand.
TCCTCAGCACATCCTATCCACAATCTCTTCTACACATCCGATCGACAATCTCCTCTGCACATCCTATCGATAATCTCCTCTGCACATCCTATCCACAATCTCCTCTGCACATCCTATCCACAATCTCCTCTGCACATCCCATCCACAAACTCCTCTACACATCCTATCAACGATCTCCTCTACACATCCTATCCACAATCTCCTCTACACATCCTATGCAGGAATCTCCTCTACACATCCTATCCAGGAATCTCCTCTACACATCGTATCCACAATCTCCTCTGCACATCCGATCCACAATCTCCTCTTCACATCCTATCCACAATCTCCTCTGTACATCCTATCCACAATCTCTTCTGCACATCCTATCCACAATCTCTTCTACACATCCCATCCACGATCATCTCTACACATCCTATTCACAATTTCCTCTACACATCCTATCGACAATATCCTCTGCACATCCTATCAACAATCTCCTCTGCAAATCCTAACGAGTCATGTCCTCTACACATCCTATCCACAATCTCCTCTACACATTCTATCCACAATCTCTTTTATACATCCTATCCACAATCTCCTCTACACATCCTATCCATAACCTCCTCTACACATCCTATCCACAATCTCCTCTACACATCCTATCCACAATCTCCTCTGCACATCCTATCGACAATCTGCTCAGCACATCCTATTGACAATATCCTCTGCACATGCTATCCACAATCTCTTCTACACATCCTATCCACGATCTCCTCTACACATCCTATTCACGATCACCTCTACACATCCTATCGACCATCTTCTCTACACATCCTAACCAGAATCTCTTCTGCACATCCTATCGACAATATCCTCTACACATCCTATCTACAATCTCTTCTGCAAATCCTAACCAGGAATCTCCTCTACACATCCTATCCACAATCTCTTTTATACATCCTATCCACAATCTCCTCTACACATCCTATCCATAAACTTCTCTACACATCCTATCCACAGTCTCCTCTGCACATCCTATCCACAATATCCTCTACACATCCTATCCGCGATCTTCTCTGCACATTCTATCCACAATCCCCTCTACACATTCTATCCACAATCTGCTCTACACATCCTATCCACATTCTCTTCTACACATCCGATCGACAATCCCCTCTGCACATCCTATTGACAATCTCCTCTGCACATCCTATCGACCATCTCCTCTGCACATCCTATCCACAATCTCCTCTGCACATCCTATCCACAATCTCCTCTGCACATCCCATCCACAATCTCCTCTACACATCCTATCAACGATCTCCTCTACACATCCTATCCACAATCTCCTCTACACATCCTATGCAGGAATCTCCTCTACACATCCTATCCAGGAATCTCCTCTACACATCGTATCCACAATCTCCTCTGCACATCCTATCCACAATCTCCTCTTCACATCCTATCCACAATCTCCTCTACACATCCTATCCACAATCTCTTCTGCACATCCTATCCACAATCTCTTCTACACATCCCATCCACGATCATCTCTACACATCCTATTCACAATTTCCTCTACACATCCTATCGACAATATCCTCTACACATCCTATCAACAATCTCCTCTGCAAATCCTAACGAGTCATGTCCTCTACACATCCTATCCACAATCTCCTCTACACATTCTATCCACAATCTCCTCTGCACATCCTATTCACGATCTCCTCTACACATCCTATCGACCATCTCCTCCACACATCCTAACCAGAATCTCTTCTGCACATCCTACAGACAATATCCTCTGTACATCCTATCGACAATCTCCTCTGCAAATCCTAACCAGGAAGCTCCTCTACACATCCTATCCACAATCTCTTTTATACATCCTGTCCACAATCTCCTCTAAACATCCTATCCATAACCTCCTCTACACATCCTATCCACAATCTCCTCTACACATCCTATCCACAATCTCCTCTACACATCCTATCCACAATCTCCTCTACACATCCTATCCACAATCTCCTCTGCACATCCTATCGACAATCTGCTCAGCACATCCTATTGACAATCTCCTCTGCACATCCTATCCACAATCTCTTCTACACATCCTATCCACGATCTCCTCTACACATCCTATTCACGATCTCCTCTACACATCCTGTCGACCATCTCCTCTACACATCCTAACCAGAATCTCTTCTGCACATCCTATCGACAATATCGTCTACACATCCTATCGACAATCTCATCTGCAAATACTAAGCAGGAATCTCCTCTACACATCCTATCCACAATCCCCTTTATACATCCTATCCACAATCTCCTCTACACGTCCTATCCATAATCTCCTCTACACATCCTCTCCAGGAATCTCCTCTACACATCCTATCCACGAATCTCCTCTGCACATCCTATCCACGAATCTCCTCTACACTTCCTATCAATGAATCTCCTCTGTACATCCTATCCACAATCTCCTGTCCACATCCTATCCACAATCTCCTCTACACATGCTATCCACAATCTCCTCTGCACACTCTATGCACAATCTCCTCTGCACATCCGATCCACAATCTCCTCTGCACATCCTATCCACAATCTCCTCTACACATCCTACCCACGATCTCCTCTGCACATCCTATCCACGATCTCCTCTGCACATCCTATCCACGATCTCCTCTGCACATTCTATCCACGATCTCCTCTGAACATCCTATCCACAATCTCCTCTACACATCCTATCCACAATCTCCTCTACACATCCTATGCAGGAATCTCCTCTACACATCGTATCCAGGAATCTCCTCTACACATCGTATACAAAATCTCCTCTGCACATTCTATCCACAATCTCCTCTACACATCCTATCCACAATCTCTTCTACACATCCTATCAACAATCTCCTCTGCAAATCCTAACCAGGAATGTCCTCTACACATCCTATCCACAATCTCCTCTACGCATTCTATCCACAATCTCCTCTGCACATCCTATTCACGATCTCCTCTACACATCCTATCGACCATCTCCTCCACACATCCTAACCAGAATCTCTTCTGCACATCCTACAGACAATATCCTCTGCACATCCTATCGACAATCTCCTCTGCAAATCCTAACCAGGAAGCTCCTCTACACATCCTATCCACAATCTCTTTTATACATCCTGTCCACAATCTCCTCTACACATCCTATCCATAACCTCCTCTACACATCCTATCCACAATCTCCTCTACACATCCTATCCACAATCTCCTCTACACATCCTATGCACAATCTCCTCTACACATCCTATCGACCATCTTCTCTACACATCCTAACCAGAATCTCTTCTGCACATCCTATCGACAATATCCTCTACACATCCTATCCACAATCTCTTCTGCAAATCCTAACCAGGAATCTCCTCTCCACATCCTATCCACAATCTCTTTTATACATCCTATCCACAATCTCCTCTACACATCCTATCCACAATCTCCTCTACACATCCTATCCACAATCTCCTCTACACATCCTATCCACAATCTCCTCTACACATCGTATCCACAATCTCCTCTGCGCATCCTATCGACAATCTGCTCAGCACATCCTATTGACAATCTCCTCTGCACATGCTATCCACAATCTCTTCTACACATCCTATCCACGATCTCCTCTACACATCCTATTCACGATCACCTCTACACATCCTATCGACCATCTTCTCTACACATCCTAACCAGAATCTCTTCTGCACATCCTATCGACAATATCCTCTACACATCCTATCTACAATCTCTTCTGCAAATCCTAACCAGGAATCTCCTCTACACATCCTATCCACAATCTCTTTTATACATCCTATCCACAATCTCCTCTACACATCCTATCCATAAACTTCTCTACACATCCTATCCACAGTCTCCTCTGCACATCCTATCCACAATATCCTCTACACATCCTATCCACGATCTCCTCTGCACATTCTATTCACGATCTGTTCTGCACATTCTATCCACAATCCCCTCTACACATTCTATCCAGAATGTGCTCTGCACATCCTATCCACATTCTCTTCTACACATCCGATCGACAATCTCCTCTGCACATCCTATCGACAATCTCCTCTGCACATCCTATCGACCATCTCCTCTGCACATCCTATCCACAATCTCCTCAGCACATCCTATCCACAATCTCTTCTACACATCCGATCGACAATCTCCTCTGCACATCCTATCGATAATCTCCTCTGCACATCCTATCCACAATCTCCTCTGCACATCCTATCCACAATCTCCTCTGCACATCCCATCCACAAACTCCTCTACACATCCTATCAACGATCTCCTCTACACATCCTATCCACAATCTCCTCTACACATCCTATGCAGGAATCTCCTCTACACATCCTATCCAGGAATCTCCTCTACACATCGTATCCACAATCTCCTCTGCACATCCGATCCACAATCTCCTCTTCACATCCTATCCACAATCTCCTCTGTACATCCTATCCACAATCTCTTCTGCACATCCTATCCACAATCTCTTCTACACATCCCATCCACGATCATCTCTACACATCCTATTCACAATTTCCTCTACACATCCTATCGACAATACCCTCTGCACATCCTATCAACAATCTCCTCTGCAAATCCTAACGAGTCATGTCCTCTACACATCCTATCCACAATCTCCTCTACACATTCTATCCACAATCTCTTTTATACATCCTATCCACAATCTCCTCTACACATCCTATCCATAACCTCCTCTACACATCCTATCCACAATCTCCTCTACACATCCTATCCACAATCTCCTCTACACATCGTATCCACAATCTCCTCTACACATCCTATCCACAATCTCCTCTGCACATCCTATCGACAATCTGCTCAGCACATCCTATTGACAATATCCTCTGCACATGCTATCCACAATCTCTTCTACACATCCTATCCACGATCTCCTCTACACATCCTATTCACGATCACCTCTACACATCCTATCGACCATCTTCTCTACACATCCTAACCAGAATCTCTTCTGCACATCCTATCGACAATATCCTCTACACATCCTATCTACAATCTCTTCTGCAAATCCTAACCAGGAATCTCCTCTACACATCCTATCCACAATCTCTTTTATACATCCTATCCACAATCTCCTCTACACATCCTATCCATAAACTTCTCTACACATCCTATCCACAGTCTCCTCTGCACATCCTATCCACAATATCCTCTACACATCCTATCCGCGATCTTCTCTGCACATTCTATCCACAATCCCCTCTACACATTCTATCCACAATCTGCTCTACACATCCTATCCACATTCTCTTCTACACATCCGATCGACAATCTCCTCTGCACATCCTATCGACAATCTCCTCTGCACATCCTATCGACCATCTCCTCTGCACATCCTATCCACAATCTCCTCTGCACATCCTATCCACAATCTCCTCTGCACATCCCATCCACAATCTCCTCTACACATCCTATCAACGATCTCCTCTACACATCCTATCCACAATCTCCTCTACACATCCTACGCAGGAATCTCCTCTACACATCCTATCCAGGAATCTCCTCTACACATCGTATCCACAATCTCCTCTGCACATCCTATCCACAATCTCCTCTTCACATCCTATCCACAATCTCCTCTACACATCCTATCCACAATCTCTTCTGCACATCCTATCCACAATCTCTTCTACACATCCCATCCACGATCATCTCTACACATCCTATTCACAATTTCCTCTACACATCCTATCGACAATATCCTCTACACATCCTATCAACAATCTCCTCTGCAAATCCTAACGAGTCATGTCCTCTACACATCCTATCCACAATCTCCTCTACACATTCTATCCACAATCTCCTCTGCACATCCTATTCACGATCTCCTCTACACATCCTATCGACCATCTCCTCCACACATCCTAACCAGAATCTCTTCTGCACATCCTACAGACAATATCCTCTGTACATCCTATCGACAATCTCCTCTGCAAATCCTAACCAGGAAGCTCCTCTACACATCCTATCCACAATCTCTTTTATACATCCTGTCCACAATCTCCTCTAAACATCCTATCCATAACCTCCTCTACACATCCTATCCACAATCTCCTCTACACATCCTATCCACAATCTCCTCTACACATCCTATCCACAATCTCCTCTACACATCCTATCCACAATCTCCTCTGCACATCCTATCGACAATCTGCTCAGCACATCCTATTGACAATCTCCTCTGCACATCCTATCCACAATCTCTTCTACACATCCTATCCACGATCTCCTCTACACATCCTATTCACGATCTCCTCTACACATCCTGTCGACCATCTCCTCTACACATCCTAACCAGAATCTCTTCTGCACATCCTATCGACAATATCGTCTACACATCCTATCGACAATCTCATCTGCAAATACTAAGCAGGAATCTCCTCTACACATCCTATCCACAATCCCCTTTATACATCCTATCCACAATCTCCTCTACACGTCCTATCCATAATCTCCTCTACACATCCTCTCCAGGAATCTCCTCTACACATCCTATTCACGAATCTCCTCTGCACATCCTATCCACGAATCTCCTCTACACTTCCTATCAATGAATCTCCTCTGTACATCCTATCCACAATCTCCTGTCCACATCCTATCCACAATCTCCTCTACACATGCTATCCACAATCTCCTCTGCACACTCTATGCACAATCTCCTCTGCACATCCGATCCACAATCTCCTCTGCACATCCTATCCACAATCTCCTCTACACATCCTACCCACGATCTCCTCTGCACATCCTATCCACGATCTCCTCTGCACATCCTATCCACGATCTCCTCTGCACATTCTATCCACGATCTCCTCTGAACATCCTATCCACAATCTCCTCTACACATCCTATCAACAATCTCCTCTGCAAATCCTAACCAGGAATGTCCTCTACACATCCTATCCACAATCTCCTCTACGCATTCTATCCACAATCTCCTCTGCACATCCTATTCACGATCTCCTCTACACATCCTATCGACCATCTCCTCCACACATCCTAACCAGAATCTCTTCTGCACATCCTACAGACAATATCCTCTGCACATCCTATCGACAATCTCCTCTGCAAATCCTAACCAGGAAGCTCCTCTACACATCCTATCCACAATCTCTTTTATACATCCTGTCCACAATCTCCTCTACACATCCTATCCATAACCTCCTCTACACATCCTATCCACAATCTCCTCTACACATCCTATCCACAATCTCCTCTACACATCCTATGCACAATCTCCTCTACACATCCTATCGACCATCTTCTCTACACATCCTAACCAGAATCTCTTCTGCACATCCTATCGACAATATCCTCTACACATCCTATCTACAATCTCTTCTGCAAATCCTAACCAGGAATCTCCTCTACACATCCTATCCACAATCTCTTTTATACATCCTATCCACAATCTCCTCTACACATCCTATCCATAAACTTCTCTACACATCCTATCCACAGTCTCCTCTGCACATCCTATCCACAATATCCTCTACACATCCTATCCACGATCTCCTCTGCACATTCTATTCACGATCTGTTCTGCACATTCTATCCACAATCCCCTCTACACATTCTATCCACAATCTGCTCTGCACAACCTATCCACATTCTCTTCTACACATCCGATCGACAATCTCCTCTGCACATCCTATCGACAATCTCCTCTGCACATCCTATCCACCATCTCCTCTGCACATCCTATCCACAATCTCCTCAGCACATCCTATCCACAATCTCTTCTACACATCCGATCGACAATCTCCTCTGCACATCCTATCGATAATCTCCTCTGCACATCCTATCCACAATCTCCTCTGCACATCCTATCCACAATCTCCTCTGCACATCCCATCCACAAACCCCTCTACACATCCTATCAACGATCTCCTCTACACATCCTATCCACAATCTCCTCTACACATCCTATGCAGGAATCTCCTCTACACATCCTATCCAGGAATCTCCTCTACACATCGTATCCACAATCTCCTCTGCACATCCGATCCACAATCTCCTCTTCACATCCTATCCACAATCTCCTCTATACATCCTATCCACAATCTCTTCTGCACATCCTATCCACAATCTCTTCTACACATCCCATCCACGATCATCTCTACACATCCTATTCACAATTTCCTCTACACATCCTATCGACAATATCCTCTGCACATCCTATCAACAATCTCCTCTGCAAATCCTAACGAGTCATGTCCTCTACACATCCTATCCACAATCTCCTCTACACATTCTATCCACAATCTCTTTTATACATCCTATCCACAATCTCCTCTACACATCCTATCCATAACCTCCTCTACACATCCTATCCACAATCTCCTCTACACATCCTATCCACAATCTCCTCTACACATCCTATCCACAATCTCCTCTACACATCCTATCCACAATCTCCTCTACACATCCTATGCAAGAATCTCATCTACATATCGTATCCAGGAATCTCCTCTACACATCGTATACACAATCTCCTCTGCACATTCTATCCACAATCTCCTCTACACATCCTATCCACAATCTCTTCTGCACATCCTATCCACAATCTCTTCTACACATCCTATCAACAATCTCCTCTGCAAATCCTAACCAGGAATGTCCTCTACACATCCTATCCACAATCTCCTCTACACATCCTATGCACAATCTCCTCTACACATCCTATCCACAATCTCCTCTGCACATCCTAATCACGATCTCCTCTACACATCCTATCGACCATCTCCTCCACACATCCTAACCAGAATCTCTTCTGCACATCCTACAGACAATATCCTCTGCACATCCTATCGACAATCTCCTCTGCAAATCCTAACCAGGAAGCTCCTCTACACATCCTATCCACAATCTCTTTTATACATCCTATCCACAATCTCCTCTACACATCCTATCCATAACCTCCTCTACACATCCTATCCACAATCTCCTCTACACATCCTATCCACAATCTCCTCTACACATCCTATCCACAATCTCCTCTACACATCGTATCCACAATCTCCTCTGCGCATCCTATCGACAATCTGCTCAGCACATCCTATTGACAATCTCCTCTGCACATGCTATCCACAATCTCTTCTACACATCCTATCCACGATCTCCTCTACACATCCTATTCACGATCACCTCTACACATCCTATCGACCATCTTCTCTACACATCCTAACCAGAATCTCTTCTGCACATCCTATCGACAATATCCTCTACACATCCTATCTACAATCTCTTCTGCAAATCCTAACCAGGAATCTCCTCTACACATCCTATCCACAATCTCTTTTATACATCCTATCCACAATCTCCTCTACACATCCTATCCATAAACTTCTCTACACATCCTATCCACAGTCTCCTCTGCACATCCTATCCACAATATCCTCTACACATCCTATCCACGATCTCCTCTGCACATTCTATTCACGATCTGTTCTGCACATTCTATCCACAATCCCCTCTACACATTCTATCCACAATGTGCTCTGCACATCCTATCCACATTCTCTTCTACACATCCGATCGACAATCTCCTCTGCACATCCTATCGACAATCTCCTCTGCACATCCTATCGACCATCTCCTCTGCACATCCTATCCACAATCTCCTCAGCACATCCTATCCACAATCTCTTCTACACATCCGATCGACAATCTCCTCTGCACATCCTATCGATAATCTCCTCTGCACATCCTATCCACAATCTCCTCTGCACATCCTATCCACAATCTCCTCTGCACATCCCATCCACAAACTCCTCTACACATCCTATCAACGATCTCCTCTACACATCCTATCCACAATCTCCTCTACACATCCTATGCAGGAATCTCCTCTACACATCCCATCCAGGAATCTCCTCTACACATCGTATCCACAATCTCCTCTGCACATCCGATCCACAATCTCCTCTTCACATCCTATCCACAATCTCCTCTGTACATCCTATCCACAATCTCTTCTGCACATCCTATCCACAATCTCTTCTACACATCCCATCCACGATCATCTCTACACATCCTATTCACAATTTCCTCTACACATCCTATCGACAATATCCTCTGCACATCCTATCAACAATCTCCTCTGCAAATCCTAACGAGTCATGTCCTCTACACATCCTATCCACAATCTCCTCTACACATTCTATCCACAATCTCTTTTATACATCCTATCCACAATCTCCTCTACACATCCTATCCATAACCTCCTCTACACATCCTATCCACAATCTCCTCTACACATCCTATCCACAATCTCCTCTACACATCGTATCCACAGTCTCCTCTACACATCCTATCCACAATCTCCTCTGCACATCCTATCGACAATCTGCTCAGCACATCCTATTGACAATATCCTCTGCACATGCTATCCACAATCTCTTCTACACATCCTATCCACGATCTCCTCTACACATCCTATTCACGATCACCTCTACACATCCTATCGACCATCTTCTCTACACATCCTAACCAGAATCTCTTCTGCACATCCTATCGACAATATCCTCTACACATCCTATCTACAATCTCTTCTGCAAATCCTAACCAGGAATCTCCTCTACACATCCTATCCACAATCTCTTTTATACATCCTATCCACAATCTCCTCTACACATCCTATCCATAAACTTCTCTACACATCCTATCCACAGTCTCCTCTGCACATCCTATCCACAATATCCTCTACACATCCTATCCGCGATCTTCTCTGCACATTCTATCCACAATCCCCTCTACACATTCTATCCACAATCTGCTCTACACATCCTATCCACATTCTCTTCTACACATCCGATCGACAATCTCCTCTGCACATCCTATCGACAATCTCCTCTGCACATCCTATCGACCATCTCCTCTACACATCCTATCAACGATCTCCTCTACACATCCTATCCACAATCTCCTCTACACATCCTATGCAGGAATCTCCTCTACACATCCTATCCAGGAATCTCCTCTACACATCGTATCCACAATCTCCTCTGCACATCCTATCCACAATCTCCTCTTCACATCCTATCCACAATCTCCTCTACACATCCTATCCACAATCTCTTCTGCACATCCTATCCACAATCTCGTCTACACATCCCATCCACGATCATCTCTACACATCCTATTCACAATTTCCTCTACACATCCTATCGACAATATCCTCTACACATCCTATCAACAATCTCCTCTGCAAATCCTAACGAGTCATGTCCTCTACACATCCTATCCACAATCTCCTCTACACATTCTATCCACAATCTCCTCTGCACATCCTATTCACGATCTCCTCTACACATCCTATCGACCATCTCCTCCACACATCCTAACCAGAATATCTTCTGCACATCCTACAGACAATATCCTCTGTACATCCTATCGACAATCTCCTCTGCAAATCCTAACCAGGAAGCTCCTCTACACATCCTATCCACAATCTCTTTTATACATCCTGTCCACAATCTCCTCTAAACATCCTATCCATAACCTCCTCTACACATCCTATCCACAATCTCCTCTACACATCCTATCCACAATCTCCTCTACACATCCTATCCACAATCTCCTCTACACATCCTATCCACAATCTCCTCTGCACATCCTATCGACAATCTGCTCAGCACATCCTATTGACAATCTCCTCTGCACATCCTATCCACAATCTCTTCTACACATCCTATCCACGATCTCCTCTACACATCCTATTCACGATCTCCTCTACACATCCTGTCGACCATCTCCTCTACACATCCTAACCAGAATCTCTTCTGCACATCCTATCGACAATATCGTCTACACATCCTATCGACAATCTCATCTGCAAATACTAAGCAGGAATCTCCTCTACACATCCTATCCACAATCCCCTTTATACATCCTATCCACAATCTCCTCTACACGTCCTATCCATAATCTCCTCTACACATCCTCTCCAGGAATCTCCTCTACACATCCTATCCACGAATCTCCTCTGCACATCCTGTCCACGAATCTCCTCTACACTTCCTATCAATGAATCTCCTCTGTACATCCTATCCACAATCTCCTGTCCACATCCTATCCACAATCTCCTCTACACATGCTATCCACAATCTCCTCTGCACACTCTATGCACAATCTCCTCTGCACATCCGATCCACAATCTCCTCTGCACATCCTATCCACAATCTCCTCTACACATCCTACCCACGATCTCCTCTGCACATCCTATCCACGATCTCCTCTGCACATCCTATCCACGATCTCCTCTGCACATTCTATCCACGATCTCCTCTGAACATCCTATCCACAATCTCCTCTACACATCCTATCCACAATCTCCTCTACACATCCTATGCAGGAATCTCCTCTACACATCGTATCCAGGAATCTCCTCTACACATCGTATACAAAATCTCCTCTGCACATTCTATCCACAATCTCCTCTACACATCCTATCCACAATCTCTTCTACACATCCTATCAACAATCTCCTCTGCAAATCCTAACCAGGAATGTCCTCTACACATCCTATCCACAATCTCCTCTACGCATTCTATCCACAATCTCCTCTGCACATCCTATTCACGATCTCCTCTACACATCCTATCGACCATCTCCTCCACACATCCTAACCAGAATCTCTTCTGCACATCCTACAGACAATATCCTCTGCACATCCTATCGACAATCTCCTCTGCAAATCCTAACCAGGAAGCTCCTCTACACATCCTATCCACAATCTCTTTTATACATCCTGTCCACAATCTCCTCTACACATCCTATCCATAACCTCCTCTACACATCCTATCCACAATCTCCTCTACACATCCTATCCACAATCTCCTCTACACATCCTATGCACAATCTCCTCTACACATCCTATCGACCATCTTCTCTACACATCCTAACCAGAATCTCTTCTGCACATCCTATCGACAATATCCTCTACACATCCTATCTACAATCTCTTCTGCAAATCCTAACCAGGAATCTCCTCTCCACATCCTATCCACAATCTCTTTTATACATCCTATCCACAATCTCCTCTACACATCCTATCCATAAACTTCTCTACACATCCTATCCACAGTCTCCTCTGCACATCCTATCCACAATATCCTCTACACATCCTATCCACGATCTACTCTGCACATTCTATTCACGATCTGTTCTGCACATTCTATCCACAATCCCCTCTACACATTCTATCCACAATCTGCTCTACACATCCTATCCACATTCTCTTCTACACATCCGATCGACAATCTCCTCTGCACATCCTATCGACAATCTCCTCTGCACATCCTATCGACCATCTCCTCTGCACATCCTATCCACAATCTCCTCTGCACATCCTATCCACAATCTCCTCTGCACATCCCATCCACAATCTCCTCTACACATCCTATCAACGATCTCCTCTACACATCCTATCCACAATCTCCTCTACACATCCTACGCAGGAATCTCCTCTACACATCCTATCCAGGAATCTCCTCTACACATCGTATCCACAATCTCCTCTGCACATCCTATCCACAATCTCCTCTTCACATCCTATCCACAATCTCCACTACACATCCTATCCACAATCTCTTCTTCACATCCTATCCACAATCTCGTCTACACATCCCATCCACGATCATCTCTACACATCCTATTCACAATTTCCTCTACACATCCTATCGACAATATCCTCTACACATCCTATCAACAATCTCCTCTGCAAATCCTAACGAGTCATGTCCTCTACACATCCTATCCACAATCTCCTCTACACATTCTATCCACAATCTCCTCTGCACATCCTATTCACGATCTCCTCTACACATCCTATCGACCATCTCCTCCACACATCCTAACCAGAATCTCTTCTGCACATCCTACAGACAATATCCTCTGTACATCCTATCGACAATCTCCTCTGCAAATCCTAACCAGGAAGCTCCTCTACACATCCTATCCACAATCTCTTTTATACATCCTGTCCACAATCTCCTCTACACATCCTATCCATAACCTCCTCTACACATCCTATCCACAATCTCCTCTACACATCCTATCCACAATCTCCTCTACACATCCTATCCACAATCTCCTCTACACATCCTATCCACAATCTCCTCTGCACATCCTATCGACAATCTGCTCAGCACATCCTATTGACAATCTCCTCTGCACATCCTATCCACAATCTCTTCTACACATCCTATCCACGATCTCCTCTACACATCCTATTCACGATCTCCTCTACACATCCTGTCGACCATCTCCTCTACACATCCTAACCAGAATCTCTTCTGCACATCCTATCGACAATATCGTCTACACATCCTATCGACAATCTCATCTGCAAATACTAAGCAGGAATCTCCTCTACACATCCTATCCACAATCCCCTTTATACATCCTATCCACAATCTCCTCAACACATTCTATCCACAATCTCCTCTACACATACAATCCACAATCTCCTCTACACATCCTCTCCAGGAATCTCCTCTACACATCCTATCCACGAATCTCCTCTGCACATCCTATCCACGAATCTCCTCCACACTTCCTATCAATGAATCTCCTCTGTACATCCTATCCACAATCTCCTGTCCACATCCTATCCACAATCTCCTCTACACATGCTATCCACAATCTCCTCTGCACACTCTATGCACAATCTCCTCTGCACATCCGATCCACAAACTCCACTGCACATCCTATCCACAATCTCCTCTACACATCCTACCCACGATCTCCTCTGCACATCCTATCCACGATCTCCTCTGCACATCCTATCCACGATCTCCTCTGCACATTCCATCCACGATCTCCTCTGAACGTCCTATCCACAATCTCCTCTACACATCCTATCCACAATCTCTTCTACACATCCTATGCAGGAATCTCCTCTACACATCGTATCCAGGAATCTCCTCTACACATCGTATACAAAATCTCCTCTGCACATTCTATCCACAATCTCCTCTACACATCCTATCCACAATCTCTTCTGCACATCCTATCCACAATCTCTTCTACACATCCTATCAACAATCTCCTCTGCAAATCCGAACCAGGAATGTCCTCTACACATCCTATCCACAATCTCCTCTACGCATTCTATCCACAATCTCCTCTGCACATCCTATTCACGATCTCCTCTACACATCCTATCGACCATCTCCTCCACACATCCAAACCAGAATCTCTTCTGCACATCCTACAGACAATATCCTCTGCACATCCTATCGACAATCTCCTCTGCAAATCCTAACCAGGAAGCTCCTCTACACATCCTATCCACAATCTCTTTTATACATCCTGTCCACAATCTCCTCTAAACATCCTATCCATAACCTCCTCTACACATCCTATCCACAATCTCCTCTACACATCCTATCCACAATCTCCTCTACACATCCTATCCACAATCTCCTCTACACATCCTATCCACAATCTCCTCTGCACATCCTATCGACAATCTGCTCAGCACATCCTATTGACAATCTCCTCTGCACATCCTATCCACAATCTCTTCTACACATCCTATCCACGATCTCCTCTACACATCCTATTCACGATCTCCTCTACACATCCTGTCGACCATCTCCTCTACACATCCTAACCAGAATCTCTTCTGCACATCCTATCGACAATATCGTCTACACATCCTATCGACAATCTCATCTGCAAATACTAAGCAGGAATCTCCTCTACACATCCTATCCACAATCCCCTTTATACATCCTATCCACAATCTCCTCTACACGTCCTATCCATAATCTCCTCTACACATCCTCTCCAGGAATCTCCTCTACACATCCTATCCACGAATCTCCTCTGCACATCCTATCCACGAATCTCCTCTACACTTCCTATCAATGAATCTCCTCTGTACATCCTATCCACAATCTCCTGTCCACATCCTATCCACAATCTCCTCTACACATGCTATCCACAATCTCCTCTGCACACTCTATGCACAATCTCCTCTGCACATCCGATCCACAATCTCCTCTGCACATCCTATCCACAATCTCCTCTACACATCCTACCCACGATCTCCTCTGCACATCCTATCCACGATCTCCTCTGCACATCCTATCCACGATCTCCTCTGCACATTCTATCCACGATCTCCTCTGAACATCCTATCCACAATCTCCTCTACACATCCTATCCACAATCTCCTCTACACATCCTATGCAGGAATCTCCTCTACACATCGTATCCAGGAATCTCCTCTACACATCGTATACAAAATCTCCTCTGCACATTCTATCCACAATCTCCTCTACACATCCTATCCACAATCTCTTCTACACATCCTATCAACAATCTCCTCTGCAAATCCTAACCGGGAATGTCCTCTACACATCCTATCCACAATCTCCTCTACGCATTCTATCCACAATCTCCTCTGCACATCCTATTCACGATCTCCTCTACACATCCTATCGACCATCTCCTCCACACATCCTAACCAGAATCTCTTCTGCACATCCTACAGACAATATCCTCTGCACATCCTATCGACAATCTCCTCTGCAAATCCTAACCAGGAAGCTCCT
Source organism: Mobula birostris (assembly GCF_030028105.1). Classification (NCBI taxonomy): domain Eukaryota; kingdom Metazoa; phylum Chordata; class Chondrichthyes; order Myliobatiformes; family Myliobatidae; genus Mobula; species Mobula birostris. The sequence continues at coordinate 71,526,570 of NC_092379.1, forward strand.
CTACACATCCTATCCACAATCTCTTTTATACATCCTGTCCACAATCTCCTCTACACATCCTATCCATAACCTCCTCTACACATCCTATCCACAATCTCCTCTACACATCCTATCCACAATCTCCTCTACACATCCTATGCACAATCTCCTCTACACATCCTATCGACCATCTTCTCTACACATCCTAACCAGAATCTCTTCTGCACATCCTATCGACAATATCCTCTACACATCCTATCTACAATCTCTTCTGCAAATCCTAACCAGGAATCTCCTCTCCACATCCTATCCACAATCTCTTTTATACATCCTATCCACAATCTCCTCTACACATCCTATCCATAAACTTCTCTACACATCCTATCCACAGTCTCCTCTGCACATCCTATCCACAATATCCTCTACACATCCTATCCACGATCTACTCTGCACATTCTATTCACGATCTGTTCTGCACATTCTATCCACAATCCCCTCTACACATTCTATCCACAATCTGCTCTACACATCCTATCCACATTCTCTTCTACACATCCGATCGACAATCTCCTCTGCACATCCTATCGACAATCTCCTCTGCACATCCTATCGACCATCTCCTCTGCACATCCTATCCACAATCTCCTCTGCACATCCTATCCACAATCTCCTCTGCACATCCCATCCACAATCTCCTCTACACATCCTATCAACGATCTCCTCTACACATCCTATCCACAATCTCCTCTACACATCCTACGCAGGAATCTCCTCTACACATCCTATCCAGGAATCTCCTCTACACATCGTATCCACAATCTCCTCTGCACATCCTATCCACAATCTCCTCTTCACATCCTATCCACAATCTCCACTACACATCCTATCCACAATCTCTTCTTCACATCCTATCCACAATCTCGTCTACACATCCCATCCACGATCATCTCTACACATCCTATTCACAATTTCCTCTACACATCCCATCGACAATATCCTCTACACATCCTATCAACAATCTCCTCTGCAAATCCTAACGAGTCATGTCCTCTACACATCCTATCCACAATCTCCTCTACACATTCTATCCACAATCTCCTCTGCACATCCTATTCACGATCTCCTCTACACATCCTATCGACCATCTCCTCCACACATCCTAACCAGAATCTCTTCTGCACATCCTACAGACAATATCCTCTGTACATCCTATCGACAATCTCCTCTGCAAATCCTAACCAGGAAGCTCCTCTACACATCCTATCCACAATCTCTTTTATACATCCTGTCCACAATCTCCTCTACACATCCTATCCATAACCTCCTCTACACATCCTATCCACAATCTCCTCTACACATCCTATCCACAATCTCCTCTACACATCCTATCCACAATCTCCTCTACACATCCTATCCACAATCTCCTCTGCACATCCTATCGACAATCTGCTCAGCACATCCTATTGACAATCTCCTCTGCACATCCTATCCACAATCTCTTCTACACATCCTATCCACGATCTCCTCTACACATCCTATTCACGATCTCCTCTACACATCCTGTCGACCATCTCCTCTACACATCCTAACCAGAATCTCTTCTGCACATCCTATCGACAATATCGTCTACACATCCTATCGACAATCTCATCTGCAAATACTAAGCAGGAATCTCCTCTACACATCCTATCCACAATCCCCTTTATACATCCTATCCACAATCTCCTCAACACATTCTATCCACAATCTCCTCTACACATACAATCCACAATCTCCTCTACACATCCTCTCCAGGAATCTCCTCTACACATCCTATCCACGAATCTCCTCTGCACATCCTATCCACGAATCTCCTCTACACTTCCTATCAATGAATCTCCTCTGTACATCCTATCCACAATCTCCTGTCCACATCCTATCCACAATCTCCTCTACACATGCTATCCACAATCTCCTCTGCACACTCTAAGCACAATCTCCTCTGCACATCCGATCCACAAACTCCACTGCACATCCTATCCACAATCTCCTCTACACATCCTACCCACGATCTCCTCTGCACATCCTATCCACGATCTCCTCTGCACATCCTATCCACGATCTCCTCTGCACATTCCATCCACGATCTCCTCTGAACGTCCTATCCACAATCTCCTCTACACATCCTATCCACAATCTCTTCTACACATCCTATGCAGGAATCTCCTCTACACATCGTATCCAGGAATCTCCTCTACACATCGTATACAAAATCTCCTCTGCACATTCTATCCACAATCTCCTCTACACATCCTATCCACAATCTCTTCTGCACATCCTATCCACAATCTCTTCTACACATCCTATCAACAATCTCCTCTGCAAATCCGAACCAGGAATGTCCTCTACACATCCTATCCACAATCTCCTCTACGCATTCTATCCACAATCTCCTCTGCACATCCTATTCACGATCTCCTCTACACATCCTATCGACCATCTCCTCCACACATCCTAACCAGAATCTCTTCTGCACATCCTACAGACAATATCCTCTGCACATCCTATCGACAATCTCCTCTGCAAATCCTAACCAGGAAGCTCCTCTACACATCCTATCCACAATCTCTTTTATACATCCTGTCCACAATCTCCTCTACACATCCTATGCACAATCTCCTCTACAATTCCTATCCACAATCTCCTCTACACATCCCATCCACAATCTCCTCTACACATCCTATCAACGATCTCCTCTACACATCCTATCCACAATCTCCTCTACACATCCTATGCAGGAATCTCCTCTACACATCCTATCCAGGAATCTCCTCTACACATCGTATCCACAATCTCCTCTGCACATCCTATCCAGAATCTCCTCTACACATCCTATCCACGATCTCCTCTGCACTTCCTATGCACCATCTCCTCTACACATTCTATCCACGATCTCCTCTGCACATCCTATCCACAATCTCCTCTACACATTCTATCGACAATCTACTCTACACATCCTATCCACAATCTCCTCTACACATCCTATCCACAATCTCCTCTACACATCCTATCGACCATCTTCTCTACACATCCTAACCAGAATCTCTTCTGCACATCCTATCGACAATATCCTCTACACATCCTATCTACAATCTCTTCTGCAAATCCTAACCAGGAATCTCCTCTACACATCCTATCCACAATCTCTTTTATACATCCTATCCACAATCTCCTCTACACATCCTATCCATAAACTTCTCTACACATCCTATCCACAGTCTCCTCGGCACATCCTATCCACAATATCCTCTACACATCCTATCCACGATCTCCTCTGCACATTCTATTCACGATCTGTTCTGCACATTCTATCCACAATCCCCTCTACACATTCTATCCACAATCTGCTCTGCACATCCTATCCACATTCTCTTCTACACATCCGATCGACAATCTCCTCTGCACATCCTATCGACAATCTCCTCTGCACATCCTATCGACCATCTCCTCTGCACATCCTATCCACAATCTCCTCAGCACATCCTATCCACAATCTCTTCTACACATCCGATCGACAATCTCCTCTGCACATCCTATCGATAATCTCCTCTGCACATCCTATCCACAATCTCCTCTGCACATCCTATCCACAATCTCCTCTGCACATCCCATCCACAATCTCCTCTACACATCCTATCAACGATCTCCTCTACACATCCTATCCACAATCTCCTCTACACATCCTATGCAGGAATCTCCTCTACACATCCTATCCAGGAATCTCCTCTACACATCGTATCCACAATCTCCTCTGCACATCCTATCCACAATCTCCTCTTCACATCCTATCCACAATCTCCTCTTCAAATCCTATCCACAATCTCTTCTGCACATCCTATCCACAATCTCTTCTACACATCCCATCCACGATCATCTCTACACATCCTATTCACAATTTCCTCTACACATCCTATCGACAATATCCTCTACACATCCTATCAACAATCTCCTCTGCAAATCCTAATGAGTCATGTCCTCTACACATCCTATCCACAATCTCTTTTATACATCCTGTCCACAATCTCCTCTACACATCCTATCCATAACCTCCTCTACACATCCTATCCACAATCTCCTCTACACATCCTATCGACAATCTCCTCTACACATCCTATCCAGGAATCTCCTCTACACATCCTATCCACAATCTCCTCTGCACATCCTATCGACAATCTCCTCTGCACATCCTATCCACAATCTCCTCTACACATCCTATCCACAATCTCCTCTGCACATCCTATCCACAATCTCCTCTACACATCCTATCCACGATCTCCTCTGCACTTCCTATGCACCATCTCCTCTACACATTCTATCCACGATCTCCTCTGCACATCCTATCCACGATCTCCTCTGCACATCCCATCCACAATCTCCTCTACACATCCTATCCACAATCTCCTCTACACATCGTATCCACAATCTCCTCTGCACATCCTATCCACAATCTCCTCTTCACATCCTATCCACAATCTCCTCTTCACATCCTATCCACAATCTCTTCTGCACATCCTATCCACAATCTCTTCTACACATCCCATCCACGATCATCTCTACACATCCTATTCACAATTTCCTCTACACATCCTATCGACAATATCCTCTACACATCCTATCAACAATCTCCTCTGCAAATCCTAACGAGTCATGTCCTCTACACATCCTATCCACAATCTCCTCTACACATTCTATCCACAATCTCCTCTGCAGATCCTATTCACGATCTCCTCTACACATCCTATCGACCATCTCCTCCACACATCCTAACCAGAATCTCTTCTGCACATCCTACAGACAATATCCTCTGCACATCCTATCGACAATCTCCTATGCAAATCCTAACCAGGAAGCTCCTCTACACATCCTATCCACAATCTCCTCTACACATCCTATCCAGGAATCTCCTCTACCCATCCTATCCACAATCTCCTCCGCACATCCTATCGACAATCTCCTCTGCACATCCTATCCACAATCTCCTCTACACATCCTATCCACAATCTCCTCTGCACATCCTATCCACAATCTCCTCTACACATCCTATCCACGATCTCCTCTGCACTTCCTATGCACCATCTCCTCTACACATTCTATCCACGATCTCCTCTGCACATCCTATCCACAATCTCCTCTACACATTCTATCGACAATCTACTCTACACATCCTATCCACAAACTCCTCTACACATCCTATCTAGGAATCTCCTCTACACATCCTATCCACAATCTACTCTGCACATTCTATCCACAATCTCCTCTACAAATCCTATCCACAATCTCCTCTACACATCCTATGCACGATCACCTCTACACATCCTATCGACCATCTTCTCTACACATCCTAACCAGAATCTCTTCTGCACATCCTATCGACAATATCCTCTACACATACTATCGACAATCTCTTCTGCAAATCCTAGCCAGGAAACTCCTCTACACATTCCATCCTCAATCTCTTTAATACATCCTATCCACAGTCTCCTCTGCACATCCTAACCATGAATCTCCTCTACACATCCTATCCACAATCTCCTCTGCACATCCTATCTACAATCTCCTCTGCACATCCTATCCACAATCTCCTCTGCACATCCTATCGACGAATCTCCTCTACACATCCTATCAATGAATCTCCTCTACACATCCTATCCACGATCTCCTCTGCACATCCTATCCACAATCTCCTCTACACATCCTATACACGATCTCCTCTGTACATCCTAACCACCATCTCCTCTGCACATTCTATCCACGATCTCCTCTGCACATCCTATCCACAATCTCCTCTGCACATCCTACCCACATCTCCTCTACACATCCTATCCACGATTTCCTCTACACATCCTATCTGGAATCTCCTCTACACATCCTATCCACAATCTCCTCTTCACATCCTATCCACGATCTCCTCTACACATCCTATTCACGATCTCCTCTACACATCATATCCAAGGATCTCCTCTACACATCCTATCCACAATCTCCTCTGCACATCCTATCCACAATCTCTTCTACACATCCTGTCCACGATCTCCTCTACACATCCTATTCACAATCTCCTCTACACATCGTATCGACCTTCTCCTATACACATCCTAACCAGAATCTCTTCTGCACATCCTATCGACAATATCCTCTACACATCCTATCGACAATCTGCTCTGCAAATCCTAACCAGGAATCTCCTCTACACATCCTATCCAGAATCTCCTTTACACATCCTATCCACAATCTCCTCTACACATCCTATCCACAATCTCCTCTACACATTCTATCCATAATCTCCTCTGCACATCCTATTCACGATCTCCTCTACACATCCTATCGACCATCTCCTCCACACATCCTAACCAGAATCTCTTCTGCACATCCTACAGACAATATCCTCTGCACATCCTATCGACAATCTCCTCTGCAAATCCTAACCAGGAAGCTCCTCTACACATCCTATCCACAATCTCTTTTATACATCCTGTCCACAATCTCCTCTACACATCCTATCCATAACCTCCTCTACATATCCTATCCACAATCTCCTCTACACATCCTATCCACAATCTCCTCTACACATCCTATCCACAATTTCCTCTACACATCCTATCCACAATCTCCTCTGCACATCCTATCGACAATCTGCTCAGCACATCCTATTGACAATCTCCTCTGCACATCCTATCCACAATCTCTTCTACACATACTATCCACAATCTCCTCTACACATCCTATTCACGATCTCCTCTACACATCCTGTCGACCATCTCCTCTACACATCCTAACCAGAATCTCTTCTGCACATCCTATCGACAATATCGTCTACACATCCTATCGACAATCTCATCTGCAAATCCTAAGCAGGAATCTCCTCTACACATCCTATCCACAATCCCCTTTATACATCCTGTCCACAATCTCCTCTACACATCCTATCCATAATCACCTCTACACATCCTCTTCACGAATCTCCTCTGCACATCCTATCCACGAATCTCCTCTGCACATCCTATCCACGAATCTCCACTGCACATCCTATCCACAATCTCCTCAACACATTCTATCCACAATCTCCTCTACACATCCAATCCACAATCTCCTCTACACATCCTATCCACGAATCTCCTCTGCACATCCTATCCACGAATCTCCTCTACACTTCCTATCAATGAATCTCCTCTGCACATCCTATCCACAATCTCCTGTCCACATCCTATCCACAATCTCCTCTACACATGCTACCCAGAATCTCCTCTGCACATTCTATGCACAATCTCCTCTGCACATCCGATCCACAATCTCCTCTGCACATCCTATCCACAATCTCCTCTACACATCCTACCCACGATCTCCTCTGCACATCCTATCCACGATCTCCTCTGCACATCCTATCCACGATCTCCTCTGCACATTCTATCCACGATCTCCTCTGCACATCCTATCCACAATCTCCTCTACACATCCTATCCATAACCTCCTCTACACATCCTATCCACAATCTCCTCTACACATCCTATCCACAATCTCCTCTACACATCCTATCCAGGAATCTCCTCTACACATCCTATCCACAATCTCCTCTGCACATCCTATCGACAATCTCCTCTGCACATCCTATCCACAATCTCCTCTACACATCCTATCCACAATCTCCTCTGCACATCCTATCCACAATCTCCTCTACACATCCTATCCACGATCTCCTCTGCACTTCCTATGCACCATCTCCTCTACACATTCTATCCACGATCTCCTCTGCACATCCTATCCACAATCTCCTCTACACATTCTATCGACAATCTACTCTACACATCCTATCCACAAACTCCTCTACACATCCTATCTCGGAATCTCCTCTACACATCCTATCCACAATCTACTCTGCACATTCTATCCACAATCTCCTCTACAAATCCTATCAACAATCTCCTCTACACATCCTATTCACGATCACCTCTACACATCCTATCGACCATCTTCTCTACACATCCTAACCAGAATCTCTTCTGCACATCCTATCGACAATATCCTCTACACATACTATCGACAATCTCTTCTGCAAATCCTAACCAGGAAACTCCTCTACACATTCCATGCTCAATCTCTTTAATACATCCGATCCACAGTCTCCTCTGCACATCCTAACCATGAATCTCCTCTACACATCCTATCCACAATCTCCTCTGCACATCCTATCTACAATCTCCTCTGCACATCCTATCCACAATCTCCTCTGCACATCCTATCGACGAATCTCCTCTACACATCCTATTCACGATCTCCTCTACACATCCTGTCGACCATCTCCTCTACACATCCTAACCAGAATCTCTTCTGCACATCCTATCGACAATATCGTCTACACATCCTATCGACAATCTCATCTGCAAATCCTAAGCAGGAATCTCCTCTACACATCCTATCCACAATCCCCTTTATACATCCTGTCCACAATCTCCTCTACACATCCTATCCATAATCACCTCAACACATCCTCTTCACGAATCTCCTCTGCACATCCTATCCACGAATCTCCTCTGCACATCCTATCCACGAATCTCCACTGCACATCCTATCCACAATCTCCTCAATACATTCTATCCACAATCTCCTCTACACATCCAATCCACAATCTCCTCTACACATCCTATCCAGGAATCTCCTCTACACATCCTATCCACGAATCTCCTCTGCACATCCTATCCACGAATCTCCTCTACACTTCCTATCAATGAATCTCCTCTGCACATCCTATCCACAATCTCCTGTCCACATCCTATCCACAATCTCCTCTACACATGCTATCCACAATCTCCTCTGCACACTCTATGCACAATCTCCTCTGCATATCCGATCCACAATCTCCTCTGCACATCCGATCCACAATCTCCTCTGCACATCCTATCCACAATCTCCTCTACACATCCTACCCACGATCTCCTCTGCACATCCTATCCACGATCTCCTCTGCACATCCTATCCACGATCTCCTCTGCACATTCTATGCACGATCTCCTCTGCACATCCTATCCACGATCTCCTCTACACATTCTATCCACAATCTCCTCTACACATCCAATGCAGGAATCTCCTCTACACATCGTATCCAGGAATCTCCTCTACACATCGTATACACAATCTCCTCTGCACATTCTATCAACAATCTCTTCTACACATCCTATCAACAATCTCCTCTGCAAATCCTAACCAGGAATGTCCTCTACACATCCTATCCACAATCTCCTCTACGCATTCTATCCACAATCTGCTCTGCACATCCTATTCACGATCTCCTCTACACATCCTATCGACCATCTCCTCCACACATCCTAACCAGAATCTCTTCTGCACATCCTACAGACAATATCCTCTGCACATCCTATCGACAATCTCCTCTGCAAATCCTAACCAGGAAGCTCCTCTACACATCCTATCCACAATCTATTTTATACATCCTGTCCACAATCTCCTCTACACATCCTATCCATAACCTCCTCTACACATCCTATCCACAATCTCCTCTACACATCCTATCCACAATCTCCTCTACACATCCTATCCACAATCTCCTATACACATCCTATCCACAATCTCCTCTCCACATCCTATCGACAATCTGCTCAGCACATCCTATTGACAATCTCCTCTGCACATGCTATCCACAATCTCTTCTACACATCCTATCCACGATCTCCACTACACATCCTATTCACGATCACCTCTACACATCCTATCGACCATCTTCTCTACACATCCTAACCAGAATCTCTTCTGCACATCCTATCGACAATATCCTCTACACATCCTATCGACAATCTCTTCCGCAAATCCTAACCAGGAATCTCCTCTACACATCCTATCCACAATCTCTTTTATACATCCTATCCACAATCTCCTCTACACATCCTATCCATAAACTTCTCTACACATCCTATCCACAATCTCCTCTGCACATCCTATCCACAATATCCTCTACACATCCTCTCCACGATCTCCTCTGCACATTCTATTCACGATCTGTTCTGCACATTCTATCCACAATCCCCTCTACACATTCTATCCACAATCTGCTCTGCACATCCTATCCACATTCTCTTCTACACATCCGATCGACAATCTCCTCTGCACATCCTATCGACAATCTCCTCTGCACATCCTATCGACCATCTCCTCTGCACATCCTATCCACAATCTCCTCAGCACATCCTATCCACAATCTCTTCTACACATCCGATCGACAATCTCCTCTGCACATCCTATCGACAATCTCCTCTTCACATCCTATCGACAATCTCCTCTGCACATCCTATCCACAATCTCCACTGCACATCCCATCCACAATCTCCACTACACATCCTATCAACGATCTCCTCTACACATCCTATCCACAATCTCCTCTACACATCCTATGCAGGAATCTCCTCTACACATCCTATCCAGGAATCTCCTCTACACATCGTATCCACAATCTCCTCTGCACATCCTATCCACAATCTCCTCTTCACATCCTATCCACAATCTCCTCTACACATCCTACCCACAATCTCTTCTGCACATCTTATCCACAATCTCTTCTACACATCCCATCCACGATCATCTCTACACATCCTATTCACAATTTCCTCTACACATCCTATCGACAATATCCTCTACACATCCTATCAACAATCTCCTCTGCAAATCCTAACGAGTAATGTCCTCTACACATCCTATCCACAATCTGCTTTATACATCCTATCCACAATCTCCTCTACACATCCTATCCACAATCTCCTCTACACATCCTATCCACAATCTCCTCTACACATCCTATTCACGATCTCCTCTATACATCCTATCGACCATCTCCTCGACACATCCAAACCAGAATCTCTTCTGCACATCCTATCGACAATATCATCTGCACATCCTATCGATAATCTCCTCTGCAAATCCTAACCAGGAAGCTCCTCTACACATCCTATCCACAATCTCTTTTATACATCCTATCCACAATCTCCTCCACACATCCTATCCACAATATCCTATACACATCCTATGCACGATCTCCTCTGCACAACCGATCCACAATCTCCTCTACACATCCTATCGACAATCTCCTGTACACAGCCGATCCATGAATCTCCTCTACACATCCTATCCACAATGTCCTCTACACATCCTATCCACAATCTCCTCTGCACATCCTATCCACGATCTCCTCTATACATCCTATCCAGGAATCTCCTCTACACATCCTATCCAAAATCTTCTCTACACATCCTATCCACAATCTCCTCTACACATCCTATCCAGAATCTTCTCTGCACATCCTATTCACGATCTCCTCTGCACATCCTATCGACAATCTCCTCTGCACATCGTATCCACAATCTCCTCTGCACATCCTATCCACAATCTCCTCTGCACATCCTATCCACAATCTCCTCTACACATCCTATCCACGATCTACTCTGCACATCCTATCCACGATCTCCTCCACACATCCTATGCAGGAATCTCCTCTACACATCGTATCCACAATCTCCTCTGCACATCCTATCTACAATCTCCTCTACACATCCTATCCACAATTCCTCTACACATCCTATCCACAATCTCATCTGCACATCCGATCCACAATCTCCTCTACACATCCCATCCACGATCTTCCCTACACATCCTATTCACAATTTCCTCTACACATCCTATCGACAATATCCTCTACACATCCTATCAACACTGTCCTCTGCAAATCCTAACCAGGAATGTCCTCTACACATCCTATCCACAATCTCCTCTACACATCCTATCCACAATGTCCTCTACACATCCTATCCACAATCTCCTCCACACATCCTATTCACGATCTCCTCTATACATCCTATCGACCATCTCCTCGACACATCCTAACCACAATCTCTTCTGCACATGCTATCGACAAAATCATCTGCACATCCTATCGACAATCTCCTCTGCATATCCTAACCAGGAAACTCCTCTACACATCCTATCCACAATCTCTTTTATACATCCTATCCACAATCTCCTCTACACATCCAATCCACAATCTCCTCCACACATCCTATCCACAATATCCTCTACACATCCTATCCACGATCTCCTCTGCATATCCGATCCACGATCTCCTCTACACATCCTATCGACAATCTCCTCTACACAGCCGATCCATGAATCTCCTCTACACATCCTATCCACAATCTCCTCTACACGTCCTATCCACAATCTCCTCTGCACATCCTATCCACGATCTCCTCTATACGTCCTATTCAGGAATCTCCTCTACACATCCTATCCACAATCTCCTCTGCACGTCCTATCGACAATCTCCTCTGCACATCCTATCCACAATCTCCCCTACACATCTTATACACAATCTCCTCTGCACATCCTATGCACAATCTCCTCTACACATCCTATCCACAATCTCTTCTGCACATCCTATCCACAATCTCTTCTACACATCCTATCCACGATCTTCTCTACACATCCTATTCACAATTTCCTCTACACATCCTATCGACAATATCCTCTTCACATCCTATCAACAATCTCCTCTGCAAATCCGAACCAGGAATGTCCTCTACACATCCTATCCACAATCTCCTCTACACATTCTATCCACAATCTCCACTACACATCCCATCCACAATCTCCTCTACACATCCTATCCACAATCTCCTCTGCACATCATATCCACAATCTCCTCTACACATCCTATCCACGATCTCCTCTGCACATCCTATCCACAATCTCCTCTACACATCCTATCCACAATCTCCTCTACACATCCTATGCAGGAATCTCCTCTACAGATCGTATCCAGGAATCTCCTCTACACATCGTATACACAATCTCCTCTGGACATTCTATCCACAATCTCCTCTGCACATCCTATCCACAATCTCTTCTGCACATCCTATCCACAATCTCTTCTACACATCCTATCAACAATCTCCTCTGCAAATCCTAACCAGGAATGTCCTCTACACATCCTATCCACAATCTCCTCTACGCATTCTATCCACAATCTGCTCTGCACATCCTATTTACGATCTCCTCTACACATCCTATCGACCATCTCCTCCACACATCCTAACCAGAATCTCTTCTGCACATCCTACAGACAATATCCTCTGCACATCCTATCGACAATCTCCTCTGCAAATCCTAACCAGGAAGCTCCTCTACACATCCTATCCATAACCTCCTCTACACATCCTATCCACAATCTCCTCTACACATCCTATCCACAATCTCCTCTACACATCCTATCCACAATCTCCTCTGCACATCCTATCGACAATCTGCTCAGCACATCCTATTGACAATCTCCTCTGCACATGCTATCCACAATCTCTTCTACACATCCTATCCACGATCTCCACTACACATCCTATTCACGATCACCTCCTCACATCCTATCGACCATCGTTCTCTACACATCCTAACCAGAATCTCTTCTGCACATCCTATCGACAATATCCTCTACACATCCTATCGACAATCTCTTCTGCAAATCCTAACCAGGAATCTGCTCTACACATCCTACCCACAATCTCTTTTATACATCCTATCCACAATCTCCTCTACACAATCCTATCCATAAACTTCTCTACACAACCTATCCACAATCTCCTCTGCACATCCTATCCACAATATCCTCTACACATCCTCTCCACGATCTCCTCTGCACATTCTATTCACGATCTGTTCTGCACATTCTATCCACAATCCCCTCTACACATTCTATCCACAATCTGCTCTGCACATCCTATCCACATTCTCTTCTACACATCCGATCGACAATCTCCTCTGCACATCCTATCGACAATCTCCTCTGCACATCCTATCGACCATCTCCTCTGCACATCCTATCCACAATCTCCTCAGCACATCCTATCCACAATCTCTTCTACACATCCGATCGACAATCTCCTCTGCACATCCTATCGACAATCTCCTCTTCACATCCGATCGACAATCTCCTCTGCACATCCTATCCACAATCTCCTCTGCACATCCCATCCACAATCTCCTCTACACATCCTATCAACGATCTCCTCCACACATCCTATCCACAATCTCCTCTACACATCCTATGCAGGAATATCCTCTACACATCCTATCCAGGAATCTCCTCTACACATCGTATCCACAATCTCCTCTGCACATCCTATCCACAATCTCCTCTTCACATCCTATCCACAATCTCCTCTACACATCCTATCCACAATCTCTTCTGCACATCCTATCCACAATCTCTTCTACACATCCCATCCACGATCATCTCTGCACATCCTATTCACAATTTCCTCTACTAATCCTATCGACAATATCCTCTACACATCCTATCAACAATCTCCTCTGCAAATCCTAACGAGTAATGTCCTCTACACATCCTATCCACAATCTACTTTATACATCCTATCCACAATCTCCTCTACACATCCTATCCACAATCTCCTCTACACATCCTATCCACAATCTCCTCTACACATCCTATCCACAATCTCCTCTACACATCCTATTCACGATCTCCTCTATACATCCTATCGACCATCTCCTCGACACATCCAAACCAGAATCTCTTCTGCACATCCTATCGACAATATCATCTGCACATCCTATCGACAATATCATCTGCACATCCTATCGACAATCTCCTCTGCAAATCCTAACCAGGAAGCTCCTCTACACATCCTATCCACAATCTCTTTTATACATCCTATCCACAATCTCCTCTACACATCCTATCCACAATCTCCTCCACACATCCTATCCACAATATCCTCTACACATCCTATCCACGATCTCCTCTGCACAACCGATCCACAATCTCCTCTACACATCCTATCGACAATCTCCTGTACACAGCTGATCCATGAATCTCCTCTACACATCCTATCCACAATGTCCTCTACACATCCTATCCACAATCTCCTCTACACATCCTATCCACAATCATCTCTACACATCCTATCCACAATCTCCTCTACACATCCTATCCACAATCTTCTCTGCACATCCTATTCACGATCTCCTCTACACATCCTATCGACCATCTCCTCCACACATCCTAACCAGAATCTCTTCTGCACATCCTATAGACAATATCCTCTGCACATCCTATCGACAATCTCCTCTGCACATCGTATCCACAATCTCCTCTGCACATCCTATCCACAATCTCCTCTGCACATCCTATCCACAATCTCCTCTACACATCCTATCCAGGATCTCCTCTACACACCCTATCCACGATCTCCTCTACACATCCTATGCAGGAATCTCTTCTACACATCGTATCCACAATCTCCTCTGCACATCCTATCCACAATCTCCTCTACACATCCTATCCACAATCTCCTCTACACATCCTATCCACAATCTCATCTGCACATCCGATCAACAATCTCCTCTACACATCCCATCCACGATCTTCCCTACACATCCTATTCACAATTTCCTCTACACATCCTATCGACAATATCCTCTACACATCCTATCAACACTGTCCTCTGCAAATCCTAACCAGGAATGTCCTCTACACATCCTATCCACAATCTTCTTTATACATCCTATCCACAATCTCCTCTACACATCTTATCCACAATCTCCTCTACACATCCTATCCACAATCTCCTCTACACATCCTATCCACAATCTCCTCCACACATCCTATTCACGATCTCCTCTATACATCCTATCGACCATCTCCTCGACACATCCTAACCACAATCTCTTCTGCACATCCTATCGACAAAATCATCTGCACATCCTATCGACAATCTCCTCTGCATATCCTAACCAGGAAGCTCCTCTACACATCCTATCCACAATCTCTTTTATACATCCTATCCACAATCTCCTCTACACATCCTATCCACAATCTCCTCCACACATCCTATCCACAATATCCTCTACACATCCTATCCACGATCTCCTCTGCATATCCGATCCACGATCTCCTCTACACATCCTATCGACAATCTCCTCTACACAGCCGATCCATGAATCTCCTCTACACATCCTATCCACAATCTCCTCTACACGTCCTATCCACAATCTCCTCTGCACATCCTATCCACGATCGCCTCTATACGTCCTATCCAGGAATCTCCTCTACACATCCTATCCACAATCTCCACTGCACGTCCTATCGACAATCTCCTCTGCACATCCTATCCACAATCTCCCCTACACATCGTATACACAATCTCCTCTGCACATCCTATCCACAATCTCGTCTACACATCCTATCCACAATCTCTTCTGCACATCCTATCCACAATCTCTTCTACACATCCTATCCACGATCTTCTCTACACATCCTATTCACAATTTCCTCTACACATCCTATCGACAATATCCTCTTCACATCCTATCAACAATCTCCTCTGCAAATCCTAACCAGGAATGTCCTCTACACATCCTATCCACAATCTCCTCTACACATTCTATCCACAATCTCCTCTACACATCCCATCCACAATGTCCTCTACACATCCTATACACAATCTCCTCTGCACATCATATCCACAATCTCCTCTACACATCCTATCCACAATCTCCTCTACACATCCTATCCACAATCTCCTCTACACATCCTATCCACAATCTCCTCTGCACATCCTATTCACGATCTCCTCTACACATCCTATCGACCATCTCCTCCACACATCCTAACCA